>NW_026126541.1:15255000-15627500 GCF_943737965.1 Phodopus roborovskii | reverse complement strand
CTCACCCCACAGTCCTCACCCCAGAGTCCTCACCCCACAGTCCTCACCCCACAGTCCTCATCCCACAGTCCTCACCCCACAGTCCTCATCCCACAGTCCTCACCCCACAGTCCTCATCCCACAGTCCTCACCCTCAGAGTCCTCACCCCACAGTCCTCACCCCAGAGTCCTCACCCCACAGTCCTCACCCCACAGTCCTCACCCCACAGTCCTCACCCCACAGTCCTCACCCCACAGTCCTCACCCCACAGTCCTCACCCCAGAGTCCTCACCCCACAGTCCTCACCCCAGAGTCCTCACCCCAGAGTCCTCACCCCACAGTCCTCACCCCACAGTCCTCACCCCACAATCCTCACCCCAGAGTCCTCACCCCAGAGTCCTCATCCCACAGTCCTCACCCCAGAGTCCTCACCCCACAGTCCTCACCCCAGAGTCCTCACCCCAGAGTCCTCACCCCAGAGTCCTCACCCCACAGTCCTCACCCCACAGTCCTCACCCCAGAGTCCTCACCCCAGAGTCCTCACCCCAGAGTCCTCACCCCACAGTCCTCACCCCACAGTCCTCACCCCAGAGTCCTCACCCCAGAGTCCTCACCCCACAGTCCTCACCCCAGAGTCCTCACCCCACAGTCCTCACCCCAGAGTCCTCACCCCAGAGTCCTCACCCCACAGTCCTCACCCCAGAGTCCTCACCCCACAGTCCTCACCCCACAGTCCTCACCCCAGAGTCCTCACCCCACAGTCCTCACCCCACAGTCCTCACCCCACAGTCCTCACCCCACAGTCCTCACCCCACAGTCCTCACCCCACAGTCCTCACCCCACAGTCCTCACCCCACAGTCCTCACCCCACAGTCCTCACCCCACAGTCCTCACCCCACAGTCCTCACCCCAGAGTCCTCATCCCCACAGTCCTCACCCCAGAGTCCTCACCCCACAGTCCTCATCCCAGAGTCCTCATCCCAGAGTCCTCATCCCCAGGGTCCTCACCCCAGGGTCCTCATCCCACAGTCCTCATCCCACAGTCCTCACCCCACAGTCCTCACCCCAGAGTCCTCACCCCCACAGTCCTCATCCCCACAGTCCTCACCCCAGAGTCCTCACCCCACAGTCCTCACCCCACAGTCCTCACCCCACAGTCCTCACCCCACAGTCCTCACCCCACAGTCCTCATCCCAGAGTCCTCATCCCACAGTCCTCACCCCACAGTCCTCACCCCAGAGTCCTCACCCCACAGTCCTCACCCCACAGTCCTCACCCCCAGAGTCCTCACCCCACAGTCCTCACCCCAGAGTCCTCACCCCACAGTCCTCACCCCACAGTCCTCATCCCAGAGTCCTCATCCCACAGTCCTCACCCCAGAGTCCTCACCCCACAGTCCTCACCCCACAGTCCTCACCCCACAGTCCTCACCCACAGTCCTCACCCCAGAGTCCTCACCCCACAGTCCTCACCCCAGAGTCCTCACCCCAGAGTCCTCACCCCAGAGTCCTCACCCCAGAGTCCTCACCCACAGTCCTCACCCCAGAGTCCTCACCCCACAGTCCTCACCCCACAGTCCTCACCCACAGTCCTCACCCCAGAGTCCTCACCCCACAGTCCTCATCCCAGAGTCCTCACCCCAGAGTCCTCACCCCAGAGTCCTCACCCCAGAGTCCTCACCCCACAGTCCTCACCCCACAGTCCTCACCCCAGAGTCCTCACCCCACAGTCCTCACCCCAGAGTCCTCACCCCAGGGTCCTCATCCCACAGTCCTCACCCCACAGTCCTCACCCCAGAGTCCTCACCCCACAGTCCTCACCCCACAGTCCTCACCCCAGAGTCCTCACCCCAGAGTCCTCACCCCAGAGTCCTCATCCCCAGAGTCCTCACCCCACAGTCCTCACCCCACAGTCCTCATCCCCAGAGTCCTCACCCACAGTCCTCACCCCACAGTCCTCACCCCACAGTCCTCACCCCAGAGTCCTCACCCCACAGTCCTCACCCCACAGTCCTCACCCCAGAGTCCTCATCCCACAGTCCTCACCCCAGAGTCCTCACCCCACAGTCCTCACCCCACAGTCCTCACCCCACAGTCCTCACCCCACAGTCCTCACCCCACAGTCCTCACCCCACAGTCCTCATCCCACAGTCCTCACCCCAGAGTCCTCACCCCACAGTCCTCACCCTCAGAGTCCTCACCCCACAGTCCTCACCCCAGAGTCCTCATCCCAGAGTCCTCACCCCAGAGTCCTCATCCCCAGAGTCCTCACCCCAGAGTCCTCACCCCAGAGTCCTCACCCCACAGTCCTCACCCTCAGAGTCCTCACCCCACAGTCCTCACCCCAGAGTCCTCATCCCAGAGTCCTCACCCCAGAGTCCTCATCCCCAGAGTCCTCACCCCAGAGTCCTCACCCCAGAGTCCTCATCCCCAGAGTCCTCACCCCACAGTCCTCACCCCAGAGTCCTCACCCTCAGAGTCCTCACCCCCAGAGTCCTCACCCCAGAGTCCTCATCCCACAGTCCTCACCCCACAGTCCTCACCCCAGAGTCCTCACCCCAGAGTCCTCACCCCAGAGTCCTCACCCCACAGTCCTCACCCCCAGTGCTCACCCCACAGTCCTCACCCCACAGTCCTCACCCCACAGTCCTCACCCCACAGTCCTCATCCCACAGTCCTCACCCCACAGTCCTCACCCCACAGTCCTCACCCCACAGTCCTCACCCCACAGTCCTCATCCCACAGTCCTCACCCCACAGTCCTCACCCCCAGAGTCCTCACCCCCAGAGTCCTCACCCCCAGTGCTCATCCCACAGTCCTCACCCCCACAGTCCTCACCCCAGAGTCCTCACCCCAGAGTCCTCACCCCAGAGTCCTCACCCCAGAGTCCTCACCCCACAGTCCTCACCCCAGAGTCCTCACCCCACAGTCCTCACCCCCAGTGCTCACCCCACAGTCCTCACCCCAGAGTCCTCACCCCACAGTCCTCACCCCACAGTCCTCATCCCACAGTCCTCACCCCACAGTCCTCATCCCACAGTCCTCACCCCACAGTCCTCATCCCACAGTCCTCACCCTCAGAGTCCTCACCCCACAGTCCTCACCCCAGAGTCCTCACCCCACAGTCCTCACCCCACAGTCCTCACCCCACAGTCCTCACCCCACAGTCCTCACCCCACAGTCCTCACCCCACAGTCCTCACCCCAGAGTCCTCACCCCACAGTCCTCACCCCAGAGTCCTCACCCCAGAGTCCTCACCCCACAGTCCTCACCCCACAGTCCTCACCCCACAATCCTCACCCCAGAGTCCTCACCCCAGAGTCCTCATCCCACAGTCCTCACCCCAGAGTCCTCACCCCACAGTCCTCACCCCAGAGTCCTCACCCCAGAGTCCTCACCCCAGAGTCCTCACCCCACAGTCCTCACCCCACAGTCCTCACCCCAGAGTCCTCACCCCAGAGTCCTCACCCCAGAGTCCTCACCCCACAGTCCTCACCCCACAGTCCTCACCCCAGAGTCCTCACCCCAGAGTCCTCACCCCACAGTCCTCACCCCAGAGTCCTCACCCCACAGTCCTCACCCCAGAGTCCTCACCCCAGAGTCCTCACCCCACAGTCCTCACCCCAGAGTCCTCACCCCACAGTCCTCACCCCACAGTCCTCACCCCAGAGTCCTCACCCCACAGTCCTCACCCCACAGTCCTCACCCCACAGTCCTCACCCCACAGTCCTCACCCCACAGTCCTCACCCCACAGTCCTCACCCCACAGTCCTCACCCCACAGTCCTCACCCCAGAGTCCTCACCCCACAGTCCTCACCCCACAGTCCTCACCCCACAGTCCTCACCCCAGAGTCCTCATCCCCACAGTCCTCACCCCAGAGTCCTCACCCCACAGTCCTCATCCCAGAGTCCTCATCCCAGAGTCCTCATCCCCAGAGTCCTCACCCCAGGGTCCTCATCCCACAGTCCTCATCCCACAGTCCTCACCCCACAGTCCTCACCCCAGAGTCCTCACCCCCACAGTCCTCATCCCCACAGTCCTCACCCCAGAGTCCTCACCCCACAGTCCTCACCCCACAGTCCTCACCCCACAGTCCTCACCCCACAGTCCTCACCCCACAGTCCTCATCCCAGAGTCCTCATCCCACAGTCCTCACCCCACAGTCCTCACCCCAGAGTCCTCACCCCACAGTCCTCACCCCACAGTCCTCACCCCAGAGTCCTCACCCCACAGTCCTCACCCCAGAGTCCTCACCCCACAGTCCTCACCCCACAGTCCTCATCCCAGAGTCCTCATCCCACAGTCCTCACCCCAGAGTCCTCACCCCACAGTCCTCACCCCACAGTCCTCACCCCACAGTCCTCACCCACAGTCCTCACCCCAGAGTCCTCACCCCACAGTCCTCACCCCAGAGTCCTCACCCCAGAGTCCTCACCCCAGAGTCCTCACCCCAGAGTCCTCACCCACAGTCCTCACCCCAGAGTCCTCACCCCACAGTCCTCACCCCACAGTCCTCACCCACAGTCCTCACCCCAGAGTCCTCACCCCACAGTCCTCATCCCAGAGTCCTCACCCCAGAGTCCTCACCCCAGAGTCCTCACCCCAGAGTCCTCACCCCAGAGTCCTCACCCCACAGTCCTCACCCCAGAGTCCTCACCCCACAGTCCTCACCCCAGAGTCCTCACCCCAGGGTCCTCATCCCACAGTCCTCACCCCACAGTCCTCACCCCAGAGTCCTCACCCCACAGTCCTCACCCCACAGTCCTCACCCCAGAGTCCTCACCCCAGAGTCCTCACCCCAGAGTCCTCATCCCCAGAGTCCTCACCCCACAGTCCTCACCCCACAGTCCTCATCCCCAGAGTCCTCACCCACAGTCCTCACCCCACAGTCCTCACCCCACAGTCCTCACCCCACAGTCCTCACCCCAGAGTCCTCACCCCAGAGTCCTCACCCCAGAGTCCTCACCCCACAGTCCTCACCCCAGAGTCCTCACCCCACAGTCCTCACCCCAGAGTCCTCACCCCAGAGTCCTCACCCCACAGTCCTCACCCCACAGTCCTCACCCCACAGTCCTCACCCCACAGTCCTCACCCCACAGTCCTCACCCCACAGTCCTCACCCCAGAGTCCTCACCCCAGAGTCCTCACCCCACAGTCCTCACCCCAGAGTCCTCATCCTCAGAGTCCTCACCCCACAGTCCTCACCCCACAGTCCTCACCCCAGAGTCCTCACCCCAGAGTCCTCACCCCAGAGTCCTCACCCCAGAGTCCTCACCCCACAGTCCTCACCCCACAGTCCTCACCCCAGAGTCCTCACCCCAGAGTCCTCACCCCACAGTCCTCATCCCACAGTCCTCACCCCAGAGTCCTCACCCCACAGTCCTCACCCCAGAGTCCTCACCCCACAGTCCTCACCCCACAGTCCTCACCCCAGAGTCCTCATCCCACAGTCCTCACCCCAGAGTCCTCACCCCACAGTCCTCACCCCACAGTCCTCACCCCACAGTCCTCACCCCACAGTCCTCACCCCACAGTCCTCACCCCACAGTCCTCACCCCACAGTCCTCACCCCAGAGTCCTCACCCCAGAGTCCTCATCCCAGAGTCCTCACCCCAGAGTCCTCACCCCACAGTCCTCACCCCAGAGTCCTCACCCCACAGTCCTCACCCCACAGTCCTCACCCCACAGTCCTCACCCCACAGTCCTCACCCCAGAGTCCTCACCCCACAGTCCTCACCCCACAGTCCTCACCCCACAGTCCTCACCCCAGAGTCCTCACCCCCAGTGCTCACCCCACAGTCCTCACCCCACAGTCCTCACCCCAGAGTCCTCACCCCAGAGTCCTCACCCCAGAGTCCTCACCCCAGAGTCCTCACCCCAGAGTCCTCACCCCACAGTCCTCACCCCAGAGTCCTCACCCCAGAGTCCTCACCCCACAGTCCTCATCCCACAGTCCTCACCCCACAGTCCTCACCCCACAGTCCTCACCCCAGAGTCCTCATCCCCACAGTCCTCACCCCACAGTCCTCACCCCACAGTCCTCACCCCAGAGTCCTCACCCCAGAGTCCTCACCCCAGAGTCCTCATCCCCACAGTCCTCACCCCACAGTCCTCACCCCAGAGTCCTCACCCCACAGTCCTCACCCCACAGTCCTCACCCCACAGTCCTCACCCCACAGTCCTCACCCCACAGTCCTCACCCCACAGTCCTCATCCCACAGTCCTCACCCCACAGTCCTCACCCCAGAGTCCTCACCCCAGAGTCCTCACCCCACAGTCCTCACCCCACAGTCCTCACCCCACAGTCCTCACCCCACAGTCCTCACCCCAGAGTCCTCACCCCCAGAGTCCTCACCCCACAGTCCTCACCCCACAGTCCTCACCCCACAGTCCTCACCCCAGAGTCCTCACCCCAGAGTCCTCACCCCACAGTCCTCACCCCACAGTCCTCACCCCACAGTCCTCACCCCACAGTCCTCACCCCAGAGTCCTCACCCCACAGTCCTCACCCCACAGTCCTCACCCCAGAGTCCTCACCCCACAGTCCTCACCCCACAGTCCTCACCCCACAGTCCTCACCCCAGAGTCCTCACCCCACAGTCCTCACCCCACAGTCCTCACCCCACAGTCCTCACCCCAGAGTCCTCACCCCACAGTCCTCACCCCACAGTCCTCACCCCACAGTCCTCACCCCACAGTCCTCATCCCAGAGTCCTCACCCCAGAGTCCTCACCCCAGAGTCCTCACCCCAGAGTCCTCACCCCAGAGTCCTCACCCCACAGTCCTCACCCCACAGTCCTCACCCCACAGTCCTCACCCCACAGTCCTCATCCCAGAGTCCTCACCCCAGAGTCCTCACCCCAGAGTCCTCACCCTCAGAGTCCTCACCCCCAGAGTCCTCACCCCACAGTCCTCACCCCACAGTCCTCACCCCACAGTCCTCACCCCACAGTCCTCACCCTCAGAGTCCTCACCCCACAGTCCTCATCCCACAGTCCTCACCCCAGAGTCCTCACCCCAGAGTCCTCACCCCACAGTCCTCACCCCAGAGTCCTCACCCCACAGTCCTCACCCCACAGTCCTCACCCCACAGTCCTCACCCCAGAGTCCTCACCCCACAGTCCTCATCCTCAGAGTCCTCACCCCACAGTCCTCACCCCAGAGTCCTCACCCCAGAGTCCTCACCCCCAGGACTATGGATTTTTCTGGGTAACCCTCCAGGCCTTAGTCTTGCCAACCAGTTCCTAAAAGTGACAAGTTCAGCTTACACCCACAGGCATCTTCCAACTCCCCACAGTGCTCAGCATCCAGTCTTCTGAGAGGCAGTGCCCAGTGGACCCAGGGCAGGGACAAGGGCACACGCTCCCCTCCTGTAACTTCCTAGGATAAAATCATTTTTTATAACTGTTGGAATCCTGATTGAGCTGTCAAAAGTACATGAAAGCAGCTACATAAATGGTAAACTATCCATCAGTCACAGGCCTATTTGTTCTGAGACAGTATCAACATCACACATTTTTCTTCAAGATAGAAAGTAATACTTACCCCAGCAGATCCAGGTAATTCTGCCCCAACTCCAAAAGAAACTTATTAGTCACACTATTCTGTTCCTTCTTGTTCCCCAAGTCTTTTTTATTCCTTGGCCCACCAGTCTTGCCTTCCTTGAAGCAGCAGCAGAGCCCTTCAACTTTCTCTCCATCTGTTTACACCCAGATTCAGTACACACACACACACACACTACACATATATACCACACACACAATACTCACACACACACACACACAACACCACACTCACACACATACACACACATACCCACAACACAATACACACACACACTCACATACACATTACACATATATACCACACACACACAATATTCACACACACACCACACTCACACACACATGCCCACAACACATATACACACACACTCACACACATATTACACATATATACCACACACACAATATTCACACACACCACACTCACACATGCCCACAACACATATACACACACACACTCACACACACATTACACATATATACCACACATGCACACATACATACACACTACACACATACACCACACACACACACCATACTCACTCACACACACATTACACATATGTACCACACATACACACTACACACACACACACACTCCACAAAGAAAATAAGGGCTGAGGGTATACACAAAGGAATACAAAATCATTTTTTACACAAACTAGTTTGGATTCCATCATAGACCCACTATGTGAGGGTCAGAGGGGACCAGCTCCTAAGTTGTCTTCGGAGGATGTCCCCTTGGAGCCTAGTGTGGTAAGATGGGGAAGTGGTCGCGTCTTCCCTTTGGGGTGAGCCGCCTCTCCCTGTAGTACAGACTGTTCTTACAATCACTTGCATCAAGGGGACACATCGGGAACTTGGAGCTGAGAGAGCCATAATTCTTCCTGTTCCAGTCTCCAGTCTCTCACAGTTGGTTCTTCAAAAACGTGACATAGCATCAGGCATGGTGTCTCACACTTTCAATTCTGGTACTTAGGAGGCAGAGGCAGGAAGACCGCGTGTGTTCAAGGCCAGCCAGGACTGCATAGTTGACCTAGCTGCCAATGTTAGACAGGTAGGGATGAATGGGCACAGACAGACAAACAGACGCAGAGATACTTACATGCAAACATTCTTCTACATGTTATCCCCACACATGCATTCAATGTAGCTTGGAGGTTTTGAGTGGTTCTGTGTTTACTGAAACCAGCCTGCCCCAGCCGGCTCCAATGCCTGTGCTAACTGCACGGCCAACAGTCAAACAAGAGTTGGGTTTTGCTTTTTGTTTTTGTCAACTTAAACAAGCTGTAATTATCTGAGAGAGAAGCCTCAATCGAGAAAATGCCTCCATAAAACTTACCTGTTGGACGTTGTTTTCATTAATGATTGATACGGAAGGGCCCAGTGGGTGGTGCCGTCCCGAACAGGTGGGCAGGAACTGTGTAAGAAAGCAGGCTAAGCAAACCGTGGAGAGCAAGCCCATAAGCAGCATTCCTCTGTGCCTGGTTCAGTCCCCGCCTCCAGGTTCCTGTCTTGAGATTGAGTTCCTGCCACGATATCTCTGTGATGAAGTGTGACCCCAGAGTCCTAAGATGAAATAAACTGTCTCCTGGACAAGCTGTGTTTGGCCGTGTTACTTTACCACAGCAGTAGAAACTGTAACTAAGACACGTGGGATGTGAACTGTAGAGCTATGACAAGTGGTCGGCTAACCTCTCCTGGCCTGTAGTGGGCATTTAATAAATGATTCCTATTATCATTACTTTATGCACACTTATCAGCGCTTACACAAAACCGCACCTCTCAGAAGCATAGTGAATGCAACTTCCCATTACTGACATTAGCGGACCCAACATGTAGGCGGGTGCAGAGAGGTGGCTAGGGTTACACAGAGGTCACTGTAAGCTCACCACTTACTACCTACCTGCACTTCATTTCTTTGTCAGTCTGGGTTAGAACCCAGGGCCAGGCATGCTATGAAAAGCTCTCCCATGACCTACATCCCCAGCTCATGTTGACAAGGTTATTTAACTTTAGTTTTCTTATCTATTAAATAGAAACAACAACAATAATAATGGGAACAACAGCAACAGTAGTATTAGTTTCTCCTTGGGAAGAGTAAGTCAGGTGAATATTTACAAAGGGCTGAAGTCATGACCATGAGTGTGAGGGACAAACCACACAGCCTGAAAGGCTGAGCCCAAGCTCCTGAAGTTCGCATCAAGCTTTTATGGGCATTATTAGAATTATGCCACCCCAGAGTCACGATTATTATCACTCCTTTTAAAAACAAATTCTTTGAGATAAATATTTATTTCATTTTTAATCTTTGTTCATATTTATTTATGTTTATGCATTCAAATGTTTTGCCTGCATGTACAGATATGCACTGCTTGGGTGCCCACAGAGGTCATAAGATGGAGTCAAATTTCTTTCTTTTTGTTGTTTCTTTTTTTTTTCCAAGGGTCTCACTCTATAGCCCTAGCTATATAGTCCTAGCTGTCCTGGAACTCACTCTGTAGATCAGGCTGCCCTTAAACTCACAGAGGTCCACCTGTCTTGCCTCCCAAGTGCCACTAAGCCTAGCAAATCTCTTGGAACTGGAACTATGGATGTTGTGAGTCTCCCATGGGGGCCACTCAGTCCTGTGTCCTCTGCAAAGAACAAATATTCGTAACTGCTGAGCCATGTCCCTTTATGTGTATGTATGTGTATATGTATGTGCGCCTGTGCATGTGCACATGCATGCAGGTGCCTGCAGGGACCAGAAGAGGGCATCAGATTCCCTAGAGCTAGAGTTCCAGGCAATTGTGAGCACCCCACTTGGATTCTTGGTATCAAACTCAGATCCCCTGCAAGAACAGGAAGTTTTCTTAGCAATTGGACCAGCTCTCCAGCTCCTGCAATTCCTTATCTATTGAAGGAAATTGAGGCTGAAAGAAACTGATTGGTGCCAAACCTGGCAGCAAGTAGCCCAGGCCCCTCATTCTAAGTCCCATGCCCTTTTCACTAAATCTCAGATGCCCTGTGTTGCCAAGGAACTTTTCTAACTGCCTTTGCCTTGGATCCCCAGGCTTTCTGTACCTCTGAGGCTGGCCCTTTAAGAATCCTGAGCACCAGGAAATGGTCTAGGGCAGCAGTTCTGGATTCCCTGAACATCAATAGCAGCTTCATCTGGGAACTTGTATGAAAGGCAGACTTTCAGGTCCCAGCCCAACCACTGAGTCAGAAATGGAGCAATGGGTCAACCAGGAGCCCTGAAATGATCTGGGGAAATAGCGAGTCTGAGGGAAACTTCTGCAGTCAAGGAGAGTTGGCAGGCATGGTGGGTGGGGCAAGCCTATAATCTTAGCACTTTGCAGGCTAAGGCAGGAAATTTGCAGTGACTATGAGACCAAATGGGATTACATAGTGAGTTCAAGGCCAGCCTAGAATACACAGCAAAACTCTGTCTCTAAAGCTAAAAACAGGATCAGTTAATTCCATAAGTGCTGGGAAGAGGGAACGAGGGAAAGAAATATGGATAAATGCCCTTTGAGTTGACAAGGTAGAGTCCAGCTGTTGAAGTGTTAAGTGAGGATACAACAGAAACTGAGCTGGACTATTGGGTTGGTGTCTCTGGCCACAACGCCTTATTAACTAATTTCCCTCAACTATCTCAAGGAGCTTTGTGGAATTTATCTTTGAAGACAAAACTATTGGCTCGCCCCTAAAAAGGAATATGGCCCACGCTAGGAATACTCTCCCATCCCCAGGCTTCCTGACTCAATCCTCTCATAAAGTAGCAGACCTCAGTCCCAAATGGCTCTGGAACCCCAGCCTCATTCCCTTCAAGTTAGATTCACACAGGGTGTGAAGGGGTCTGAACCAGGGCCAGCAGAGGCATCAGAGTAACTGGAGGCCTTCTTGGCATGGTGCCCCCTCCACATACACATTGTGTGCCAGGATGAGGCCCTGGACTGCAAGGAGTCCAAGGTGAGCTGGCTAGGGGCATCAGGTCTGGAGAAGAGCGGACAGAATCCTAGCCTCCTGTGTCCTGCCCGGGGCTACCACTAGGAGGCTAATGAGAAGGGAAGACGCAGGCTGGGGCTTGGACCAGCAGGAGACAGCAAAGGGACAATGTGAAGCAGGAGGGAGGTGGCCCCTCAGGCAGGGACAGACAATGTCCCCATATGGGAAGCAGACGGAGCCCCTCCCCACCCCCTCAGTCCTGGGGCTCTGTGCAGCAGGCAGTACTCTCTTGCTTGAACCCTGAGCCTGGGTAGCTGTACCCCAGAAGCTGAGCGTGCTGAGCTGTTCAGAACAAGTTGCAGGGTAAGGGTTCAGCACACCAAGATTCCCACAACGGTCAGAGGACAATACTGCTCCCGTGTACCATCCTATTCTACTCCCGTGTATCATCCTATTCTACTCCCGTGTATCATCCTATTAGGTGACTTTCTATTTTGGACCATCTGTAATGAATCCAAATTTATTATGTATAAGACATTTTGAAGTCTTCCATCTTCGTCTGTTTATAGCAAGCCTTTGTCTTGGTTTCCTAAATCCCTCCCATCTTTAGATATTAGCTCAGTTTGGTTTTGCTCCTACACTATTTGTGAGAAGGGAGTATGAAGAAGATTTTTACAATTTCACTGTAGCATCAAGGGCTGGAGCTTGGAGCAGAAGGTCTGCTTGTCCACCCTGTATCTTCCCCATGGGAAAACACACCCAGGCTTCTGTTCTTCTCTGGGCCGGGCCCGAAGGGTACCTCTGTGGGACAAGAGATCACGCATTATCCCTGGCCCCACTGTGTGTCGGACCCTTTGCCTGTGGCATCCATCAGGTCTCATTTGGCTCTGGGCCATGGGGAAACACTTGGAATTAGTTTAAGTACAGAATGGAATCTACTGGAAGGGATGGAGAAATTCGCAGGTGATCAGAACTAGGTTCAAATATTCCAAGAAAGAAAGATCAGAGTTTCTGAGCCCCAGGGACATTCAGAGCAGGGCCTAAGTGCTCACACCCAAATGCTGTGTCTCTGGGACTCACCTGCTGTCACTGGGAAAGACTCAACTCTCTGTGTCTTCATCAAGAAGTCTAGAGATGGACCCAGTTTGGTCCCCACAGGTCTGCTGATATGTCAGAACCAGGAGACCCTGACAGGGTAGGGTAGGATTAGAAGACCCCCCCCACTCTGAGACCATTTATTGGTTTCCAAAAGATGAGCCCGTGTTCCAGGGACCTCCACCAGCAAGTTTCCCTCTATAAGATGTCAAGGCTTTTAATCTTCACAAGTTTGCATGGGAAGAGCTGTTAGCCTTGGGGTTGGACAGATGACTCAGAAATTAAGAACACTAGCTACTCTTCTGCAGGACCTGGGTTTGATTCCCAGCACCCATATGACAATTCCCAACCAACTGTAAATGCAGAACCAGGGGTCCTATACCCTCTCCTGGCCTCTAAGAGCACCAGGCATACATGTGGTACACAGACACCATGTGAAAAACTACTCATGCATATAAAATAAATTAATTTTAAAGAGTTATTACTCCTCCCCCATTTACAGATGTATTAACTGAGATTCAGGTCTTAGCCTGATTAGATCCAGAGCCTGGGTCTAAAGCCAGGTGTGTTTGGCACCAAAGTCTATGCCCTTGACACAGGTGATGTAACTTCCTCAAGGAATGGAGCATCCAGTCAATGTGTCTAACTGGCCAGGCACTTGCCACACACAGCAAGCTGTGTGGGCCTGTCAGGCTGGTCACAGCAGGGTTACACATGACAAAAAAATAAATAAATAAATTACAGAGGAGTGTCTTCTCATCCTGTGATCAGTTAGGGAGGTGGCATCTGACCTGATCCTTAGAGACACAGCAAACATGTCAAAGAGTTTGGCCAAAACTTAGACTACAAGCAGGAAACGGATTGGAAATAATGACAAAAGAAGAAAACTGAGCTAAACAGTGGTGATGACACCTTTAATCCCAGCAAGTGGAAGTCAGAGAGAGGCAGATTCCTGAGTTCAATGCCAGCCTGGTCTACAGAGCAAGACCCCAAGAGTAAATTAATTTAAAAGAAAGAAGAGGGAGAAGGAGATGGAGAGGAAGGAGAAGAGAAAGGGAAAGTGGAAGGGGAAGGAGGAGGCGCAGAAGAAGAAGAAATCTGTGACCAATTTGGACTGGAGATGAAATTGCCAAAGATTAAAGGTACAGGCTTGGGACCTCAGTTCAAAGGCTGTGGTTCAAAGGACTTATTTAGACTGTATCTCAGTTTCCTGGTTAGTAACACAGGATGAAATTGAAATAGCTACTTAAGATTGTGGTGAAATTTGAATGAAATAATATAGGAAAATAATGTTCTGAAGCAATAGCTATTATCATAAAGTGATTTAGAGTAATTCATGTTGGGAACCACTGAGTATTTCAAAGTTGGGCTGTAATAAAGTACCACAAACTGTGTGGCTTAAAACAACAGAATTTATTCTCTCATTATTCTAGAGGCTTCAGGTTCAAAGGCTGGCGGTGTAGCTCAGCTGTAGAGAGCTGACCCAGGCTGTTTAACATCATGAGTTTAGTCTCCGGTGCTGCATATGAGGATCAAGCTTTCTGCAGAGCCACTTCCCTTGAAGCCCTTAGCAGGGATCCTTCCTTGTCTCTTCTAGCTTTTGGAAGTTGAGGACATCCTCAGCTTGCAGTCACATGGCTCCCTTCTCTGCCTCTTCTATAGAAGTTAGAGGAGTTGCTTCTAGATCGGTGTTTCATACTTATCCTGGCCCCACAAAAACACCAATCACACTGGACTAAAGGTCACGCTACACCATGAGACCTGACGTGAACTCCTGTCTTAGTTCCATCTGCAAAATCCCTGTTTCCAAGAAAGGTTGCAGTCACAAGCGCCAAGGGTTAGAAACAAACCAGCATGAGGAGTGGGGTAGTAAGGGGAGCACATTTCAAGCCATGGTGGGAGCTGTATACAGAACAGATTGATTAGTAGGGGTGAGTGGGACCAACTACATCTTAGAGAAACAGATGTTGAGGAGAACACGCAAGAGGCAGAAGTGAGGGGCTGTGATTGGAGCCAGGGGTTCTGGGAAACGATGGTTTTATTGGAGCTGACAAATGACAGGATGAGGAGGCAGGGGGAAGGGAGTGACCAGATGATTCCGAGGCTGTGTGACCAGACTGATGAATGGAAAACAGGGGAGGGGGCGAGAAGAGGCATCAGGAGGAGGAGAATCTACTAGACTCTAAGCTGTTCAAGGCCACAGCTGTGTTCCTCTTCTTAGTACAAGCTCCTGACATAGTGTCAGGACAGAAATCGGAAGTCCTCAAGAAAGGCTGTCCAAAAAAAAAAAAAAAAACTTGTTCACTTTGCAGAGAGGTGAATTTGATGCACCAGTCGGAACAGGCAGGTGGAAATCCAACCTTGTCATCTAGAAGATAGAGTGCAGGTTAGAAAGAAACATGGGGTGTGTATTTCTAGGAAGATTTCAGGTCACACATGATTGACAGTTGGTGAAAAGGAGGCAAGGGGCTTGATGACCAGGGTGGGAGGGGTCACAGCTACATCGAGAAGGAAGCGGAGGGAAGCAGTAGGAGGCTGGAAAAGGCTTCGGAGCTGGGAGGATGGGGAATAGGAAGGTGCAATGTCACGGAAATTGAGAGAGGAGACTCTCTCAAGGAGGAGGGGCGGAGCTGCTGCCAAATGAGCAGAGGTCGCAGAGGTCGCAGAGAAGAAATACTGAGGGGAGCCTGCGGATTTGCTAACTAGGAGGCTGGCAGCCAAGCAGTGTCCCCACCTGGGTAGGGCAGGATGACGTGAGGTGAGTGTCCTGGGGCAAGGAACCAAGGAGGAAGCGCCTGGGACTAACGCACCCCTGCACACACACCTGCATTCTTCTTCACCCCCAATGGACATGGTCTATGACACACAGGGAAAGTAAAAACGGCAAACACAGTAGCAGGGGTGTGTGTGTGTGTGTGTGTGTGTGTGTGTGTGTGCGCGCGCGCGTGTATGAGTCAGGATGTGGGGTTTGTTCAGGAAGGGGGAGAAATGCTTAGGGCTCCTTAGATCTTCCTGGAGGATGCAGGGCATAGACACCCCAGAAAGATGAGGAAACAATGTCCAGCCCTCTGTGTCCAGCACCTGCCCCTCAGTGGGGTAGACACGATGATGGATGCCTCTGCCCTGAAATCCACACGAACTCCTAACTACGTCTGCCTTTTTATTGCTGTATCCCATGGCCCAGACCTGAGTCAGCCTGGCACATATAAGATATTTGGGCAACACTTATGAGAGGAAATAACAACACCTAATATAAGCCAGGTACTTCTCATTTATTATGTCACTGACGACAACCACTCCATGGGTAGGCGCTGTTATTGTCTCTGCTTAGATCAAAGAAAAGGGTTCTGAATGAGTCACTAAAGTTAATGCGATAGGAAATGGCCAAAGCAAATTTTCAACCTAGAGGTAGACATGGTGCCATAAGACTGTGATCATTCAGGAGGCTGAGGTAAGAGGTTGGTGGGTTTGAGGCCAGCCTAGGGTATACAATGGGACTGTAGCTCAATAAGTAAATTAATTAGTTAGGTAAGGATAGAAGATGGATGGATGGATGGATGGATGGATGGATGGATGGATGGATAGATAGATAGATAGATAGATAGATAGATAGATAGATAGATAAAGAGATTTGAATCCAATTCCTTATGATCCTTGAACATAGCATTCTCTAGGCCATTAGTGTTATTTGAGGGTGGGTGAGTCTGGGCAGTGGGAATAAACACAGGCATGAGCTGTCTGTACTGCAGTCTTATGCATTTATCCATGGTGTCTACAAAGGGCATGCACTTGTAGGTTCTTGTGCATGTGGCCTCGTGTGAACACTGCGTGAATTCACACACCTGTCCCTGTGGGTTTGAATCCCCCAGGCCTGAGCTCTCCACGCCATCTCCACTTGAGACAATGATGGTTGAGTTTGGCTCTGAGGTATGTGTAGAGTTCAGCCCTTAGTCTACCTCAAAGGACCCTTGCCAGGGTCCCTGCCCCCCACGGTTCTGCCCATAATTCTACTTCCTTGTTTAAAAGGGCCAGTGGGTTTAATGATTAGTTACCGCCTTGTCGATATCCTCACCCAGAGAGAGGATGAATGGCCGGGCCCTGCCCCCGCCCCTGACACACTCACATATCCTGCAGCAGATGGAGGGTGAGGGAGGGTCCTGCCACCATGAGTACTGGGAGGAGAGCTGATCCAGGGGAGGCTCTTCGGGAACATTACCAGGGCCCCTTCCTGGGACCCTCCAATTGCTTTCACATGAGCAGAAAGACCTCCCTTCAGCCACTCCTCTCCAAGTCCCCCAGGTTCTGGAAGGCTATAAATCTTGGGGTCCGTGAGGGAAGGCCCTTTTTGAGGTAGAGCATGTCTGTCTGCCTTCTTCCTGCCACATGCTTGCAAGTGTGAGAATGTGGCTATATATGCCCACCCCCACATGTGCAAGCTCACCTGTGTCCAGGCTGGGGTACATGCACGCGTGCATCTAGAGGTATGAGTGTGGAGGGTGGGGTGGTAGTGTGGGTCCTGCTCTGTGTGTGGGTTTTTGCCCTTGCCCCCCACAGTGGCCCGAGGGGCTGGGTCCTCATCCTTCTCTGGGCACTGAAGCTTGGCCATTTGCCTTCCAAAGGGCTGCTGAAGGAACCCTCCATGCTCCTCCCCTCCATATTCAAAGTAGATTCTGGTGACTCAGATGCCAGGGTATGAAACTCTGGACCCATCTTTAGTCTCTGTTTCCCAGGACACTCTTGCTGTCTTCCTGAGTCCTCAGAGCTTTGAACTTGAGTAACCTCAGGTGTCCCCACTGCCCTCCATCTGAAGCCTCAGAAGCCACTCTGCCACCCAACCCCTGCTGTGTGTCTTCGGTCCTGGGGAAAGGAAGCAATGGCCTTCCTTTCATGACCCTTGCTGTGGCTGCAATACCTTTTGGGCCAATTCCAAAGCACTCCCGTGCTCCATTGCTTCTGACCCTGGACCACCTTCACCAGTAACCCTACAGCTCTGGGCTTTTCTTTAGTTGCAGCATCTACCAGCAGTCTAGTTTCACTGGACCAACCCTGAAAAAAACGCACAGAAAGAGAGTGAACTATACTGTGAATTGATTTTCTTATGCCAGGACTCAGGGCCTGAGGAGGAAAAACTAGGGCCTGCTGTGGCTCAGGGGATGGACAGGAGGGAGAGGAACTGAGCCTGGCAGAAAAGAAATGCTAGGAGTCAGGTCCATCCTCCAGCAATCACCTGCCCCTGCCACACACACACACACACACACACACACACTCTCTCTCTCTCTCTCTCTCTCTCTCTCTCTCTCTCATACACACACACACACTCACCCTGTTGGAAGGTGACATTTGCTATTAACCTTATATTGGGCCATTTTGTAAATCAATGTCACTTACATTTAATAACAAGTGTAATCAAAGGAATTATGCAAATTTAATTTGATGCTTCTTGAATTATGCAAATCTGCGGTGCACATAATGTTCTCTGACATGTGCCCGTTGGAGAGAGGGGAGAGCAAGGGAGAAAGTGGGGAGGGGACAGAGAAGGGAGGCTAACCCTGGGAGAATGGGATAACAGGGACTTGGCATTGGCAGAAAGGGGACAGTGGCCCAGCTGTGGCCCAGGAGATCTCCACCACAGTGAACAAGGGATCTATGATGTCTGGTAACCCATCTTCTCTTGCACCTTCCCCTTCTTTAGGCTTCTACCCGTCCTCTCCCCAAATCAAGCATGACCTTGCTGGATGCCTGTATTTAATGTCTCCTTCCGTGAAATGAGGATAGCCCAAATAGTTGACTACTCAAGAGAGCAAGACTCAAGCTAGAGCATAGTCCTGCGAGGTCAGTCTCTGGATTGACCTCTGGTCTTCAGCCTTATAACAGGATCTGCTGTAGCTCTAGGGAGTGTGGTGATCTTTTCTTGCTTTCAGTGGTCTTGGGGTCTTAGAAGAATTGCACCTTGTGAAAACCAAATCCTACCAACTTAGCTCCAGGCACAGAATGCCAAACCTAACAGGGAGATGTTTCATGCTGAGTCACGCATTTTCATCTGAGATAACACCACAGGAATACTGGCACAGTGGTATAAATGTATACACTGAGCCAGTCAAATCTGAGCCCAGGTATTCACAGGGACATACATACACTGCTACACAGATAATCATGGCATAATTACCTGTATGAAGCTTGTAGCACACTGGCACATGTTCCAATACACCAATATTCAAAGCATCATTTATTTATATAACATGTGAAGGGCCCTTGCTTTGATACCTAGTATGGGCCAGGAGTGGCACTTGGACACATTTGAACCCACAGGACAGAGACATCGATTCCTAGTACCGCATCAATCTCGTAAGCTGATACCTGTAATCAAACTCTTGCTAGCCCTGTGTCTTAGGGTTTCTATTGCTGTGATGAAACATCATGACCAAAATCAAGTTGGGGAGGAAAGAATTTATTTTGCCTACTCATGGGCAAAATGTAGCCCATTACTGAAGGAAGTCAGGATAGGAACTCAAACAGGGCAGGAACCCTAGAAGCAGGAGCTAATGCAGAGGCCACAAAGGGATACTGCTTACTGGCTTGCTCCCCATGGCTTGCTCAGCCTGCTTTCTTATAGAATCCAGAACCGCCTGCCCAGGGATGACCCTACCCACAATGGGCTGGGCCCTCCCATATCAAACACGAATTAAGAAAATGTCTCATAGGCCTACTTACAGCCCAATTTTTATTGAGGAAGTTTTTCAATTAAGGCTCCCTCCTCACCAGTGACTCTAGCTTGTGTCAAGTTGACGTAACACTAGCCAGCACACCCTGGCATGTGAAGTTGGAAGGTTCATACCTGGTATGGGCATAGTCTCTCAACAGTTTGGGCAGTCCCTGACTGGAAGAGGTGTCCTCTCTTTCCTGGAGTTGTGCTGACCCACTGTATTGGGTCCCGACTTGAACCTGGCCTAGAGAAGGGCAAAGGCCATGATGCAATGACCAGAAGAAACTCCTGCAAGGTAAGAGACGGGGCAGGTGACAGCTGTGAAACTGTTTTAAGCCATGGGTACTCTTTAGTCAGTAGGGACCATCTTGGGAAGCTTCCTTAAGGCTCCAGAAGTTGACCAGCTCCTCCAATACCCTTGTCTCCTCCCTAATCCCCATCTACCACTTACATTGTCACAATGGCCTAAGGCATCATCATGGACAGGTGTTCCCTAAGCATCGGCCATCGATGTCATGACTCATGACTCGTGTAAATTCTGTCTTGTCTTCAGAAGCCATGTGCTCCTTTTCTCTACTCTTTTCTCTGTCCTCCCTCATATTTGCAGTGGAGAGACTGATTCTACCAGTCTCTGCCCTATTACGTAGGCATGGTGGCCGGGGTGATAGGCTGGTGGGTGGGTGGAGTCCGGGCACATCTACTGATATGGGCACAGCGGTGGGCCTGCCCTGGTGTGTAGAGCTTATGATGTAACTGTCATAAGTGCCATTGCGTTTCCAAGTATATCCTTGTCCATGGGGTGCCCTTTGTATGTCCACGCTTTGAGTGCGTTTGTGTTTGTTGGTTCAGCTTATAATTTCTATTTTGAGGCAGGGCGTTTTGCTTTGACCTTGTCACCACGTGTGTTCATCTTCTCTGTGCTCCAATATGTCTGCATCGTCACAGAATGTGCTCCATGTTTTACTTCATATGCATGCAAGTGTGTGAGTACTTGATATGTTACAGTGAGTGTATCGTCACCTTGGAAGCTTTGCAGTGTGTTCTCTGTGTGTTACTACTGTAGTTGAGTTATCAGGATGTGTGAATCAGTGCACTACAATTAACATGACATATCAATTGACATCACATGTGCTTAAATCTATGCCACCATGTCTGAAAGACCCAACCTTGTGTTCTTGTTTCAGTGGACGAGCTGTGAGTCATCACTATGTTTAAACTGGCACCATGAGTGTGTCCTCTGAGCTTGTATTTCTACAGTGTAAGGTGTGTGCATTGCCAGATTTGAGTTCTCAGGGCTATCAGGTATGGAATCAGTTTCAACACAATTACATACACTTTTTGAATTGTCCCCAAATTATGATGGTATTATCCAGTTTGCATGATCACAATGTGTGTCTGTGTATGACTCTAATTTTAAATTGTCATAGATTATCGTTGTGTGACAATATATTTGCATCCTAACAACATGGCCTGTCTCTCTCTGAGTTGGCACAATGTATATGCCATTGTATTTGAGTTACTAAATGTTTATGCTGATACCACATGCGACTGTGTGACTCGTGTTTCAATTGTCACATTGCATGACTGTCTATTATCACATATGAGTTATGTGTCTGTACTTACGCTACAGCATTATAATGTGTGTCTATGAGTATCATGTTTAAATTGTCACAATATGTATTGCCATGTTGGGAGCATTGGAAACTCTTCTTTGCAATTGTTGAGAGCTCCTAACGTGCAGTAGCATGTTTGGGTTGTCAAAGTGCATATGTATATTGCCAGGTGGAAGCACCCTGTGTTTATATGGATGGGAACGGGTTTGAGGAATCACTGTGTTTGAGGTATCTCTGAAGGTCAATGTGATAACCTATTTCTCAGCTTGGATTCCAAAGTAAAAGACAAAAAGTGAGAGGAGATGGGAGAAGCTGGGGAGGGGGGAGCCTGAGCCATAATCGAGCCAGAGTGGGATGGGGTCTGCTGGAGGTTGGGGACAGAGTGAGATCTAATTGGCCCATGGTGAATTATTCACATGTATAATCCTCGCAGAATTTCAGCTCGGGCAGTAAATGCTGTGCATGTTTAAAAGTCATTTCCATAAGTAAGTGCGATCTCTCTACTGTTTGCCCCTGTTTAATGAAGTGAGATCTTGTTTGCATTCCTCCCAATTTCCCAACGAAAGGCGCCCAACCGTTCGCACCAAAATTACACCGCCCAAATTAAAACTAGGACTCCAAGGGAGGTGAGGGGACTGAGGCATTGGGTCCTTCTGGGAGGGCCTATGAAGGGGTGGGAAGGAGCCAGGCATGAGCTTTTAGCTAATTACTTCCCTTTTAAGGGTTCCCCACCATGTCCCCCACCCCTACCTGTCTTTGCCCACCTTTGCTACCCTTTCTTTTATAGAACTACTTGGGAAACAAGAGTAGGACATTACATATTTGTTCAGGTATATGTAACTACACTTCTATATGCACTTATGTACATATACATGTGTGTCCTTGTGAAACTGGCAATCATACACTATTATAACTGGAACAATGATTCCCATAGACACACACTTGAATAACAAACGCAAATAGCTATGCATGTGTAATTATGTAAGAACTCCTGCCTGTATAAGCCTGTGGATTTATGGGTAGGCCTAGCTTTGTGTACTTCAGTTACCCAGCACTCTATTGCTTTGACCTGTTTGTCCTTCCTGAGGAGTTGACACCAGTGCAGCCCCCCCACAGCAAGGCTGTACAAGGACCGAAAGGCCGGAGGAACCCCTCATCCTCAATAACGTTCTTCATCCTGTGCAGATCAGCAGGACAATCGGCCTGACCTCACTCCTTGAATACAGCTTGAACAAAACGTGCTCTTGAATAAGACATTAGGAGAATGCCAAGGCTCCACCTCCACCAAGCCCCACCCCCTAGGAGGCAAAATGGCTACTATTTGCTCTAGCACAGAACCCCAGACATCATTAAGAAAACCCAGACATCATCCAAAGCTACCCTTATTTGGATTGTAATGGCTGCAGGTGAGGTGGGGTTGAAGAGGCCAGAGAAAATAATGCACCCACCGATCAAGGCCTGGACCCACCCCCCATGAGAGTTCTTCAGCGTTAGACTGAGAGTTGGGGCTCTGGAGGAGACGGGATGGGTGGGATAGGCTCCCCGAGTGTGGTTGTGCAACCCCAGACTTTGGGGAGATAGTCACTTTCACGGTTCCCTTCTCTGCTGCCCCGTTCTCCAGCTGCCCACTCAGCACGGACAGAACCTACTGAGTATGTCACACAGCCACACTGAGACCCACCTACACGTCCCCCCAGCCCTCCTCAAGGCCCATCGGCAAGAAGCTGAGAGGGCTGGCAGGGGCTCCTGGTCTAGGGGATCTGGAGGGAGGAGATCAGGGGTGAACTCTCGGGAGACAGATGTGAGAGCTGTCCCTGGAGTAGGATGCTCCAGCAAGAGGGCATCGCCTGCCCGTGACCCTCCTACCATATCTTTCCCCTATTGTGTCCTATTATCCGTGCCATCAGTCCAACCCACAACTCTGACTTCTGTCTCCACAACTCAGAACTACCCATAGCTCCCCATTGCCCAAATGTCCACATTCCTTCTGCAGCCATGAAAAGCCAGCTCTTCTCTGTAGACCCCTCCAACTACTTCTCCAGGCTCAGCTCCTATTGCTTCACTCTCAAGACGTGTAATCAAGTAGAGGATCTAAACATTTCTCCATCACCCCCACCCTGCCCTTTGATGATATGGTGTGCTCTCTCCCTTCCGTCTGAGAGACATTAGCCTAGCCTCACCCCATCCCAGACTCTTCCTGTTGGGGTTCTAGGATCCATCAAGGCCAGAGTTGATGCCTGTTTATAGGACTGCCATGCTGGCCCCACCAAAGCAGTAATCTGGGAGCAGTTTCTTGATAGACCTACTGGGCTGTGTTCTACTCTTTAGGCCTCAAATACCCTGGGGCAAAGAGAAGTGTGGTCAGGGAAGGTTTGGGGGTATGAGTTAAGGAGTAGAGCCCAGCCCAGCAGAATTGACACCCGGTCCCTGCTCCCCATGTACTTGTCTTTGTAAAGACAAAGACTTATATATCTTAGACTACCAGACTGGTCTCCAACTGGATAGGTGACTTGGGATCCTCCCTGAGTGCTGGGATTGCAGGTGCCACATAATCCTGGCTTATGTGGAACTAGAGGTCCAACCCAGGGTTCTTTAATTCTAGGCAAGCACTCTACCAACTGAGCTGCGTTCCCAGCCTCCCACTCTCTCTTCTGCATGTGGTTTTTCTCTGGCAAACATAGAACTATGCACCCCAGCCCTTGGTGAGAGAGCCTAGAATTATCCTGATAGCTGAAGAGCTGTATGGCTATGATGGAGCCCCCAGATGGAGCGAAACCCTCTTTATCCTGTGTGTGAGGTGTCCACCTTGCCCTGGAGACCCTCTCCAGTGTTATCTAGGCCAGTTTCAGTCATGGGTTCCTTCCCCGTTTTTAAGGGGAACTGCAAGTAACTTCCTGAGAACCCCACTTCTCTCCTGGGCCTCCCAATCAGGATTCTCCAAACCTTTCTCTGTGCCTTCCAGTCCCTAGCCCCAAGACACGCTTCTGGAATGACTACCCCATGCCTTCTATCTTGGATTTAGTTCTCAAGTGAAGTCCTATCTATCACCAATGGTCAAGAGGCCTCAAATTCTTTCACCAAATGCCCCTTTCCCCTGACCTTGGCCCCAGTGCCCCCAAACCAAAATCCACATCCCTACTGCTCCCTGCCACTTCAGCATAGGCCGGACCAGGCCTCCTTTGCCAGACCAAAGCCTGGTGCAATCAAACTCATGAAGAAGGTTCACTGGATTTCTATACGGACTCCCAAGCTCAATACTTTGTCAAGCCAACCCCGACAACCCTGCTAGGGAAGTAAAAAGGGGGAGTAGAGACAGGAAGGAGGCGTGGACTTCAATGTGGAAGGTCTCACTAAGAACCTTCCCCCTCCCCTTAGCAAGTCTGGGAACTCAGTCCCAGCCCCCCCCCCCAATCTCTCCGCGCTTTCATCAGAATTCAATTTCCGCCCGTAAGTGACTCCGCGGGCCCCTGATCCTTCTCTTGATGAATGAGCCGCCCGGCCCGGCCCCGTCCGTCACCGTCACCCTCTCCTCGGCCCCGGCCGCGGCGGCCCCCAGCCCTCTACCCCTCCTGCAAACGCCTGCCTCGACCCCCCACAGCTCCCACCCAGCCGACCGCAGCCCGCACCTCTTCAGGTCCCTCCCCCACCTTTCAGCACCACGCCCCACCCCCATACTCTCGGCGTTTCCTGATCCCCGACTCTTGTCTCTCTGAGTGACTTTATCTCTCGGTCTCTGCTCTCTCTCCCTCTTTCTCTCTCTCCTCTCCCTTCCTCCCTCCCTCTCCCCCTCCCTTTCTCCCCTTCCCTCCCTCCTTCCTTCTCTCCCTCTCTCCCTCTAACACCTCTATTCATCTCTGGGAGCAACATCATTTATTTTGCACTTCCCAGATAATTTACTTTTTTTCCCTTCTACAGGAATTCTCCATTTCCCTATAAAATGAAAATTCATCTAGAATTACATCTTATGTCATCATTATGTTTATTAAGCGTGGATGATGTATATGAACAGGACGGGCTTGCTGCTGAGTGCTTAATGGTGCATAAGATTAAGCCGAGGCTCTCAGCTGCGCAGCGACTCCCCTCCGGTTCCCATGTTGTCGAGGCATGCTGGGAGTACAAGTTCCGAGCGCACGGCCAGGTGAACGCGCCGCCGCTGTCGCCTGCCCCCCCTCCCAACACCCCCTCCCCGGGGTCCCGCCAGGCCCACAGTAGCAGGGCTGGGGACGCCAGCCCAGCCAGTGCCTCCCAGATACCCCAACTCAGTAGCCTGGCCCTGAGGCCAGCAGCACCCCCACCCCATACCCAGCCTGGGGACCCTGTCAGTCTCGGGCTCTTCCCTCTAGACCTGGGGCCGCGCGCGCCCCCTCTCGCCCGGTCATTTGTTCATAGCTCGCTGTGTTTGGGGCGCCGGTTCCCTTTCTCCCAGCCACGTTACTTGGGGGCCTTGTTTCGCTGTCATTGTATTTCTGTCTCTCTCCCTCCCCCCTGCCTTTACTTCCCCCTCTCTCCCGGGCTGCATCCGTCGGTCTTTCCGCCTCTTGCGGTCTCCCTCTCTCCCCCTCTCCCCTCTCCCCTCTCCCCTCTCCTGGCGCTGGCGGCCACCGCACTGCAGCGTGGTACCAGCAGTCTATGACAAAAACATTATCCTTCTGCTGCTAAACAATCCAATAAACCTCTCCACAGGGAGAAAGTTAACCTCTTGTCTCTTCGGCTGATGCCTTCCCGCCCACGTGACTGCTGCCACAGTAAATTCAAATCATTAGTCTCCTCACCCCATCAAAAAACTTCTATTAGTAATGGAGACCTCGCCGGAGACCTTCCGCGGAGAGCGCTGCCTTCCCAATTCCCAGTGGAAAAATTCTGCGCGAAAAACTAATTCTACTTTTAATAATCTGTCATCAGGACCAGAGGCAGTCATAAATTATATGGGAGCGCGTGCGAGAGCGCGCCACAAGAGGGAAATCAGGGCGAAAAATCAAAGCCCAAGTTTGACAAACTTTCCTGAAGATAAATAATAACTTACAAACAGGATTAGTTGTAAAGTCACGCTCCGGCGCGCAGCCACCGCGGCAATCATGTCTGCCGAGGGCCGCCACCGCAGAGGCACCTGTCACCCGCCGCCACCGCCTCCGAGCCTTCCTCCTCGTCCTCCTCTTCCTCCTCTTACCCTCCTCCTCCTCTTCCTCCAGCCTTTCTCCCTCACCCCTCCCTTTCCCCTCTCTGCTTCCTCTAACTGTCCCCATCTGGCCCCTGTCCTCCCTCTCCCTCCTCTTCATCCTCCTCCTCCTCGTTCCCCGGTCCTCTCTCTCGGCCTGCAGCGCCAACAAGGTTCATCCGTCTGTAGGGCCGCCAGGCCTGACTCCTTTCCCTCCCCCACCCCCCTCCCAGGGTCCCCAGCTGCCAGGACCAAGGTCAGTGAAGGGTGAGAGGATTCGCAGGAGCCCGGGTTCCCGGGGCTATAACCCCGGGAGGCTCAGTGAGTGTGCAAAGGACAATTTGGGTCCTGCCCGAGGGCCCTGTTCTGCGGCCCTCCCTTCTCTGATCGCCCCATCCCAAATCTCCGTCCCCTGCCCCCACCCCCCGAATGTCAGGAGACCAGCAGGCCGCGCGTGGTGGGGGCGCGGCGCGACCCCTAAGTTTATTTGTCTGTGTTAGTGTAGGGTGGCGGCCCGTGGGCTGCGCCTGCCTGAGGGCCCGGCCCCCCCAGCTCGACCCTCCCCCACCCCACCCCTCCCGCGCCCCGCACAATCTCGGCGCTGACAGCCGAGTGGGTGATAAATGCCGGCGACGCGGGGAAGGAATTGCGCAAAATAAAGAAGCATGTTCCAACAAGTCCTGTCAGGATTGTATTGATTTAATCATCTGCAGAAATACACATTCTGGATTACTGTAGCGTGCCCGGGCCGGGGGAAAGGGGCGGGCCGGCCTGCCTGGGCCGCGCAGGGAGGGGCGGAGAGAGATGAAGGGGAGGGTGGAGCTACTGACCACGCCCCGGTGCCACGCCCCTCTGCGCTCTTGGAGGGGCCAGAACGCTACCTGAGAGGTTCCGGGCAAAGTGAGGTGGGGTAGCAACGTCAGGACATCAACTCTTGAACCAGGCCTGCCCGGTGGGCCTTAGATCCCCTGCCCCTCGGGACCTCAGTCTAGACTCTAGATGTTCTAGACTGTAGAACGTCAAAGAATCGCAGAGCTCGAGGAGTGCCCAGGGGCGGAGTAGGGGAAAGCAGGGACTGCGGGGTGGGGAGGGGGGTGGCGAGGAGGTCGAGGGCAAAGAGGAAAGGCCGTTCAGGAGGCCTCTCGCCTTGAAAGCATTTCTTCCCTGCCCCAGACTTCTGAGGCCAGGCACCCCAATACCGCCTCCTTGTGGAGCAGGCCTGTATGTAGTTGCGCTGCTTCACTCGGGCTGGGGAGCCCAGTTAGCTTATATTTCATAGATGTCCCTCAAGGTTTAAGCAGACCAGCAGACAGCTCTGGACTTTGTTTGTAGACCAGGGTTAGGGTACTCACAGTGAGGAACTAGAACAAGATAGGTTATTTTGATTGAAAGTCTGGCCCTTTGGAAAAACACACTCATGGAGTGGGTTTGGGGGAGGCAGGTCGGTAACCAGCCCTGAAATGGAAACTGAGAAGAAATCCATGGACCCCATCAAGTGATATGACATTTAAACTCACCAGCTTCTCCCAATTACTAATACCCCCACTATACAGGTGGAAAAATTGAGGTTCAGAGACTTTAACTTTAGTTCAAGGTTATACTTGGGGTAGATTTGGGAGTCTATCTTTGAGACCAAGTCTGTCACCCTTCAGACCTCTCCGAAGTAAGAAACCTAAAGGTTGCTATGGGTTCCAGAACTAGGTAGAGGGTAATGGAGAGACAAGTATGAGAGATCTTGGGAACCATGCCTACTCACAGTAAATCTTTCCCAGTGCAAAGTTCTGGAGGCTATAGACATGGGCTTTTATGTGGGTGAAACCATGAAAAAGAAAAAAAAATATCACAGTGAATTCTGCAAATACCAGCTGCAAAATTGTTCTGGGGGAAGTCAGGGAAAGGGGGCATTGTGAGAAGGAGGTGGAGTGGAGCATCACCTCAGATCAAAACCTCATTGAGCTGGACATGACAGTGCATGTCTTTTCAGGACTCAGGAGGTACAGGCAAGTGGCCTCTGTGAGCTGAAGGCCAGCCTTGTCTATAAGCCAGTTCTAGGGTGGCCTGGTCTACATAGCCAGTTCCAGACCTGCCAGGGCCTCATAGTAACAAACAAAAAAGGTCACTGAGCGTGGGTAGGGTAAAACTCTTCAAGGTAGGAGACAGGTGGGGGTAGCTTCATCAGAGAGCCTTCATCAATGAAATGACACACCACTGGATGGAAAGCCCAGATTGACAGATCATGAAAGACAGACAGACAAGACAGACAGACAGACAGACAGACTCTTCAGTCTCAGTGGACCATAAGCCTACCTGGAGTAGATGAGAATAACTCATCAAGACTGGGAATGGGGAATGAAGATGCTATTTATTTCTTTGCATGGGAAGAATGGAGTGGTAAATAGGGTGGTAGAGTGAGGGATGAGGGGAGAACAGGGGGTCTCCCTTGGAGAGAGATTAAACATCTGCCTCCCTCAGTCGTGGGAAGGGTGCTAGCAAGCCCATCCTTTCCTCCTAACTTGCATCCATTCTGCTGTTACAGCCCAGAGACAACAAGGAGAAAAATTAACAAATATTTTGAAAGCTCTTACAGTCTGCAATCCTCATAACAAGGTTATGATGTACACAATAGCACACCTTCATGGTACAGACCAGGACACTGAAGCGATCTTTCATTTGCTCAAGGTTACTCTGTTAGCTGTCACCCAGGATCTCTGAACCCTCTCTCTATACTGGCAGAAGAGGTCAAAGCACAGGGACCTCACTCCAATCCCATCATGGCCATTTTTACCTTGGTTTAGGGCCTCAGTTTCCACGTCAGTGAAGTGGGAGAATGGGGCCAAAGCTTGCCAGTAGCCTTCTTCATACCTAAATATCCAAAGAGGTGTGATTCATTCTCAACAACCCCCACTTCCTGGTTTTCACCCCCCCATCAGCCCTCCAGCCCCAGCCCCACGCGCGATTATGCCTCTCTGCCCCGCCCGCTCCCCGTGAGCTCGCGCGTGACTTTAGCGCGCGCACAGCTCGGCCCGGAAGGTCACCTCCTTCATCACGGATTCTATTTGCATCCGGAATCGCATGTACATGAAAAATGTGTCCGCGTGCGGCCCCGACTGCAGACGCAGATGAAATTCTGTGCCGAGCCTGATGCGCGGTAACCTTTGCAGATGGCGCCGCTATTGCTGAGAAATGGATTGCTTAATAAAGCGTATCATCCCGCATATTTGCTGCTTGGCTAGCCAAATAGAAGTTGTTTTTTGCACAAATTTCCTTGTCAAATTTGTCAATGTTCATGTCATTTTTGCTTTAGGTCACAGAGCAAGGTGCAAATTCCTGGCATCTTTACTAGTTGCAGCCAATTTCGGCTATTTCGGCGGTGACGGGGATTCTCGGAGGAGTCGCCAACCCACGTGCACCCGCCTGTGTAGCCCAGAGAGCTCAGCCCCAATGCCTCCTCCTGGAAGCCCGCTGGGCCCATCCCAGTTTGCAAGGAAAGGCTCAGGATCCGGGAGGAGGGCATTTTCCTCACCCTAGTGACCATACCCAGATGTCTCCCATTCCCAAGCTCAGGTAGTGAGTTGGGGATACACACAGGGAGGGCTTGGGTTCCTCATGCCAACTCCTTTACCCATATGTGGGAGTTCTTCCCTTCTGTTTCCCTCAAAACTCTACAGAAGAACCCCAGTAGTTGGGAAGGTAAACACTCTTGTCATTTCACAAGAAATTTCCTTGCCCAGTGCCCCTCACTCCACTCCCTCAAACCAGGCTAATATACCACCAGATAGGGGCTTGCCTACACATCCATTCCCTGCTCTTAACCTTCATGCTCACCTTAAGGGAACGCAGGTCGCTCCATTTCCTGAGGAAAAGGTAGGCAAACAGGTGTCTGTGGGACAGAAGGGAGTGTAAACAAATACTTCTTCGTGGGGAGGGTCCTAGGAAGGGGAGTCATGATTTCCACCATCATCCCAGCCTCAATTGCTGCCTCAGGCCAGGCTCAAGAGGAGCCCAAGATAGGCATGGTGGTACACACTAGTAATCCCAGCAGTATGGAGGCTAAGGCAGAGGTTGCAGGCTGAGGCAAGAGGATGGCTGTGAGACCAGCCTGGCTACAGAGTAAGACCATTCCTCTACAAACAAACAAACACAGGTTTAAGCTGTGGTCCAGAAAACTGGTTTTCCTGAGGGGTCCTTGGATGACTGAGCAGTCTACAATTGGTGTATATGGAGAAACAATGTATTTACTACATTTAGCTAAAGTCAACAGATAGCAACAAGGTTTGCCAAGCTCTCTACTGAATTTGATACACTGGTCATCTCAGATGGACAAGAGAGGCAGGACACTTGGGGACATTTATAGAGGATGGGCGTGGGAGCAGGTATGTGGTGGACAGGCATCTTAATGAGGCATAAAGGGACAGATATAGGAACCTTTTGCAGACATGAGGAGGCATCCAGCAAGTGCAGATGAGGGATGATGGCTAGTTGTGGGACTATGGATGTACAAGGGGTATGGATGTACCTGTGGGCACTTAAGGTTGACAGTCAGGAACAAAATGATCATGAGAGTACCAGTGAGAAGTAACACTGAGTTCCAAGACACTGGGGGTGTCTGTATTGACTATTGTATTCCCAGGTCCAAACCCAGAGCCTGACACACGAGAGAAACTTAGAAAACATGTGTGTATCACTAGATGGCCAAAGAGGTCCTTTGAATACAGGTATATAGCAAGGTATATCGATAACAGTGATGGAGAGATGGGCAGATTTAACATGACATTTTAGGGAAGTCTGGTTTTTCTGCACACTGGGGCAGACTGGGAAATGGTCAGATCTGCATCCCAGACTGGGATGGGAGCCCAGTAAATTGGGGGCAGCAAAACATTAGATGATGGAGGGTAGGGGTAGGGTGGGTGGGGAGGACTGCCGTCGGATTATTAATGGCCGTGCGTTGACTCAATTAAATCCAGCCTGCTTTTGTTGGCAGGCCTCCGCAATTATGCATCTCATTACGGGCGGCCGCCCAAATGCATCCTGGGAGGAGACCAGAACTCCAAATTAACTTTTCTTGGCGCTGCGGGGGCTGGTTGGCCCGCACAGCCTGCATGGCAGCCAATCAGTGTTGGCTCCAAAGGGGCGGGGTCAAAAGAAGGGCGAAGGTTGGGGGAAGGTAGGCTGCCAGGTCTGGGATGGGGCTAAGCAAGGTAAGTAGAGGTCGTTCAAATCTACTCAGAATCAAACTCCCATACCCACTGAAGTGCCTACCTGGGTGTTGGGGCTTAGCCTAGGAGTTTGAGCCTGTCTTTGCTCTCTCTGTAGGTGATACGCCCCGACTATGATCACAAAGGACCCCAGTGTCCTTGGTCTCCCTAGTTCCATCCTCACATGGCCTAGACTCAACCAATGCCACTGATAGTTCTGAACCGCAAGATCCCCAAAGGAAGGCTGGCAGAGCCGAGAGGGCAACCTTCGGGATGTAGGAGGCAACCCTGGAGCCTGGTTATACTGCTTCTGTCCTGTTGGATGTCGCCTGTGTTGTGGGGTGTGTAGTGTATGTTTGTGTGGGTATCCATGAGAGAGAGCTTGCTCTCATCTTGCCTCTGCTGTTACACCACCAATAAGTATAAAGCGCTTCATTAATCTGCCCGTCAAAGCCCGAGTCTCCCCAGCTCTCCCACTCTGGTCTGGAACAACCCCTGCTCTGTGAGTCCCTGCACATTGTGCCACTCTGGGGCCACGTGGAGCCTCTCCCTGTGCAAATATGGCTGCTGTTACTTGGATGCAAACCCCTAAATATTTCTGACTCTCTCAGAAGAGTCTGAGGCCTGTATTGCACAAGTGTAGTGTGTGTACAGTAGAATATCATCTTAGTGTGTGTTTGGCCTTTGTGCAAGCCATGGTGTGGGATGGCTTCTGAAAAAGAGAGTATCTTGGACTGATACTGGGAGGTGTGGCTTGGAACTGTGCAACTTTAGACTTGTTACCTCCCTTTTCAGGGTGTTAGGTGATGATGTCCTTTGCAGTAGGTGATCTCTGATGTCCTTCTAGCCTTGAGTTCCAATGAATGTGGTTGATTCGTGGCCTACAGAATTTTACATGTGTGTTACAAGTGTCTATGTCCTCTCCCAGCCATTTTTCCTCCCACAGATCCAATGTATATGAGCAGAAGGCTGGTTACTACAGCAGTCCTAAAACCCAAGTCACCCCTCAACTAGAATCTGAGATTTCACATACCACCATCGACTGGTGTCCACACTAAGAAGACTCATAGGTTTGCACCCACACTAGTAGTATAACCAAATCCCACTGGTCTACAGATGCACAGCATACAGTATCACCTATGCAGAGATAGACTAAAGAAGACAGGGGCCCAGGCAACTGCCACCCTTGCAAACATTGTCCTCAATGCTCAAGGTCCCCTGAAAATTGCAAACTTCCCAGTTTCGGGGCCTGGGTTTGCTGCCACCTGCCAGACCCGTGCAGGGGAAAGAGGGTGTCTGGCACAACAGGGGAGGGCGATATTCACCTCACTTGTGGTTTCTTTATTGTGTGTTAATGAAACCCTGTTTCTTCTGGGTGCTTAATCCTTTCCATCTATTATGTTTAGACAACTCATTAACAATCATTCGTTATAATTAGACTTCAGTTTTAGGCTCCTTTCTCCAGGGAAGCAATGCAAAGCTTTTCCACATCTTTGCATCATAAACAGCTTCCTGGTCTCTGGTCCCATCCCATTTTAGCCACCGTCCTTTTTACTTTGCCTGCTTCCTCCCCTTTCCACTGCCCAGCCCTACTCCACATGAGGTGTGACAGTGAAGAAAAGGGAATTGATGTGCGCACACAAAGCCCCCAAACCCTTCTGCTCCCAACAATATCCTGGCCTGGCCCAGCCCTTGCTGAATGACGCTAGTGGCAAATGAAAGCATGCCTAGAAACAGTTATCCCAGGGACCATCAAGATGGAGGACCAGGCTGTTGTGACTCCCTTTGCCCCAGAGCTCTCTGGCTGCCGACTCCGAGTGCTCCCACATGGCCTACTCACACACACTCACACACACTCACTCACACACAGTCACACACAAACACTCACACACTCTCACACACACTCACACACACTCACTCACACACAGTCACACACAAACACTCACACACTCTCACACACACACAAACACTCACATACACTCTCACAAACACTCACACACACTCACACACACTCACACACACTCACTCACACAAGTCACACACAAACACTCACACACTCTCACACACACTCACACAAACACTCACATACACTCTCACAAACACTCACACACACACACATGACTATGCCGCCTCCACACACACACGGGTGCTGTAGAGTCTGTGTACCTGACACCCCAGCCACTTGGCATGGCAGAGGAGTCTTCTGCCATGGTTTTTCCCTTCATGCTAAACTGGCCTTTAAGTTTAGGGGGGGGGAGGGTTATCTAGCCCTTTTGGTCTCACAATCTCATAGGCTCTCACACCCATGAATGAACGCTTGCTGAATAAAACCAGAGTTGTGATGGAAACAGCATGGGTGTTGGAGTGAGACTTGGCTAATCCCAGCTCTATGCCTGTCACATGGCTCTGGTTTGAACTCTCCCCGTCTGTTTGCTCATCTATAAAGCATGGGCACTAACGTCTGCTTTGGAGGGGCTCTATGAAGATGACGGGAGACAAGGGAGAACGTAAAGTGCCTGGCATTTTATAGGTGCTTGACCCGTGGTTGCTACAATAATTAATACTAGTGAATGCTTGTATCAATAATTTATGAGTAACTGTAATAACAATTTGAGGAAGAGGCCTCATGGGGGTATCCTAGGCAACTTCCCTTCTGTTGGGCAATCTTTTCCAAGGTATTCTAAATAGTGCAGAGGCCTGGGCAGTGAGAGCCGGACAACATCGCTATTAGCAGATCTTCTTACTCCTAAGAAGATCTCTTCAGGGGCTGGAGAGATGGCTCAGAGGTTAAGAGCATTGGCTTCACTTCCAGAGGTCCTGAGTTCAATTCCCAGCAACCACATGGTGGCCCACAACCGTCTATAATGAGATTTGGTGCCCTCTTCTAGTGTGCAGGCATGCATGCCAGCAGAATACTGAATATACATGATAAATAAGTAAATTTAAAAAAAAAAAGAAGAAGATCTCTTCAGATCCTGTCACAACCACCTCCATACAACTTTCCCCACTAAGCCCAGAGCCAGCTGAGGTGTCTGATCTCCCGCCTTCTGTGGAACAGTGGACACCCCGATGGGCAGCCATTTAAAGGTAGAGAGAAGGCCGGATGGACAGAAAATGTCATGCAAGGTAAGAGGGGGAAGTGAGGTAAGCGGAGAGGGATGGGGTAAGGTTGGACTCCTCAGAGGCTGCAGGAGCCATGGGAGGGGAGACAGAGACTGAGAGGGGCACCAGGGGAGAAAGATTTTCTATCAACAAAACAGCAGGACAGATCTGGCTGGTCTCTGGAAACATCTTCATCCACTGCCCGAGGCCAGCTCTGAGCTCCTTTTAGCTCATTACTGGCAATTAGTGCTCTGGGCCCAGCCTAGGGGAGGGGGGCACTGTTAGCTCTCATTCACTCCCCTGGACACATACCACACACCATGAATCAAGTTGACAATGTTGCCAGGCCTGTCCTCCTCGGCCTGTTCTGTGTGTGGAATGGAGGTAGATGAGTGCTGCCATGATGTCAGAGAGTGTGGATGCAAGACTGTGAAAATGAGTGCACATATGGGTGAGGACAATGCCAATCAGTGAGAGGGGTATGGAAGCGTATGTGTGTGCATGAGTGTGAGAGTGTGAGTGTGTGTGTGTGGGTATATGTATACACGAGTGTGTGAATGTTTGAGTATTGTGTTCATGAGTGTGTGTGTGAGTGTATGTGTGAGTGTGTATGTGTGAGTGTATGAGTGTGTAAGTGTGTGAGCGAGTGTTCATGAGTGTGTGTGAGTGATGTGTGAGTGTATGAGTGTGTAAGTGTGTGAGTGAGTGTTCATGAGTGTGTGTGAGTGATGTGTGAGTGTATGAGTGTGTAAGCGTGTGAGTGAGTGTGTGAATATGAGTATGCGAGTGTGATGTGCACACGTGTATATCAGCATGAGTGTGGTGTTGTATAGGGAGTTGCTGTATATGAGTACTTTGTAGGACAAAATAGAAAGTGGAAATGAATAGAAACCGCACAAGGACAAATAATATGTGTGCACATACTGCGGACAGGTATGGAAGTGGGGGTGGGCTACATTTGAGAACAGTTACACAGAGAAACCCTGCCTCTTTAATAATACACTAAAGCAACATTAATATTAATAATAAATATAAATAAATAACATGTATCTTTTTACTGTGATTGTTACAGAAATGGAAAACAAAATGGGCATAATACCTTATTTAACCCAAATAGCCAAGTTATGCTATCTTCACAAGTAGTTAATGCCTTTTAAAGTGCTGAGACAGTTTACATTTTTTAATGCATCTATCTATTATGAGGCAGGGTCTCATTCTAGATTATTTATTTATTTGCTTATTTATGTATTTATTTGTTGTGAGGCAGGGTCTTATTCTAGCCCAGGCTAGCCTTGAACTCATGTCAGTGCTGGTTACAGATATGAGCCATCATGCCTCACTTCCCTTCCTGTTTCTCATGAGTGTCCCATGTAGAAACTCAAATAGGCAGGGAACTGGGAGAGATGGAGAAAGGCCAGTGAAGAGAGGAAGGTTAGACCAGCTTGGTGCTTTGAAGGGAAGAGATACAGAGGGTGGACTAGGAGAGGTCGCAGGATAGAACTGGGACTTCTAGGTGGCTTTTCTGCACATTGGTCCCATTAGCCTCTGAACTTTTGGTCTTCTCAGCTTCCCAGATTTCTGGTACCTCTCTAGATCTCCCCTGCACTTCCAACGTCCACTCTACCTCCACCACGCCTCATCATTTCCATCTCTTCCTTGCATGCATCTCTCAGCTCCTCAGCCCTGCATCCACTTAGCTCACTGCCAGGTTCACATGTCCTATGTATGTATGTATGTATGTATGTATGTATGTATCTATCTATCATCTATGTATGTATTTATGTATGTATGTATCTATCTATGTATCTATCTATCATCTATGTATGTATGTATCTATCTATCTATCTATGTATCTATCTATCTATCATCTATGTATGTATGTATGTATGTATCTATCTATCTATGTATCTATCTATCATCTATGTATATATGTATGTATCTATCTATCTATGTATCTATGTATGTATGTATGTATCTATCTATCTATGTATCTATGTATGTATGTATCTATCTATCTATCTATCTATGTATCTATGTATGTATGTATGTATCTATCTATCATCTATGTATATATGTATGTATGTATGTATCTATCTATCATCTATGTATGTATGTATGTATGTATCTATCTATCATCTATGTATATATGTATGTATGTATGTATCTATCTATCTATCATCTATGTATGTATCTATCTATCTATCTATCATCTATGTATGTATATCTATGTATCTATCTATCTATGTATCTATCTATCATCTATGTATATATTTATTTATGTATGTATGTATCTATCTATGTATCTATGTATCTATCATCTATGTATGTATTTATGTATGTATGTATCTATCTATCTATCTATGTATCTATCTATCTATCCATCTATCTCTCTCTCTTTCTCTCTCTCTCTCTCTCCCCAGCCAGGGGTTGTAAAATAGGGAGAAATTCAAGGAGCGAGATCCAGAATGGGGTGTGAGGTCTGAGCCGGCAGCATTTCCAGGAGAGAAAAGGAATGGAGACCCTCCCAGTCCCCTCCCCTCCTCTTACCCTCCTCCCACCCCTCCCCCACGGGGCTCTAGTGATTCCACAGTCTCAGGGCTTGAGGGTCTCGGGGCCCCTCGCTAATGTAAGGTTATTGTAATTGATATGAAGGTAATTGATAATGTGTTACGGTGAATAATGTCTTCAATTTTCTGCTAAATCCCATTTTTGTAGCCATCTGGGCTCCTCCAACTGCCCCCCTGGGACGCTGGGTAATAGAGAGTAATTATTCTCAAGTCATTTACTTTTTCAAAGTGTTTAGTGCTTATCTGTTTTACAATTAAAATGGAAACGACCCTGATTCACTTCCTTTCTTTTTTATTTAAATAGCACTCACCCCCCCACACCCCCACCACACACTCTCAGTCACACAAAAACACTGGCACACAACCGGCAACACATACATACACACACAGAGTCTTCTTGGATGTGGTAACATGTCCACAGTCAAAGACACAAAAATATATGTGTTTCTTTTGTTGAACACCACACACACACACACACACACACACACACACACACACATCCAGACAGAGACACAGCCTCAGTAGGACAGACAGACACTCCCGTTTGCCATTCCTTTGGTGTCAGTGGGAAGACTGGGGGTCGGCACTGTCAGGGTGAGGGACAGGGACCAAGAGTCATTCCAGATATGTGTGTGTATGTGAGTGTGCAAGGTTTGAATGTGGGAGGTGCACGCCTGGGCGCACAGGAGTGTGTCTGAAGTGCTCAGCGTGGGTTCATGTGAGGATGGGACTGTGTGGCTTTGAAGAGGGAATGTGAGCACTAACCCGTGGCTTTGCTGCTGTGTCCAGGTGTGAGTTATCGGCTTGGACAGGTGTATGTGGGATGGTGTTCACACCCAGTTTACACACTGATGAGGGCTCCAGCTCCAGCTGAGACACACTTCTCGGGAGCAGGGTGAGAGCTGACTGGCAGAGGCACCCGCCACACCTAAGCCTGGCTGACACCTTGCTGAGTTGACCCAGACCCCCCCACCTCCGACCCTGTGAAACCTGGCCTACTGATTTCACTGAGAATGCCACAGGAAATTGTTCTATGAGGGACCAGCGCAGACAAGGGGAGAGGGCAGGACCCTCTCTTTGACCGCCCACTGACCCCTCTATCGGTCCTGATCACCACTACCCCTTGATCCTTCAGCTCCCTCACTCATGCCTCACTAAGCCCTCATCCTGGATTGATGTGTGGAGGCAAGAATGGTCCTCCATGACAGAGCTCCCTGCTCTGCCTAACTGTTCTCCACTGGAACAGCACTGTTGCCACAGACTTCACAAACAGCAAGGCACCAAAATGTGCAACCACACACCCTCCAAATCCTTCTATACAACCGGGAGAGACATCTCTCAAGGGTTACATAGGACTGTCTCAGGGAGGACAATTAGGCCATTACACCTCGCTAGGACACTTGGGTCTATCGCTTAGGTGGCCCGCGGATTGCAAGTTCAGGACCTAGTTCCCACTGCCACATAGGGAAACTGAGTCACAGCATGGACTAGGATGGCCAGGAGGGACTCCAGGACTGCAGACTCCACAGGGAATCAAGTTGCAGGGGACCCAAGCTTGTCCCGGCACCCACTGTCCCCAGCATCTCTAGCTTCAAGTTCTCAAGCTCAAAATCAAGTTCGCTACTATTCCAGACTGGCTGGCGGGGATCCCCCAGCTCCAAGTAGGCTGACCTAATACTCCTCATCCCCAGGTCCAGAGGAAAGAAAGTGTGGCTAAGTCCTTCTTGGTGGAGGATGCTCCGTCTACCCAGTGCACTTTCTGGAAAAGTCCATGGCTTCCTTTTGGAGTTTTGCTTTTTTTGAAACACGAGGTGGGGGAGGGTGACATTTAGGGTTGGAGAATGGCTTTCTGTGTTCTTCCCCTTCTTTTGTGATTTGTGCATGTCTCTCTCTGCCTTGTCTCTCCGACTCTCTGATTTGGTCCTGATTTCTGTGTTTGCTCTCCGCTTCCTTCTGTAGGTCTGCCGTCTGTCTGTCCGTCTGCCTGCCTGTCTGTGGTACTGCTCTTCCATTCTCTGCCTGACTCCCGGGTTCCATCCCTATCCTTCGGCCCCTCCCTGACTCCGGCCTCTCACACCTTCTTGGAAAAGTAAACATTTAATTTTTTTTTCTGTTAATAGATTTAATGTTCATTTGTTGGTAGCCCAGGGGCAGAAACGCGTGACATTTCAAATAATTGTTGTTTCAGGGGTATCCTCTGGAGGGAAATGCGGCAAAAGTGTGGAGAAGATTTAAGCAAATGACTGTGTCAGCTTCTATTTACTCCTGACAGGATCGCCGGGGGCACGGCTGCGAGATAACCATTAGCGCGGCCGCCGATAAAGCGGGAGGCTGCATTTCTAAAGGCTCCGCGGCCATTACGGGAAAGTTAGTGTGAAACATGTTAAATTATCCCCAAAGTGGAGCGAGCGGGGGAGCGGGCGGGAGGGGGGTGGGCGGGCGTCGGGAGAGTCAACGCGCCTGCGCCTCCACCGGGTCTGCTGCGGGAAGCATCCAGACGGGGCGGGGCTCCGCGCCGATCCGGCCCATGTCCACCAGGGGGCGGTCGCGGGCGCCCGAGCCTCAGTCTATCTGCCCCGAGGGGTGGGTGGGTGGCCTCGCCAGCGCCGCCCTGAGGTGAGGGCGGCACCCTTGCCTTACTTGCCCTGGGGATCCAGTCCATTGGACCCTGCACATTACAGCCATGCCCATCAGACCTGCGGGCCCCATATCTCTCTGCCTCCCATAGTCTGGAGCTGAACTGAGCAGCCAAGATGGGTACCCATCATGGGGTGACAGGAAAAGATCTAATTGTGGGGCTTTAGCTAAGACTTGGGACAGGCAGACTTCTCTTCTTGTAGAGTCTCTATCAGTCCCTTCAAACAAACAAACCCTCATCTGTGCGAAGATTACACACCCTTATGTGCCTGACCCCAAGTCTGTGTGCAATGAGCTTTAACCTGAGTTCAGCTCCCAGCACTACCTCTAAGAATCTGGCTTGTTCCGTAAACTGGGCCTCGGTTGCATACCTGAGATGTGGGAAAATGTGCCCCACATATTTCACACCCTAAGAGTTAGCTGAAGAATGAGGCTATGTAAAAGTGACCTGAGAAACTATTATGTGTAATCCAAGTGTGAGTACTGTTTTGATCTGTTCTGAGACAGGTCTCACTGTGTGGCCATGGCTGTCCTGGAACTCACCGTATCAGATCAGGCTGGCCTTAAACACAGAGATCCGTCTGTCTCTGCCTCCCAAGTGCGGGGATTAAAGGTGTGTGCCACTGTACCAGGCTTCACAAGTATTGTTATTAGTAGATGTTACTAATGTTAGGCACAGTCGTGGGGAACACCTGAGCACAGAGGCCACCAGGAGAGTCACTAATGCTTGGGAGACAGAATGGCAATCACAGTTCTGTTGAGTTTGGAATGCATCTCTTCCACACCTACTATTAAACACACTTGGGTAGAGAAACCTCTGCCTGGTAGCCTGCTGGAGAAGACAGTCTCCTGTGGAATAATGCTTAACTTACAGCACGCCTGGGCCAGAGCACTAGTGAAATGAGCTCCTGACTCAAATGACAGGAACGAGCTAAGGAGGTAGAATGACCATTTGGGATAGGACAAAGAGCCACCTTTTCCCGTGTAGATGATGTCCTGGTAGACTCACACACAGTTGTAATCCCAGGCAGGTCTGAGCCACGCAGTGAGAGCCTGTCTCAAAAATAAACGAACACTCTATAAATGTATTAAGATTGTGAATCATGCCCGGCAGTGGTGGCGCACACCTTTAAACCCAGCACTCAGGAGACAGAGGCAGGCGGATGTCTATGAGTTCAAGACCAGCCTGGTCTACAGAGTGAGTTCTAGGACAGCCTCCAAAGTCATAGAGAAACCCTGTCTCAGAAAACAACAACAAAAAAGATTGTGAATCGTGAAAATTATATTTCTATCCTCTGGGACTCTTTCCACAGGACAATGGCGACAAAGGGAGGAGAGCAGAGGTGAGAGAGAGCTCACACGTTGGGAGTGTGGTGCTTCAGGAAGGTAGGCGAGGAGATAAGTGGAGGCTGAGGGGCACCAGAAGTCAGTCGCATTGTGTTCATTAGATACTCAAAAGACGGAGACCAGAACTTGATCCAGTTATGGCATTTTTAAGAGTAAATTAGGTCAGACAGATGAATTGACTCTCCTCCATGAAGGATTTTTGCACAACCCTCAGTACTTTACGAAAATAAGGAACTCTTGGTTTTAGTATGGATCACCATCTCACTGGGTGTCCAGCCTGCAATGACTAGAATTTGACATCTTATGTTTTCCTCATTACACTGTACTGCCTTCCCAATGTGTCTAGGGTTTATTTTGCTCTATTCCCACAGTGGAAACCCACTGAGACCACACCTTTGGTGGCATCTGGGTCGGTTTCGCCACTTATTTGCATTGCCCTAGACCTGATGGCTCAGTCTCAGGCTATTGTTGTTGACCCCTGTGACTTCCACCACTACTGCAGCCTGCCAGCGCTACTGCACCACAATGCCACTGACTGGGCAGCTTATTCACAATAGAAATTCATTCTTCACAATTCTACAGACTGAGAAGCCCAAAACCAAGGGACTGGGGGGAGGTCTGAGGAGACCCTACTTCCTGACAGATTAACACCTCACACGAGAGGAAGGGCTCACAGATCTTGGAGCCTGTTCTATAAGGGTGCTATTCCAACTCAGGAAGGCCCTGCCTTAATGACCTAATCACCAACTGAAGGCCTTGCCTTCTCATACTGTCACCTTTAGAGACAAGGGTTCTGGCAAATGGACTTTAAGGAGACACAGACATCCGGACTACAGCAACCGCCACCCTTGAGGCGTATCTCCTCTGCAGGAATGGAAAACCGACTTAAGGCCGATTCGAGCTTTATTGTCTTCCTTTGTTCCCTTCCTCTTCATCTTCTTTTTCTTCTTCTTTTTTCTCTTTTTCTTCTTCCTCCTCTGCCTTCAGCTTTCTCTTCCTCCTTCTTTTTCCTTCCCCTCCTTCTTGTAAAACGAATTGTTAGAATCAACGGAAACGGAAGAGTCCCACCCAGGAGATGCTTTCTGTCCCTCCAGTGTCCAGGAAGCACTGAGCAGAAGCCAAGGCTCCTCTCAGAAGGACTGGGGAGCAGTACCATCCTTAGCTGTTAGAATCACCCGGGGCCCCAAGGATCTAAGGAGCTCACCCTAAGAGGAAAGTACTTTCAGGATCATTGCTTTAGTTGGAAAGTAACACATTATTCCTGCTGAACAGCAGATGGGAACCCTTGTTAAAGGGCAGGGCACTTAGGTTGGTGGTGGTGGTGGTGATGGTGGTGTGCGTGCGTGTGTGCATGTGTGCATGTGTCCCACCAAGAGGTAGAGGTTCTAAAGCTGACTTAGCACTAGCTAGATGTCTCCTGTTTCTTAGTTTGAAGACCAGGTTCTCTCCAGACAATTCACATCTTCTTCCTGTAGAAAAAAAAGGGGGGGGGGTTGGAAAAGAAGAAAAAGAGAGAAGGAGAAAGGAAGGAAGGAAGGAAAGAAGGAAGGAAGGAAGGAAAGAAGGATGGAAGGAAAGAAGGAAGGAAGGAAGGAAAGAAGGATGGAAGGAAGGAAGGAAGGAAAGAAGGAAAGAAGGAAGGAAAGAAGGAAGGAAGACAACAGAATATTGCTGAGCCAAGGAGCACTGGGTTGGGGGAAGAAGGGAGGGGCATGCAACATCACCTGTAGAAGTGTTCAGTTTGGGATGTCACTATTAAATGCACTGTCATTTCCAACACCTTCATGTGGAGGCTTAATCCTAAACAGTTCCTAAGTAGTGCCCCGCCCCATGCCAAGCATCTCTCTTCCCACCATCTTTAAAGGAGATGCGTGTTCATTCATTCACTGTAAAAAAAAGAACAAAAAAGAAAAACAATAACAAAAATCAATGATCGTCAGAAATAAAGACCTCTTCTAGTGTCGCCTAAGCACTGTTGCCATTTGAATGACTGCATTACCAGGTAGCGCCGTCTGCATTTATTTATTTAGGAATACAGTCTCACGTGGCTCAGCGACACAGCCGAGATTGGCCTTGAAGCCGTGATCCTCCTGCCTCCACCTCCCAAGTCTGATGAGACTGCAGGTAAGAGCCATCACGCCTGGCTTCTCCCTGCCTTTAAATAAATATGAACACAAGCGTGAGATATAAAGGAGTCAAGCTCTGTGTCCTGTTCCATTCGACCATTTAATCAGCGGTACATCAGGAAACCACTCTTCTCCCGCAAGTACAGAGCTCTGTGAGCATCTTAACAGCTGTATTCTAGGTCACCATGTCACCTGCTTAGCCAAATACGTTTAGGTTGCTTCTAGCTCTCCACTGTTAAATACCAAAAGGTGAGTGTGAGTGTGGACCGTCATTTTTACATTCATGCGATTTTCTCCTTGAGATTAAGTTCTTAGAAAATAAATTGTGATATTTAAAGAAAATAAACTTTTTACATGTGGGCACAAATCATCAAGCTGTCTCCAAAGTGTTTCACAGCGCTGTGTATTCCCGTCCACCCATGAAAGACGGTTGCCTTTTCCATTTCGCTTAAAAGAGAGAGAAAATGGCAACGACCAAAGCTAGTTCTTCAGGCTACTTTCTATGTGTATATATGGCTTTGCGGCTCTCAGGGAGCCTTGCACACACGTGTGTCATACTTAGGCACGTGTGTCATACTCATCAACACAAGGCCAAGCTGAAATCCTGCATAAATGTACTCAGGAAAGGGCACACAGCCTCCAAATCTTCCCTGCCACTTACTATAGGAGTGCACCCTGTGTCCGTGCCCCCCACAGCTCCGGCACCACTGCCAGGCTTGCTACTAACTGGGGCCTCCCAACCAAGACCATTAGGCACACAGGAGGGAAAGCCACTTAACAGGACCTGCCTGTGGCGACCCAGACTTGCCTCAGTAGAAACTTCTGTCACCACAGCTGAGAAGCATCCACGGTGGTGGGCCCAGATCAGAGCTGCCCACCAGTCCCTCTAGAGGGCTCCTGAGGGTAGGAGCTCATCTGTGGCTCAAGCTCTTCCTGAATGTGAGGCCCACCTCGGAGAACCCTCCAGCACCCCATCAGACCCCAGGTCCTCACACGGGCCCGCCTTCCCACATACATTCACATGTAATCCTACAATCCAGGCACGCCCCTTTCAGCCACTCCCTCGCCTGTTCCCACATCATGTGGTTGTTACAATTTTCATGTCCTTACACTCACATCTTTGAACACATTCATAGAGTCTGATGCTTGCACACCCACACACACACCTTCTCCTCTACACTGTGCAGTTTCACATGGGTGCATTCATTCACCCCAAGGATGTGGTCACAAATCTCTCTGCGTCATTGTCTTTGTATTGATACAGGGACGCCTCCATATCTTCAACTCTAGCATCCAAAAACGCCTTCTCAAAGCCTCTCAGAGTCTAAGAATCCAGTTGTGGTCACACCTCTTCTTCTCTCTAGGTCACGAGCATTTACAGTCGCCTAGAGAGTCTTATGGTGCCATAGCATCCAAACTACCCCCTCACTGTGAAGGGAGGATACCTGATACTCTGAGAGGAAAGGCATATGGCCACACAGCTGACTAACGTTAAGGGTAGTTGTGCATTTGAAATTCAATCTCATCACTCCCAGTTGCTTCCACCTACGGCAAGGCCCTTTCCTACCATTCTCTCTTTCAGCCCCCATGCCAATGCCCTACATTGATTTTCAGAAAGACTTAGACAAAGCAGGCAGCTCATTGGGATGGGGGCAGACACTCAGGCAATGGATAACAGGTATAACTTTGGAACACAAAAAAAGCCAAGGTTAGAATATCAAATCATAGATTTAACCACTGGAGAGGTGGCCCAGTGGTTAAAGGCACTTTCTGTTCTTATAAAGGACCATCATTCAATTCCCAGCACCCATGTCAGGCACCTTCCAGGCACTTCTAATTCCAGCTCCAGGAATCAATACCCTCTTCTGGTCTCTGTGGGCACACATACACACACACACACACACACACACACACACACACACACACACACGAAAGAAAGTCAGAGAGACAGAGAGAGGGAGGAAGGAAGGGAGGGAGGAAGGGAGGGAGGGAGGAAGGAAGGAAGGAAGGAAGGAAGGAAGGAAGGAAGGAAGAGAAGTCAGGCAGCAGTGGCACCTACCTTTAATCCCGGTACTGGGGAGGCAGAGACAGGCAGATCTCTGTGAGTTCAAGGTCAGTCTGGTCTACAGAGTTAGTTCTAGGACAACTAGGGTTGTTACACAGAGAAAACCTGTCTCAAAGAACAGACAAAATAAACATCAAGTCATGCCAGGTGTTAGTGGTGCACATCTTTAGTCCCAGCACTCAGGAGGCAGAGGCAAGAGGATCTCTGTGAGTTCGAGGCCAGCATAGTCTACAGAGCGAGTTCCAAGACAGGCTTCAAATACAGCAAACCCTGTCTCTAAAAACCAAACATACATACATAAATAAATAAAATCACTTGGTTGGCCACAGGGCCCGGGAGAATGTATCTGAAGCAACTGGAATAAAGTAATTTACGGGACACCTAGTATGCCCCAAGCACTCTGCCAGGAACTTTCTCTATAATCTCATTTAAATTTTTTACAGTATTTTTAATCTTGTTTTATTGTCTCACTGTGTAGCTCTGGCTGTTCTAGAGCTCACTATGTAGACCACACTGGCCTCAGACTTACGAAGCCCCTCTTGCCTGTACCACCTGAGTACTGGGAGTGGGCATGCACCACTATGCCTTGCACTTTCCCAGTATTTTAAAGCATGCTCAGCTCCCTTCCATAGAAGAGAGAAATGGGGCCCAGGCCAGGTAAGTCTCTGGCCCAAGGTTGTTTAGCTAGTGAATCTTGCGAGAAAGATTGTGTCCTATTCTTAACTGATGGGAGATGTCATTCTGTATATGTTTCTCATACTGGTTAATAATAAAGCACTGTTGGCCAATAGGAAAGGAAGATAGGAGGGACTAGGAGACAAGGAGGAAATAGGACGTAGTAAGGAGAGTCAAGATGGAGAGTCTGGAGAGAGCTGGACGCCAGCCACCTCCCCGGTAAGAGAAGGTCATGTGAAAATACATAGATCAACAGAAATGGGTTAATAATTAAGGCAGAGCTAGCCGATAAGAAACAAGTAACCGGGCCACCAGCATTGTATCAAATACAGAGTCTCTGTGTATTATTTGGGGTTGGCGCAGCAGCAGGACAAGACCGCGGGCGGCGGCAGGAGGAAAAACCATACTCGTTACACTTAACCCTAAGCCCAGACTCTTCCACAATAACTGAGGTCACTTACCCTGTCCCAGACATTGTGCACTGCATAGTTTCTTTCTTTTTGGTTTTTCAAGACAGGGCTTCTCTGTGTAACAGTCCTGGCTGGCCTGGAACTTGCTTTGTAGACCAGGCTGGCCCCCAAACCCACTGAGATCTGCCTGCCCCTGCCTCCCAAGTACTGGGTGGTGTGTGCCACCACTGCCCAGCTGCATTGCCTAGTTTCTACAGCTTCCTACGGGCAAGGAGACAGAAGTGTTTGATGAATGATCTCTTTTATTATTATGGAGAGGAAATTTTTAATTTCAAAATCAAATTTAGCTACATTTCATAACCAGGTAAATCTTTCAAAGCAAGTGAAAGTTCAGTGGACCTTGTCCTTTTCATTGACAGGTTCATTTCAAATCAGCCTTCCTTCTTGCTTCTCCAAAGCTCCTTGCATCCTCACCCTGCACCAGAGGCAGAATGGCCCCTGCTGTGACCACATACATGGTTCCTCTCTTCCACTCACCAAATGAAGTCACACCAGGCACAAGCCTCACACACGTTAATAAGGCTACTGTGGTTTAGTCAATTAGCAAGAACATTAGGGAGTAGAGCCAAAATACCTGGGATCCAGTTCCATTGCTTACTAACTGTAAGGCCACAGGCAAATTACTTTCTCTGCCTCAGTTCCTGCATTTGCAATACTGGAATAGCAATTCCTCCCTCTCAGGGTCGCTGTGAGTTTAAAGTGCTGTGATACACATTATGGAAACACTGGCATATTTTAGCTACTTAATACTTGATGCTTGCATTCTCACAGAGATACAATGCCAACCTATGCAGCTAGTCACTCCGACCTATAGACAGGCCACACTGTAGATGTGTGGACATCTGCCAGTGGTAGGCTGTTGCTGTTGAGGATGTTGAGAAAGGGGCTCTTAAGAAACTTTGAGCAAGTCACTGAACAGCTCCTTTTGTGGTTTTGTGTATGTATGTGTATTACCCATGTGTATACATATATGTGGGTACATGTCTTGGGGGGGAGAGTGTGAACATGTGTGGAGCCCAGAGATTGACATTGGCTGTCTTCATCCATCAGTTTTTCATCTTAATTTTTGCTGAACCTGGTCCTCACTGATGGGCTAGAATGGCTGGACCAGCAAGCTCCGAGTCCTCTTAACTCTAATTCCTGAGTGCTGGGATTTCAGACCTGCCACCAAGCTCTGTGTTGCATGTGGGTGGTTAGGGATCCAAACTTGTGTCTTCATGCTTGTGTGATATAGCACTTGAGCCACTGAACCCTTTGCCCAGCCCCTGACAGCATTTTCCCCGATAGGGCTCATGTAACCCAGGCTATCCTTGGGCTTCCACCATGTAGCCAAAGATGAGGATGACGCTGGCCTCTGATTTTCCTACTTCCACCTACTGAGTGCTGGGGTTAGAGACCCAGTTTAGGTAGTGCTGAGGACCAAGGGAAGGATTCCTGCATCCAGGCAACCGCTACATCAGCTGAATCACACTGCAGGACTCAACTTCTTTAACTTAAAAAAAAGACAAAGATTTCTGAAAAGCTCCAAAGTCACAGTTATACTCACACATACCAAAATTAACCATAATTACTTAATTTTATTAAATACACAGTCCATACTTAAATTTTACTTATTTCCCAAATACATATATATTCATATACACCATGTGTAGACACTGGCTTGTTGGAGTAAGAAACCAAATAAAGTCCATCCAATAATGTTTTCCATCTTGCATTTAAAACTTAATGTAAGATCAGCATTTATCCCTAGTGTATGAATGAACTTTGGGAGCTCTTCCCACATAGAGGGATTCTCTCTCAGCCTAGACACATAGGGGAGGACCTAGGCCCTGCCCCAAATGATATGACAGACTTTGAAGACTCCCCATGGAAGACTCACCCTCCCTGGGGAGCAGAAAGGGGATGGGTTAGGGTTTGGTAGGGGTAATAGGAGAGGATGGTAGAGTAAGGGAACTGGAATTGACATGTAAAACAACCTTGTTTCAAATTTAAATTAAAAAATGGAAAAAAAAAAAAAAAAAAAAAACCAAAACACTTTTGAAGAGTTTTTGAAGAATATGGGTCATGTGACCAGAAGGATGTTTCTTTCATTAAAAACTAAAAGAAAAGGGCGGGGAAGAGAAAAACAGCCAATAGTGGTGCATGCCTTTAATTTCAGCACTTAGGAAACAGAAGGCAGATCTCTGTGAGTTCGAGGCTGGCCTGATCTACAAAGTGAGTTTCAAGACAGCCAGGCCTACACAGAGAAACCCTGTCTCAAGGGGGGGGGGATGATTTTTTTTTTCCCACAACTTTTCCTTAATTCACAAATAGTCTATTTTCTGAGTTATAAGAAAAAAGAAGAGGGGGTGTTGAGATGAATTTGATTCTCAGAATCAGGTGGTCCATAACAGTCTGTAACTCCTGTTCTAGGGGATTCTAGTCTCCGCAAGTATGCAAACACACACAAAGTTAAAAATAATTAAATAATTTGTAAAAGAAAGTGGCCTTCCCCACCTGGTGCTCTTTACCCATTGTGTCTCGATTTTCTCACCTTTAAAATGGGCAGTTCTCCTTTCCTAGGGTTGCTGAGGGGGTTAAATTAAACAGAGCTTGGAAGCGCTTAGGTCAGAGCATGGCTCACAAATTCGGCCTGTCAAAGTGGCCTGTGATGTTTTTAGTAGTTGCTATTATGGAGCAAATTTGAAGGCGCCACTGGACCGGAGCGCATTCAGCACCTTGGACAGAGGCAGCGTCCTCCCTTGGACCTCCAAGACAGGGAAGGAACCAGAAACCGCCGGCTTTGGCAGCAAATGCAGCTGAGGAAGGGGAAAGAAACCTGGGATTTTCCGAATCGCGTACCCCGGCTCCCCTTCTGCAGGAGACAATTAACTCGGATACGCTCTGGCAGGTCTCTCCGAGATCCTGGGTCATTTCTGATCTGGCCCCAAGCGGGACCCTGAACAACAAGCCCGGTCAAGCAGAGGGCCAAACCCGGGGCCTCAGTATCCCACTTTGCAGCTCCCTCAGGACCGCGGGTGTCGCCACGAGATTCTTCTCTGAGGGCCTCCGCGCCCCGCAGACATACCCCCCCACACACCAAACAAGCATGCTGCCCTCCGGAGTCCGGGTGGTGGCTAGGGGGTGGGGAAAGCGGCCTCCGGAAGCAGGCCCAGAGCACAATTAGCAGGAAGCTGAGTCGCCTACGAAGGCTGATTTAATTAGGTGACACGGTGCCAGGCAGGGATGCAGGGGGGAGGGGAGAGCAGGGTCAAAACATTTTGTAAAAATCTGTTTCACAATCGCTGCTGCTCCCCTCGGGCCAGAGAGATTAGGCGTCTTTGGTGTCGATCAAGGCTGTCTGGCAGTAGCTGGCCTTACAGTAGCTGGCTGGCCTCCTCATCCGCCTCTCTATTGTCTAGTCCCCAAGACAACAAACAACTCTGCTGGGGTGCTGGTTTGGAGGGAGGTGGTGTTGATCACCTAGGAAATAGACCTCGTAAGGCAGAACACTCATACACACACACACACACACACACACACACACACACACACACACACACACTAATATTAATAATTTGGAAAGATCTACTTACGGTTAAGCTAGCATTTGCTAAGTAGACACTTGGATGCCGAGTCTGTTATTTATAATCTGTGCCTAAATTTCCTCATCTCTAAAAGAGTAAGGATCCTTTAGGAGTTCCTGTGAGGAGTCAAGGACACAGGTATGTAACAGCAAGCACTTGACTATCATTGCACTGGTACCAAGTAAGTTAAGTGTTTGGTACCTACGTGGATATGTTTATCCCTGTTGGACAGAGTGCAAACTTAGTGTTTAAGATGCCTGTAGTGACTGACTTGGTCGGAGGCAGATGGAGGAACTGCACTCATGACTGTTTGGTACTGAAACCTGCCTGTCTTTTCACTGCTGGGATTCCCATGAGACCTAATCTCAGCTGGTAACACTGGGCCCACCAACACCCACACTTTGCTCCCCTTACATCTGGTCCAACCACACCTCAGGCCCCCATACGTCCGTGTAGTACTGAGCCAAGGGAAGTCTACAATGCTCACACACGCATGTGACAGGAGACAAACACACAGGACCCCCCCCCTATGGAAAGAGACTCTGGAGAGGGTCACTTTGCTCAGAAGTTGTACAATCCACACATGTCTGTGCCAACCTGCCATCGGTCACAAGCAAAGCAACCCATCCCACTGAGAGAGCCACACCAGCCTCACTGAGGGGATCATATACACACAGATGCACAACCTGTAACACTCTCATATGCTAATGCACTAAAGTAGAAAGATATGACATGCCATACACACAAAGACTGATATCTTGTTTTTGCAGAACATCATTTACCAGAATGGTGTTTTGCAAAACACCAGAAACACACAGAGATACTGTCATTTCAGCATATATATGGCCACACACTATCTCATTGACAGGCACAGACATGCTCATTGTAACACATAACACACACATTTGAGAGCTGTTACCAGATCCAGGAAAAAAAAAAAGTCAGTCAAAGTCCAGCTTACATTACACACATGTCCTAGACACACCCACACAGATCAGTGGGCAGAGGGAACCTTAATCTCTTAGGCACACTCACATGTACACAGACAGCTTCAGACCCTCTGGGAAGCTGGCTTTTACCCAAGAACTTCCTGCCTCCCAAAGTCTTCGGGGCACGTGAGTCATAGACTCCCCCCACCCCCACCCCACCCCCTTTTCCAGCTGAGCCCAGGGCAGCAGGAGCTCAGCCCTCTAGCAGACCAGTGCAGGGGGTCCTTCGCTGTCACCATAGGCCAGTCCAAAGCTGGGGCCAGCAGGTGGGACTTGGGAGCTTCCTTCCGTCTCCCCAGCCTCAGGTCTCAGCACTCCAGAAAGGGGAAGACAGAGTTGCCACCAGCTCCTTCCTTAGCAAGCTGCTGCTCCACCTGTTGTCACCTACCTGCGCAGGTGGCCTGTCTCAGCAGCTCAAATCTCCAGCTTCGGTCAGGTCCCGAAAGGCAGGAAGGTGGCGCCTGGTCCATCCCCTGCAAACACCCCACCCCCACCCCACCGCCCATTTCTAGCTCCCTCTGCAGCGGCCCCCCTCCAGCTTCAGGCCTCCTGGGCAGACCCCTCCCTCTCTGCTGCCTGCTTGCCCAGCCCCGTGTCTCTGCTTTGAAAACCAGACTAGGGACTGGGGGGAGGGGGAGGAGGATCCCAAGAGAGGAAGTGGCATCTGATGCCCCAGCCCCAAACCTGGGGGGCTGCAGGGGGGAAGGGAGGAGCAGGGAGGCTTCTCATTGTGTGAGGGAAATTTTATTTTTAACAGATGCTAAGGCAGATGGCGCAGAATTAACAGAAAATGGGAGAGGAAAGAGAGGAAGAACATTACTGACTCCGGAGAGAGTGGACATTAAAAAAATAAAGAATAAGGGAATGAAAACAAGTTTAAGTGCTCTCTCCGGGGGGGAGGGGGGAGGGAGGGGAGCTGAGAGGCAGAGGGGGACGGAGCAGCGTGGCGATAACCAAAGGCGTGAAATTACAAAAGTAAAATTTGTGGGACTCGGGAGGGGCTGAGAAGGCCTCAGTTTCATTGCAAAACTCACTCAGAAATTACTGGTGTGATGTTTGAGCTTTTATCATTAATAATAATCGAGAGGGGCGGGGTGGGGGACAAAAGGACTCAAGGGCTAAGGGCTCTGAGGCACCAAAAGAAAAGAGGATTGATCTGTAAAGGGGGGGCGGGGAGCCCTCATCTCTGGGACAGAAAGGGGAAGAGATGGGAGGGAAAACTCAGGGACGCAGAGCAGAAGCAGAGACACTGAGAATAAAAAAATAAACCAGAAGAACAAAAAGAGCGAACACGGGGGACAGGGAGGAGGGGGCTGCACAAGGGGGAATAAAGCAGAAGGAAGCTGTTTGGGAGGGACTGAGACAAAGAGCAGGATGGGACAGAAATGGCAGGCAGAGATGAGGACAGAAGGGCAGCGCCAGAGAGGGGCAGGGCGTGTGGGCACACTAGTGCCCCGAAGGTGATGACTGAGGGGTGGTCAAAGGGGACAAAGTCAGGGACCAAAGGAGACAGGGCAGAGAGAGAGAGAGAGAGAGAGAGAGAGAGAGAGAGAGAGAGAGAGAGAGAGAGAGAGAGAGGGAGACAAGCAAGGGGTAGAGGCCAAACAGAACTGGCAGAGAGAGGGAGGAGAGAGAGAGGGAGGGAGGAGAGAGAGACAGGAAGTGGGGGGGCGCAGAGTTGGACTCCACAGAAAAAACAAAACCTAAGGCTTAGGACACAAAGAGAGTTGAGAGGCAGGCGTCTAAGCCACGCCGTCGAGATGACTGAGGAAGAACTGAGCTCGAGGCAGTTACAGAAAGGCTGTGGGGGAGACAACTGGGTGAGCAGGAAGGGAGGAATGGATGGCAGACAAAGAGGAACGGCCGTTTATCTCTCCTCCCAAATTAATTGAGGCTACATCAGCCTGAGCCACTAAAACGGAGCGGTTATGAATGGGTTAGTCACAGGTGGAGTTAAAGGCCTTCAGAGGGATATTAGCCAAAATTGAGTGGCTTTTAATTTCTTTCTAACGAGAGAGTGTAGCTGGGGAACCAGGCACCGCCTCCACTCAGCTCTCCCGCTAAACACGGCGTGGGGGCAGCCCAGGCCACTCACCACCTGACCTGTGTAGCATAAGCAGCCAAGTGGAAATGGCCGTGTCTATAACACGCCTGCAACATGCTTGCGCCATGTCTGCAACAATGGCAGAAGCCAAAAAGGAGGGAAGGGACCAAGACACCCTTGGAGATAGCCAGGCCAGGGAGGATGCGGGGCAGGAGTAGGGCTGCAGCAGGAGGCCTGCAGACTATGATGGGAAGGGAAGGGAGGAAGGGGTAAAAGCTGCCCTAGGAAGGCCCCCCTCTGGCTACAGGGTTCTCCAGTCACCCCTGACACCATTTTGGAAAGGCACCAGAGTGTTCTGCACGTGAAAGTTCTGTTGCTAACTTCCTGGAATAATAAGGACAGCCTGAACTCTGGGGACAGGATGGTAAAATAGAAGGGTGCTGCCTTCCCAACTGAGTCCCACACTTACTTAGCTGACCTCTAGTTCCTCCATCAATAAAATGAGGGACTTAAAGTCTCAAATTGTCTTCAGCACGAAGGGGCTATCAAGGAGCCTTCCTTATTCCGGGGGACCCCACTGGTGAGCAAGGGACATGCAGATGGGACACTTAACCCAGGCGGACACCTGTGGCCAATTGAATAAAGTGTATGAACTGGACAGGGGGCCCTCGGTCCCAAACAAGTGCAGTGACAGCTCAGGCAGCAGGTGAGTAGGTGACAAATGCTGAGGTGTCTGTCCTAGAGGGTGAAGGCTAATAGGAGCCAGAGAAGAGGGTGGAGTCCAGCAAGAGGGTGACTTGAGGTGACTCATGAAAGATGGATGTCATTTCTAGTGTGGATACTGAGAAAGGGGGTGAAGGAGAACAAAGGGACTGGAGCTGACCCCCCCCACCCCGGGACATATGGTGGGCAAAGGGGAGAGAAAACAGCTGTGGCCGTGTGGGGTTGTGAGGTTTGAATTAGAGAGCGTGAAACTCGATGTTTCATAGAGTGTCGAAGCACTCCAGAACAGCATTTGGGGATCTAAGATATTTGGGTGACATCACTAGACTGCAAGAGCAAGGGGACAGGTGTGGTGATCCTGAGTGGAGGAGGGAAGGACTTGGTAAGAGAAGACCTTGTCAAGATCAGGGACGCTCATGCCCATGTGTCCACAACTCCTACACAATGGCAGCAAGGCTGGGTGGGGGCTGGGATGGACATCAAGGTGTTGGCTTCCATCCAAGAGCAGAAACGCTGAGGGAAGCAGAGCAGTTAGAGGGAAATGCATTCATCTAACTGTCTTGGTGGTCCAGCTCCTGCTTTCTCAGCCACTAATGAGCTTCCAGACCTGGGACAAGGCACTCCATCTCTGGGCTTCAGTGTGCTCACCTATGAGGTGTGGCAGCATTGGCTGGGCTCAAGTTGAGTTTTCCTCTAGGTTCTGGGAATCTGAGTCTCAGAGACAAAGCCAGGAGCAGAGATGGGGACCATGAGAGAGATGGTGATAATTCTCCCTGTCCTGTCCCCAGAGCCAACAGCTGCGACCCCTCCCCCTCGCAACTCTATTAACACTCAATTAGGAGGCCCTGATGGGCCAGAGCCTGGAGGACCTCTGTGCCACAGGCACAGGCAGGCCCCCACTCAAAAGTTGATCTGATGAGCCCATCGGGAGAAGGCTTCACTCAAATGTGTAACTTACTCCAGAGGAGCCCCCCAGCCCCCGCCTCCTCTCTCCTTCCTTCCAGGGCGGAGCCCATAGGGCTGGGGTAGAAGGAGGATGCCTGGAGATGAGGGGAAGCTGTGAGCAGGGTGGGCAGTGCCCATGCTGGAGACACAGAGATGAAGGGAGAGCGCCCTGGAGGGGAAGTGGGAGGGGAGGCACTGGGAAGAGCCGAGAGAGTGTGTGAGAGAGAAAAATGACAGGCCCTGAATATTGGGCGCCCTCACTTTAAATCAAGATAAAAGACTGAAGTGGAAAATGAGAGTCCGGAGAAGCCCCGGACGGCTCGGGGCGCTAATGGAAACACATGGCTGCCGGCTGCGGGCTTGTCAGCTTCCCCCGGCGCTGCCATTCCCGTCTGATAATCCGGCCTGCCATAAAATTAGACTAGCAAATACCTCCTGACAAAGATGCATGTTTCTCTCTATTGTGCCATCATAAAAAAAACTCCGCTGGTGACTCGGGGAGCCGCAAACTTCAATTTAAATTTACAGTGCTGCGGAAGGAAAGTGATATGCACTCAAAAATTTTAATAACCTATTAAGTTACGACTTCAATTTCATTTTATGAATATTTTCCTTGGGGAGCACGGCTATCACAGAGAAAGATAGAAATTTAAAAAAGATAAATAGTGCCATTAATCTCCAACATTTCTCTTCCATTATCCTTGAAAATTAGGAGTTATTTTTGTTCAGATCTTCATGTAATTAGCTCCCTCCACTTGATTCACTAGCCAGAAAATGACCATGTTCAGAAAATTAAAAATTTGTCATTAAGTGGAATTTAACATAATATCATTTATCTTTATCTATTCCCCAGCTGACAGCAGGAAGCCTTGGCTGCCTTACCGGCTGGTGTGTCAGAGTGGGGAGGGACTGCTGGGGAGAGACACTGGGAGAGACGTGGAGAGAGACTGAGGGAGGGAGAGAGGGCCAGCAGGGAGGTGTCCAGACAAGAGTAAGAAGGCCTGGAGAGCTGAGGTCTCATCCAGCCAGGCAGCAGAAGAGGCGGAGACTTGCTGGAGTGGCTGGGCCTCAGTGGGGCAGGTGGGAGGAGCTGGGGGTAGAGGAGGAAAGGCAGTAGGTACAGCAGTAGCAGGTGCCCAAGTAAGAAGGTGATTGGTGAATGGAGCCAGACTTGGGAAAACAGAGGTCCGGTGAAAGGAACCCTCCAGAATATGAGGCTGGAAAGGGGTGGAAGAACTCAGGATCCTGGATCCCCTCATCCGAGGGAACTGACTTCAGCACCCTGACCACGGTCTGTCTTCAGGGAGGCCAGAGAGGAGGTGAGCAAGTGACAAGTACAGGGACCAGGGACGAAACAGGACAGCTAGCAGGTGTGAGCCTAAGAAGCAGCGATGGGGAAGACAGAAGTGGGACAGACAAGCAGACAACCAGACAGACAGGCAGGCAGGCAGTCAGGCAGGCAGGCAGGCAGGCAGGCAGGCAGGCAGATGAGATCCATTGGTGAACTCAGGCCCCAGAAAGGCACACATTCAAGGCCTTACCATGTTGAAGGCCCACAGCCATGCCCTTGACCTTCTTTCAGGCTACATGGCTGCCTCTGGCCTCCCTCCTTCTAAAAAGACTCTGCCCTGTTCCCTCTTCCCCAAGTCAAAAATTATCCACTAAACTATTTAGTCTTCATCCTGACTAGAGAGAGCTACGGCTGGGCCTAAGAGACTGAGAATTGGATAAAGGGATTAAACAGCGGCACATTAGTGAGAGATTTAGAGTGTAATAAACCCATTTCATAATAATATGTGCGTTGGGGCCAGTGATTCATCATCACAGGGCCCTGTCCACAGTGGGAGACTTGACCTGCAGAGAAGGGACCTAGACAGGTGGTAGAGAACTTTCTGTAGTTTCTCCGGGTTTGGGCAAGGGGTACGCACTGTCCCCTAGGGCCAGGAGGGGGACATGGGGAGGCTGAGAATGCCTTCAGCTCAAGTTGCTCCAGGCAGTCAGAAAGGACAGAGGCTGGAGTATACAAGATGTCTGAGACGCCCCCTACACCCCTCCCAAAACACACACACACACCACGGCCAAGCCCAGGTCTTCCGTAGGAATGTAGGGGGACTCCAGGCCTCAAAGTCTTACCCCTCAGACAGGACCCAGCTAATCAAATAAGCTCGCTGTTCCTTCCTGCCGGGACGTTCCTCTACTCCATTCTCCAGGTGTCCTGCCAACGAGGCCACACCTCTGAACTCTGAAGTTCCCTGTATAACCAGAGAACCTCCAGAACCCTGTAGCTCTTTCTGGAAGTGCCTGGAGTCAGACACAGATCCTAAACTGAACCCCAGTTTTGACACTGCTAGTTGATCTTGGCCAGTCACTTTACCCATCAGGACATCAGATTTTTGTCCATCAACATAGGCAGGTAATACTGCTTCATAGGATTGGTGTAGGGGTCATCTTAGATGGTGGCTTTGATATTATTATATGAAGCAGAAAGTTCGTTGTTGCAATACCTCGGCGTGAGTCACTCCCAAGCTACACTAAGGTGTTGTTGTGACACTTGTCAGGGAGTTGCAGCTCCCTAACTGCACTGAGCTTGTTCAGGGTCTGTATGCAATGACACACTTGTTTCATGGTTATTTAAATTGCCCTTTCAGTGGGGCAAAGAAAATGCCTCCTGTTGTTAATTTGCATTAAAAAAAAAAAAAACAGCATCAGTGCATGGAAAAATAGGGATAGGTTGGTTAGGTTTCAGTGTTCAGTCTAGAAATGCTACAAAGTGAAGAAGTCCATCTATGCTGAGAGCAGGTAGTGACAATTTCCTATGAGAAGGGGAGTTCTGGGAAGGCTGGGGCTTAAGGTGTCGACAGACCGTAGCCAGGAGAATATACAGGAGGAGAGGCGAGAAGGTCAGGTTCAAGACCCAGCCACAGGGGCATCTTCTTCCTCCGCTGACTCGGGTGCTTTGCTCCCTGACCCTCATCCCACACCATCAGGCCCCATCTGTTGAAGCTCTGCCAGGTTTTGTTCTTCCTGATGTCACTCAAAAGGGCCTGGGGGCAGAGCTTCCATCACCAGCAGTGCACTGGGGTCTCCTCTCAGAGGACAACCTGAGTTTTGTGCAGTCTCCAGCTCATTCAAGTCTACTCATGGAGCATCAAATTATGGCTAATTTCTAGGGACTCAAGAATAAACCAAGACCTTCTAGACAGACGATACCCTGACACCTTACACACTCATGTGCGTGCGCACACACGCGCACACACACACAGATCCCAGAGATCAGGTTAGGATGCATCTCCTGCTTGTGTTTGTTACGGTGAATAGACCCAAGTTTTCTGTGAATAATCTAGGGTGCTCTGGCATACCAGAGAAATAACCAACCCGACCCCGACCTCTGCAAGCTGGTAGGGTCAAGAAAATGACTGAGAGAATAAGTACCACTATAACTGAGTCAGCAAAACTGCCACAGGTGGAGCCTAGAGACTGGCTAGGTCAAAAGGATGGCTGCACAGCAGGGGGTCAGAGGAGGCCGAAAACCAGTATTCATGGGGCATCTGCTCTGCACCAAGATGCACTAACACTGGTTATTGTCATCTCAGTAGCCTTTCCCAACATCCTTAGGAACCGATGCCATTATCTTCAAAGAAAGAAGAGAGATAAAGGTTCAGGGAAGTTAGATCACACAGCTTGTAAGGACCAGAGGCTGGCCTTGAACCCAGAACTGGTTGCTTCTAAAATCCGTGCTCCTTCCTAGAACTCAAGAGGCTGAGCAGGACTGTATGGTGAGTTTCAGGCCAGCCTGGTATTCATGAATGAGGCCTTGTCTCAAAACAAAATTAAGCAGGGCTGGTGAACGTTCAGCAATTAAAGATGCTTGTCGCTAAGCCTGAAGTCCTGAACCTAATAAGAGGGACACAGAGTAGAAGGAGAGAACCAATCCGCACAAGTTGTCCTCTCCCCTGACATACATGATCCTTTCTTTCATGGTCTTTCTCCCCGCCCCCACCTCTCAGCCTTCAGAGTATTCCTTCCAGGACCCTACCTTCTGGACCCAGAATCCTGTTTTCCTTCCCAGAACCCTTTCCTTCCCAATCAAGCACCCATCCACTGGTCTACACTTGGGCCTCTGCTCCCACCACCTCTTCCCTCCTAACCTCTCCACCACTCCACATGCCACCAGTAGACTCCATCAAAATTTCCAAAGGCGCACACCTTTAATCCCAGCATTCAGGAGGCAGAGGCAGGTGAACTCTGTGAGTTCAAGGCCAGCCTGGTCTAGAGAGAGAGTTCCAGGACAGCCAGGACTACACAGAAAAACCTTGTCTGGAAAAACAAAAACAAATAAACAAAATTAAGAAGTTTCCAGGGGAGCGGATGAGGAGATAGCGCAGAGGTTAAGAACGTTTGTTGCTCCTGACAATGACCTAGGTTACAGTTCCCAGCGTCACACTGGGTGCTCACAGTGGTTCATGACTCCACTTCCAGGGAATCCAAAGCCATCTTCTGTCCTCCACAGCACCTGCACCTACAATGTGCACAAAACACAAACACACAATCAGTCAATATGTTATTTTAGATTTCTGATAGAGGAGCCAGCAAGGTGGCTTAGTGGATAAAAGTCCTTGCCGCATAAGCTTGATGACCTGAGTTCAGTTCCCTAAACACACAGCTGAGGGAGGGAACAGACTCCCAAAACTTTGTCCCCTGATGTCTCTGTCATGAGCATGTGCATGTGAGTGCACATGTACAGTAACAATAAAGTTTTTATTCTTATGCTAATAGGACTGACTAATGTAAGCCTAGGCTCTACTGTAAGTCTGACTTCTTACAGGCTTGGAACCCAGCTCCCCTGTTTACTAGCTTGGCAAGTTACTTGTGAATGTCAATGTCATTGTCTGTCAAAAAAGAATAATGATGGTACCTACCTGTAACTCAACGAGATAAGAGCATGGCACTCGATAAGCAGTTTTAAAAAACGGGTCGTTAGTTTTCCTTTTTTTTATTTTTTTATTTTTTTTTATTTTTTTTTTCTTTGTTTATTTCAAGACAGGGTTTCTCTGTGTAGCCTTGACTGTCTTGAAACTCACTCTGTAGACCAGGTTGGCCCCCAACTCACAGGCCTGCCTCCACCTCCCAAGTGCTGGGATTGAAGTCGTGCACTTCTACACCCAGCTTGAATTTTTTTTTCTAAAGAAATAGATGATTGCCTTTTGAAATCTGTATATATTTATTTATTGTGTGTGTGTGTGTGTGTGTGTGTGTGTGTGTGTGTGTGTGTATGCAAGTCCATGTATACAAGCATGTCTCACAGTGTGTATGGAGGTCAGAGGACTGCTGCAGGGGATGCTGTTTCTCAGGTCATCAGGTCTGGTGGAACCACTTTTATCCAATGAGCCATCCTGCCAGCACTGCCTTGCAATCATAATAAGAGGCTGTGTGCTCACAGAAATGTTATCGACTGCATTATTACATCATTACAAACATGTGCTAGTTGACAGGTTTTTATCTAAGGAAAAAAAAAGGCAAAAGGAGAGCTTTCATAAAATATGCTAATAAAGCATCATGTTATACATTGGGTTTGTTTGGAAAGGATAGCAAGAATGTTCCCTGTTCTCTACTTAAAAACAAACAAGCAAAAAGCCAACACACACACAAAACCAAAAAAAAAAAAAAAAAAAAAAAAAAAAAAAGGGAACAAACAAATAAAACGCTAAAAACCCAACATTATCCCTAACTTGGAAATAGTTGAACCATCACACAGACTTGGATCAGAGTCCTAACCATAATTCCATCCCCAAATTTCTTAGGACTTTGAAACTTCATTACCTCATAAATATGCATATGTATATGTATTGTGATATTTTGTTCAGCATATAGGATGAACAACTATCTTAAATAAAGGGACATAAGAGAAATGCTTGGTCCTTGGAGTGATTGCTCACAACCATAATCCCAAGAGGGCAAGTATGTTGCATTCTGGAGCTACAAAGATGCCCTGACTTGTCGGGAAGACAATGGTGAAGCTGGGGTTCAATGGGGGATGGCCTTCTCACAGGATATAACAATCCTGCTCCTCTTCTACGAAGAGCCATTACAGCTGAGCCATCTTCTTCTTCGACACAAGATGTTACTTCTCTTACACTCTGCTAAAGGAGAAGGCCCTGCAGAAATGTAGCAGTCTCCTCAGGCTCCAAAGAAAAGTTGTTACTTTTTCTGCTCAGCCTTTCTCAGCCCTGCTAGGGGACATCTGAGCAAGGGTCTTCTATTCTGCACCAGTGAGTGAGGATCTTCATCCAAGACTCCTTCGAGAAAGAGATTTATTTGGGAAGGAGGAGTCCAGGAGAGTGGCTGTCTCTGCCAGGGTGGGAAAGGACAGCCCACAACTGAACAAGCAGTAGGGCTTATATAGGGCTTCTTAGGGGCGTCCCCCCCCCCCCCCCCGCCAGAAGCTTTTCTGCTCAGGGATTGGTTAGTTTAGTTGGTTAAAGAAATGGTTCTGATTTCAAGGCCAAATCACTGGTTCTTTTTAGCCTTTTGGCTCTAATTTTAGGGCCAGGAAGTATTTCTTTCACTGGTTCTGATTCTAGGGACAACGTGTGTTTCTTTGGCACTGGTTTCAGAGTCAGGGTGTGTGTCTTTGGTTCTGGGTTCAGAGATAAAGTGTTTTAGATCCTGGCTGTGTTTCTTTCAAGGGCTCTGGGTTCAGAGTCAGAGTGCTCTGGAATTGGTTGCTTTCCTGCTCAAGGATTGGTTGGTTTTGTGTTTCAGTTGATCAGGGTCAGAGGTGGCTCTGATTTCAGGACCAAACTGTTTTTCTTTTACTGGCCTTTTTTGTTTGTTTGTTTGTTTATTTGTTTGTTTGTTTGGTTGGTTGGTTGGTTGGTTCAGGGCTAAGGTGTATTTCTTTCACACTGGCTCTGGTCCCAGGGCCAAAGTGTGTTTCTTTGACTCTGGTTTCAGGGTCAGGGTGTTTTTCTTTGGTTCTGGGTTCAGGGATTATGTTTGTTTCACTAGCCCAGATTTCAGATCCTGGGTGTATTTATCTCACTGGCTCTGGGTTCAGAGCCAGAGTGGGTTTCTTTGGCTGGCCCTTTTACCCTACGATGGTGACTCACACCTATAACCCCACAATCTTCAGGCAGAGGCAAGACAGTTTTAAGTTTGATGCCAGCCTGAACTACACAGAAAAAAAGAAAAGAGAGTGGTGGTTTGAAAGAAAATGACCCCCAAAGGGAGCAGCACTGTTAGCAGGTGTGGCCTTGGAGTGGGTGTGGTCTTGTTGGAGGAAGTGTGTCACTGTGGAGGCGGGCTTTGAGATCTCATATATGCTCAAGCCACACCCAGTGTCTCAGCACACTTCCTGTTGCCTGTGAGTCAAGAAACACTGCTCCCACTGGGCATTGGTAGTGCACACCTTTAGTCCCAGCACTGGGGAGGCACAGGCAGGTGGATCTCTGTGAGTTCAAATTTAACCTGGTCTATAAGAGCTAGCTAGCTTCAAGACAGCCTCCAAAGCCACAGAGAAACCCTGCCCCCTTCATTTAGCTGCTTTCACTGATGACTCTAAAGCAAAGACCTGGCTTTCTCTTCTTTTCCACCCCCTCTTCCCCAATAGCTGCCAGGATCTGTAGCTTGCCTACTGTGCTGTTTTTCTCTCAAACTTTAATAAAATGGTTCTTAAGCTTAAAAAAAAAAATCCATTGTTTTGCTGGAGATGGGAATGCAACTCAGTAGTAGCATCTGCCCAACAATTTTTTAGTCCCCCAGATCTGGACTGAAATGTCATATTGCAATAGATAACCAACACACTAAGGAACATGCTGCCATCCTTTATACTACAAATGGGAGCGCTAAAGCCATAGATGGGTTAAAGAATTCACCTAACCTTAGACCACTAGTGACTGACATAACCAAGGCTTGAACTGAGTCATTCTGACTCCAAGGGCTGCATGAGCAGCCACTGGTTACAGAAAAAAATGACCCTTCAGAGATGTGCATGTCCTCATCCCCAGGACCTGAGATTCTATTGCCAAACTTGGTAAAAAGGGACTTTGTGAATATAATTATCTCAGTGATCTTGAGGCCAGCAGGTTGTCCAGGAACATCTCAAAGTATACAATGTAAGCATGTGATTCTTATAAAAGGCAGGCAACAGATCAGGAGCAAAAGCTAGGTGACACAAGACAATGACCCAGAGAATGAGGACACCCTTCAGAAGTGGGGCTAGCAAGGACACAAACACTTTGACAGCTTCTATAAAAGGAGCCCTGTCCACACCTTGACTCTAAAACAGTAGGATGTCATCCAATGTCTAGTCTCTCAGAAGTGTAAGATGATGAGTTTGGCTGTTTTAAGCCCTTCAGGCTTCTGGTGATTTGTTACAGCAGCAACAGGAAGTTAAAACACAGATTCTCTCCATCCTGAGGGGGGCTGGAGTCCTTAGTCACAGACCAGGCTAGTCTCTTTACTCTCTGTCTGTTTGTCTGTCTGTCTGCTTCTGTCTGTCTCTCTCTCTCTTTCCTCTCACCGCAGAGCCTTGCCATGTAGCCCAGGCAATCTCTGAGTTCACTACACAGTGTAGTGCAGGCTGGCCTCCAGTTTATGGTCCTCCTATCTGCCTCAAAAGTGCTGGCATTATAGGCATGTGTTGAAAAAAAAACTTTTCTTTCTCTTTTCCCCTCCCTACCTCTTTTAGGACATTTTCTCTGAGCATCCCAGCTCCTGCTCCATCCTGTTTCCACAGCAGACATTTGCCACCTTACTCAGCACTTACTAATATCAGTGCTAATGTGCTGGCGGGCGGCCCATTGACATTCTTATGAGTGTGAATCACAGAATCCAAGGACATGAGGCTGGAGAGGTCCTTTGAGAATCTATCCCTTCATTTTATGGATGATGAAACTGAGTCCCCAGGAAGAGAAGAAAGCCACATAATGTACCCAAGGTCACGTAGCATTCATTCAGCAAGTATTCACCAAGCCTGTGCCAAGCTGGGTGCTGGAGGGTCACTGGCAACCACAAGCAAGAAAGCTCCTTGCTCTCACAGGGTGACGAATGTGTAATAAACACAGTTATCACGTGGATGTATCATTACTCACCATGACAAATGTGAGGAAAGTTTGTTCCATGTGACAAGCTGATGGAGTACAAAGCATAGAGGTGTGTTTGAAGCCGTCACATCAGGGAAGGCTCCTCTGAGGAGGTAACCACTGAACGAAGTTGTAGATAAGGACAAGTGGCACTAACTAGGACTCTGCAGGGTGGGGGAGGGTACCATCTAATAAGCAGAAGAAACAAAGTATACAAAAGCTGTGGGATCCAGGGGAGCAGAAGACAGTGTGGGGGTGGTCATGGGGTCAGGTGAGCCAGAGTAACAAGGAGAGAGGTGAAACCTAAGGGCTCCAGAAGTTCATAGGGTCAGAGAGCCAGAGAGGCCACGGGAGCGTTTGGTGCTGGTCCTGATGACAATAAGAAGCCATAGAAAGATTTTAAGTGGAGAATGACACGATCATATTTGAGTTTTACGGTGTTTGCCCCCACCAGGGCCTTCGCTTATCTCTATAGGCATGTTAGAGATCATCATTACAGGGAGTTTTATGCCACTCTGTATTCCTCGCCGTACGCATAGCCTTGCAGAGAGCAGGTGCTCCATAAATACACGTTGATTAACCTCTCAAAGGCAGGCGAGGGTAGAGAGCTCTCCCTCCCTCTTGAAGTGCTCTGGCTTTGGCTCTCCAATTGCCGCACGCTGACCCTCTTAACTCCCCTACACACACACACACACACACACACACACACACACTCCCCAAGATTCATCTCCACCCTCCTTCTTCTCCGTCCACACTCCCTCAGACAACCTTGTTGCTTCTTTTTTTTTTTTTTTTAATAATTTATTTATTTTACATATACTGGTGTTTGCCTGCATGTCTGTATGGAGGCGTCAGATACCCTAGAAGAGGTATTACAGACAGCTGTGAGCTGCCATGTGGGTGCTGGGAATTGAACCCGGGTCCTCTGGGAGAGCAGCCAGTGAGTGCTCTTAACTGCTGAGCCTCCAACCTCCCTTGTTGCTTCTTACAGAAACGATCATTTCCTTCCAGGTTAAGCTTAAGTTATATCATGGCTGTGACCTTGCTCACTCCATGTTCCCAGAGTTGTTATAATACCCAGCATATAGCAAACACCCCCACACCTTTTTATTTACTTCTTCTTTTTTTCATTGATGTTGGAAATTGGACCCGGGGCTTCATGAGTATTAATATACCTTCCGTCACTGAGTTATACCTCAGGCCTGTGTAAGCCATTTGATGAGCATGCATACTAGATGACCATTCAGATGAAGTTCAAGTCAAAACAAAACCAACCTATGGTGGCTGAAACCCAAATAATAGCCACCATGGGGACCTGATAACTGGAAGGAGCATAGAGACTTTGGGAAAGAGGGGCTGGAAGTCTTGGCATATGTGGCCAGCATCTGCATATGGGAAAGTCGTGGGTGTCATCATCTTTACTGTGTGGATCTGTTGTTTTAACAAAGACGGTGGTATCTGATGAGTAGGAATGCCCCATTTCTAGTTGTGTTAGGTGTCTGCCTGGAGACCCTCCCCATTCAGCTACTCCCATCCTAGGCATTGCTCTCCCATGTCCTGAGCTCAGTGCTGTCATCATATTTGCAATTATTTGCTTTCCAGTCTACAGGATCCCCCTGCGCCTTCCATCTCTCCTTACCCAGCTTCCAGAGACACATGAACACAGTGACCCTGTCCTTGCTACATTCTTAGGGTGGCCCCGGGACTTTCACCAACAGGTATCACCACTGCGATTATGACATGCAGCAAAAGGGACATGATCTGAGGCAGAAAGCCCTTGACATACAGGAAGTCTCCTCAGAAGCATAGAATAGCACACTGCTTCGGCCATTGATAGTGGCTTCTGTGAGTTAAGATTGACTCTCCTGATGACAGCCAACAAGGGTACAGGGATCAAGGAGTAGAGTGGGAATGAGTATGGGCCGAGTCTGTCCCTAGAACTCGAAAAAGAGCCGGACAAGCTAAAGCCAGATCTCTGTGATTCTTAGAGGGTCAGCAGTCATGCCTGCCAGGGACCTATGAGATTCAAGATGCACGTTGACGACTTGGGGAGATATCTCAGGACAGTTAAGAGCCTATGCTGCTCTTCAAGAGAACACATAATTACAAATGAATTAGTAAATAATTGTGTGTTGGGCAGAGAATAACCCCAGAATTGAGATGGGGATGCTTAAACTGAGTCTTCACTCAATGGCCTCTATTTTCCTCCCTCCCTCCCTCCCTCTTTCCCTCCCTCCCTCCCTCCCTCCTTCCCTCCCTCTCTCCCTCTTTCCCTCCCTCCCTCCCATCTCTTTGCTTCTATCATGGCTTAGACCGCTGAAACTCTCCTGCCATTTGCCTCCAAGCCTGTCTTTCTAACACACCCATCCTGCTCACAGCCACCAGATTAATCTTTCAAAGCCACAGACTTTATCACAAGTGGCAGGGTAGCCAAGGGGTCATCCTCTGAAACCAGAATGCTGGTGTAAAGCCTAGCTCTGCCTCAAGTGTTTTGTTTTTCTCTTTCCATTTTCTGATCATCTATGTTGTCTAATTATAATTACTGAGATTTTTTACTTGGTGTGGGTCTATGATTCCAGCCCTGGGCAGGTAAAGACAAGAGGATCAATGTTACGAGCATGTTTTCCTGCCAGTCTGGTCCCACAGCCGCGGGTCAACCCCAAATAACACATGGAGAGGCTGTATTAGATATAAAGCTGTTGGCCTATTACTAGCTTTCTTATTGGCTAGCTCTGTCTTAAATATTAACCCATTTCTATTAATCTAAGTGCCTCCACATGGTCTTATCTTACCAGAGAGAGGATCTAGATCTCTGCTCTCTTCGTCCTACATTTTGAATCTCTCTAACCTCTTCCCGAATTCTCCTTGTCTCCTGTCTTGTCCCACCTATCTTGCTTTCCTATTGGCCAACAGTGCTTTATTCATTAACCAAAAAGAGAAACATATTTACAGAATATCTCCCATCAGATCAAGAGTTCAAGGTCACCCTCAGAGAGATAGCTAGTTCAAGTCCAGCCTGGGCTATATGGACCCCATCTCAGAAACAATACTGATAATGAATGCAATTGCCCAGAGGTAATTGCTGCTCTGACTGTAGAGTTTTGCAAGATTTTTTTCATCATCACAAGCCCCACCCACATCATGATTAGCCCAGCCAGCCACTCACTGGTAGTAAAACCCTTCTCTCCTTGATGGATAACTGCATGAATGAAATAAGGTAAATGTGCCAAAGGAAGTAGCTATTTCAAGATGGCTCAGTGGGTAAAAGCTGCTGTCTGAGCCTGACGACCCAAGTTGAGTCCCGGAGTCCTACAGTAAAAGGGGAGAGCTGCCTCCTGAAAGTTGTCCTCTGGCTGTACATGCCCACCGTGGCACACGTGCTCTGCACTCCCACACGCCATGCACACGCACAGTGGCATGTTCCCTTTAAGGTGAGGTGGTAGTGATAGACAGTGGAATGCTGGTGGGTTTTATTCTATCTTAAAGGACTTATTTGTGGCCTGACCCAGGTGAACGCTCCATCTGTGAGCTGTGGTCATCAGAGTTTTGTTATCCATGGCTCCAGGTGGTTGACTGAAGTCTTCAGTCTGGCCTTACAGCCCCTCCCACCTCCCCAGCCCATTCACAGAATTCCAGGCTGTTCTCTTACCTGTTAACTCCCTCCCTTTCCTTCCATCTTCATCATCTCTCCCCGCGTTCACATTATCACCTCTTATTTATTCCCAGCGGTCTCCTCACTGGCTCACACATCTCACAGTTGTGGGCGGCTAACAAGGCTGCTGAAACACAGGCCTGACAGTGTCGCGTGTGGGTTTACACCCTTCTGTGAACACAGCTGCTTTCCAGATGAACCCTGAAATTCTCACCACAGCCACAGCACCATCTCCAGCCTGTCCCTACTGTCTGCACAAAGGCATCAACTAGGCCCCTGAAGTATCCACTGGGCCATCCCTTCTTCTTGGATCATGCGTCTCTTACCTCTTTGCTTAAACAACACCTGTTTGCCCTTCATCTTTGTCTAAAGCAGGGGAGACTTCCGCCAGGAAGCCTGCCCTGACTTCCCTGACTAGGCCAAATGCCTCACTTAAAGGATCACAGAAGCTCAAATTACCCGTGGATTAACATTTCACAGAAGCAATTTGTCTTCATGAACTTCATAACCAAAAACTCCAAAAGACATGTTGTCTCGTGGGCCAAACATGATGCCTGGCCAGGGCCTGTGGCTGCTTCAGTACTAGGAAGAAAGGTGAAGGCAATGAGTGGGACCTGCTTCAGCCCGGCTGGATCGCCTTCCCTCACCCCCACATCCACTCATTGCTGTCCCCACTTGATGGCAGCTCTGGGCCAACTCTGTTCTTTTGCCACACCAACCCACCCCTGGCAGTCCCTGCCAAGCACTCAGGACAAATGTTTGGGCCTGTGATGGTGTCTAGCCATACCTCCTGCCTGCTCTGCCACCATCACCCAGTGTATATCCTTTCTCACTGGTTGTGAGCATAACACATGCACATCGAAGAACTTTTAGATAACACAGATAATGCAGAAAATAGAAAAGAAAACACAAAACATTTCAAACGTAACTACCCAGAGATAATTGCAGCTGTTATTGTAGAGTGTATGTTCGCCCATTTCCCCACAGTGAAGGGATTTTTTTTTTTTAACTTTACAACAAATCAATGAAGTTCATATTATCCTCACCATTTTCCGAGGGGAGGAGGGGTACAGACAAATTCAGTAACTTGTATAACATCGCAGAACCAGTAAGGAGAGAACTAAGGCTGAGCCCCAAGCCTGCTGCCTCCTGGCTGAGCCTCCCTCTACGGGGCCTCTGGGCCCTTCCCCTCTCTGCTCCCAATTCTTCGTATCCACTGTTCCCTTTTCCTTCAAAAGCCAAACCTCACTCAGCTATTCAGCTTCAAGGACACCACTTTGGCATCAGTACAGTGTGGAAAGTGACAATAATGTATGTGCACATCAGGACCGGCTCACAAGTAACCTGCCCAGCCTTTCAGCGGAGTTCTACGCTCTTAGGAAAAGATCCACGGAGAGCATAGGTTCATCACAAGTAATTTCCAGGACACTTTATTAAATTAAAAAAAAAAAAAAAAAAACCAAGACAGTGAACGATGTATGAGATTGACTATCATTTATGAGGATACACACACACACACACACACACACACACACACGCACACACACACACCACCAGCAGTAGCTATTTTTGAGAAGGAATCTTTAGGGACTGACAGTGAATGAGAAGGAGAACCTGGGTTTTCTCTCCTGCATGATGTTTAAAACTTTACCACATCCATGCATATAATGAGTGGGATGGAGCTCAGCGGTAGAGTACTTGCCTAACATGTGAGAGCCTGCGCTCATACCCAGCACAAAAAATGAGACAAGTAGACCTCACAGAGTGGCCCAGCTTTCTCTGCCACCCCCACCCCACTTTTACTCCCCTGGGTGAGTGTTTGCATGTACGCTCTGGCACACAGGCATGCCTTCCTTCCTTCCCCAGTGAGGCTCATATACTTACATACTTACCATTTGTCTCAGGGGCTGGAGAGATGGCTGAGTGAGTACTGAGTGAGTACTGAGTCAGCACTGACTGCTCTTCATGAGGACCCAGGTTCGGTTCCCAGCAAGCATATGACAGCTCACAACTGTCTAAAACTCCAGTTCCAGGGGATCCAAAGCCCTCTTCTGGTCCTTGGGGGGGCACCAATTACTTACATGGCACACAGACACACACCAGCAAATACCATAAATGTAAAATAACGACAGAACCAAGCACTTCCCCCTAAGAAAAACTTTTTGTTTGTTTGTTTTTTGTCTCCTTCATTGGACTAGTAAAATCCTGCAAGGGCAAGGACTTCTAGTCTCATTTGGTTCTCTCTTCCCATCCTTTACATGAGCTCCAGGGATTGAACTTGGGTCTCCAGGCTTGAACAGCACGCGCCTTTACCTACTGAGCCACCTCACAGACTTTCACATCTTCAAACCTCTGTTCTGATGGGTGGAGGCGGTGGTGGCTCACACCTTAACCCCATCACTCAGAAGGCAGGGAGAGGCAATCTCTTTGAGTTCCAGGACAACCTGGTCTACAGAGTCCAAGGCCAGGCAGGGCCACACAGTAAAAAAAAAAAAAAAAAAAAAAAAAAAAAAAAATCCTGTCTCAAAAAACCTCTCTCTACTTCATCAGCCTTGAAGGCTGAGCCCCTCCCATCCCTACTGTTGACTTCTACCTCACAGGGCCAACCTCAGGCTGGAATGGCTCCATCAGAATTTGCCTTCCTGGTGTTGCTCTTTGTGACCACAGGAGCCACACTTCACAAAAACCCAGCACTCAGCTCATTCACTTCCAGAGCCTCATGATAGTCTAGGCCTCTCTTTCAGATCAGAGCCCCACCCAAGCCAAGGCCAGGCCCCAGACTTGAGTCCCTGCCCCCAGCCCTACAGAGAACACCATAGCCCAGCCCAGCCTGGAGGGTCTGACCCATCAATCGTGTTCCCAGGGGTACAAACCAATTTCTCTTGCTTTCCTGAGCCCGTCTCCCTGGCGGAGCCTGGAGGGGCCTTCAATCGCATTAATCCCAGCCCGGCGGCGGTGACGAAGACGGATTTCTCCACCAAACGATCCATTTGTATCTCTCTCGCACTCAGTTGGTTTTTTTTCTGTGCGGATGTTCAAAATATCATGAAAAAGGCGTTAGCCGGGTAGCTGTGGCGCAGCGAAATAATAGAGTGATCCGACAATGCGCTCCTGACCTTGCAGGACAGCTAATCCATCCGCACATCTATCTTAATTATTCCTGGTTACAAAAGAGAAACTCCACCATCCATTCATTCCGGGCTGGCAATTCCATTTTCCACCCCTACTCACGCCCCATCCTTTCTCCACCATGCCTCTTACCAGATAGTCCCACTCACCAGGGCTGCAACATTCTCCACCCCCAGCCCAACCTAACCAGGCCCAGCCTACCTTGGTGTAACCAGGCCCAGTCCACTCACTGCCACTTGAGATACAAAGTTCTCTGTATGTGCTCTCCTGTCTAGAATGCCAGTCACTGTCCACTGAAGACCGGTTGAGAATCAAGGTTTGGCACACAAAGGTTGCATGTACACACACACACACACACACACACTGAAACATTCACACAGGTGACCATAGATTCTTATCCAGATTTTAATATTTAATGTAATATTCTTATCTTCCATTTTCACTCCTACCTCACCATTTGGATTCTGTTGCTGCCTTGGTACTGACACTAGACAGAAAAGCCTTTAGATTCTGAGGGTAGACCCAATGAGAGTGTCTTGGCCTTTCTCTCACCTGTAGAGTCCTACTGCATCGTTGTTGCGTGAGACAGTGCCTCTCTACATAGCCGTGACTGGCCTAGAACTTGCTGTGTAGACTAATCTGGCCTCTAACTCAGAGATTTGCCTACTTCTGCTTTCAGAGAGCTGGGATTAAAGGTGTGTGCTATTGCTGGGCATCGGTGGTGCATGCCTTTAATCCCAGTACTCGGGAGGCAGAGACAGGCGGATCTCTGTGAGTTCCAGGCTAGCCTGGTCTACAGAGTGAGTTCCGGGACAGGTTCCAAAGCAATACAGAGAAACCCTGTCTAGGAAAGAAAAAAAAAAAAAGTCTGTGCTATCATGTCCTGCCTCCCATTCTACTTTTTTTTCCTCCTTGCTTAACATACCAGTGCTGTCGGACAAAGATTGACATGTGAGCAAGGAAGAGAGCAAAAGATAAGTGTGTTGCAGGGGGATTGAGCTGAGATCCAGCGATCAGGGAAAAAAGGAATAAGAAAGGGGACACCTGCCAGGCAGTGATGGAAGGTACTGATGCTCCCTGACAGTGACTGCATGAAGAACACAATCCCAGCTAATGGCACCACATCCACTTTGGGAATGCCCGTGTAGGTCTCTAAAGCCCTTTTTAATTCTGCCCCTTAATGTATGTTTTTCAGATCCCTCATTCTAATGATTTTAATGCAATCAGCAAAACTAGGCATGTAATTGTCTTGGCTCTGTGCTTGGCCATGGCGGCTCCTGGGATCCCTGGCTCCCAGTTTTCATGCCCTACCCACCAATCCAGCCCTCCCTCCTTTTGTACTCCTTAATTCAGCTTCAGTCAACAAGTGAGACTTCGCCAGCTCCTGGGGCTGGGGAAGGAAACAGAAGTAGCCTCAAGGAGCCCACTGAGCAAAGGACACAGGGAGTCCTGGGCTATCGATGTTTCCTGGCCCAGTCTGGCTAGATTATACCAGTTAGAAAAGCAAGTCAGGACGGCTTCCTAGAAAGGCTCAACGTCCCCCTTTCCCAGAAGCAGCAGGCGGCCTGGGCTGGGCCTGCATGGGCAGTGTGCAGGGGAAAGGCCATTTGTCCGAAGACAATGGCAGAAAAGGGGTCTCCAAGCGGCTGTTGAGAGCCAATTTGTAGTGGTGACGGGCCGAGGTTGCTCCAAAGGCTGGGAACAGCTGGAGCTCCGGGTGACTGATGGGTGGGCCCAGGAGAGGGGCCATTGGTCTGGCAGACACAAAAGCCCCGATGGTGCGCGGGTGGGGCCCGTCAAAATCATTAAGTGCTGAAGATGGAGCCGGCAGACTTCAGATGGGACCAGTGGGTTGGGGGAAGAGGTCAGGAGCTCTCCTTGCCCTTTCTACTGCCCCTCCTCCATCCTCCACCCTCAGTCTCCGCTCCGGAAACTGGCCACCCACGACCCTATTACCGTCCAATTTGCATAGACACACCCCTCAGCCTCCTGGTGCCTTCCAGTCCAATCTGAGCAGTTCTGACTCTGGGGTACCCTGGGGCTGAATAGTCCCTCCGCGCCTCTTTTGGGGGCCCGTAACCCTCGAATATTGCTTTCCCCAGCCGTTGCTCCTCTCTACTTTTCAAGGAACTAGACTGTCTGCAGGCAGGACCACGAAAGACGCCACCCGCAGTTCCAAACCTAAGAAACTGAGTCCGGGTGCTGATGTTGGCTGCTTCTAGGAACCTCCTTCCCTCTGTTTGGGAAATGATTCTCCCGGTCGACCTTCCCCAAGGGATAAGGGGAGAAGACACTGGAAGAAGCCGGTGTTCTCCCTCACCCCCGGGAGCCCTCCCTTGCTCCTCGAGGCTCCGGGCACGAGAGCAAAGCAGTGACCCGGCCAGGTGGTGATGATGCGGCCGGCCGCTCTGGTCACTCTTGGCCGCTCCCCGCGCGGAGCCCGACCCCCCTCGCATGGGTCACGGCGCCGGCAAAACTCCCTGACACAGAAACGCCGCAGGGCCTGCGCGTGTCGGGAACAATCCTCCGGCTGATGGGAAGCGACAGCTCCGCCCCGCCTTCCTCCGCGCTTTCCCTCCACCGCTTCTCCACGCGCCGCGCGGTCCTCCCAGCCAACCCAGCAGCATGCCTGGCCCGCCACGTCGCCCCCTGAATTCCTCTGCGTGGCGTGGGATTTGTACAGGAGAGCCGGAGCGACCCTATGGCCAGGTGGCTTGGGATCTGGAGACAGGAGTGGAGGAAGAGAAGTGCTTGAAGGCACAGTTGGTCTCAGTCTCTTCTCCCCGTTTCCGGGGAGGGGGGAAGAGTGGAAGGAAAGAGAGCAACTTGTAGGGGCTCTCACCGGTGTCATTTACTTTCCTGGCTCATCTCCATCTTCTGGGTGTTGTCTTCTGTGGGGTTTTTTTTATTACTTACACACACACACACACACACACACACACACCTGTAGGCATAGCCAGTCATGACCACCTACCCACCAGTCGTATGCTGTTCACAGCCACAAATAGTCTATGATCGCTAGTTCCAGTTTTCATTCTTGCTCCAAGTCCGAACCTTCCAGGAGGTAATGCTACCTCCATCTGTCCTCAGCTTTTTCTTTGCTCACCTGGATCCTGATTCTCCCTTACTACATTCTTCACTGGAGGGGATTTGATGTGGAAGGAACAGCCAGAAAATGCTAGCTCACTAGAGAAACCTCTGAGGATGGACCAAACTTCCACCAACACCCTGACAACTTACCACACCCTCCCCAGACCTGCCTCTGCCCTTACTTCTGTCCCACGTCCCCTGTCCTTTGTGTCCTGGCCTGGGCCAGATGTTCCAAGAGTGTATCTTCCCATCTCTACGGGTTCTCTCCCTCCACTGACTTTCCTTTGAGCCTCCACTATTGCTTTTTGTGGGTCCTATATTCCTCTCGCCCTCCCTCCTCTCAGCCCTGATGAGTAGATGAGTGAACTGTGATTGCTTGTGAATTGGGGTGACCTCTGTTCCTGAGATGGACAATGTACCAGTGAAGTGGGTGAGAACACAGGACCCTTGTTGGAGCTGAGACAGAAAGATCAGTCGGGATACACAGTGAGTTTAAGGCCAGCATGGCTGACATAAGACCTAGTTCCAAGCAAAGGAAAGGAAGCTGGGGAGGTGGCTCGCTGGTTGAGAGTACAGGCTGCCTGCTAGGTGGTAGTGGCATATACCTTTAATCCCAGCACTCCAGAGTAAGAGGCAGGTAGATATCTGTGAGGCCAACACTGCCTACAGAGCGAGTTTCAGGACAGCCAAGGCTACATAGAGAAACCCTGTCTTGAGAAGAAAGAAGAGAGAGAGAGAAAGAAAGAAAACAAAAGGAGCAATGGTTGCTCTTCAAGAGGACTTGGGATCGATTTTCAGCACCCACATGAAGGCTAACAACCATCTGTTCCCCCAGTCCCAAGGGATATGATGCCCTCTTCTGGCTTCCCTGGAAGCAAAGACATAATATGCAGGAAAAATACTCACATACATATAAAATAATTAGAATAAATTTTTGAAAAGAGGGCTAGGTTTGGTAGCACATATACTAAAATTAGACCAGTCTGTTAAGTACTCAACTATGATCCTTTAATAAATTACTTTCTTTATGATTTATTTATTTTATGTGTATGACTGTCTTGCCTTCACGTATGTCTGTGTATCATTTACAAGCTTAGTGCTTAAGAAAGCCAGAAAAGGATGTTAGATCCCTTGGAACTAGAGTTACAAACAATCATGGGCAGCCATGTGGGTGCTGGAAACTGAACCTGTGTTCTCTGGAAGAGCAGCCAGAGCTCTTCCCTGTGGAGTCATCTCTTCAGCACCCAATAAGCTCCCTTCTAAAAAGACAAAGGCGAGAAGGGTTAGACTAGGAAAAGGAAGGATGGTTGACAAAGAAAGGTTAGCTTCTGCTGAGGGTCCTGTACATGGGCCAGGGCAGTGCAGTAAGGATGGGCCACTTTCTGGTGACCATACCACCCTGTCCTCCTGCTCCAGAACGATGGAGCCTCTGACCACCTCTCCAGGAAGAGCCCAACATCTGTCTTCTCTACCCAAACCTTTCCTTCAGCCCTAATGCTCCTTTCTGCTCCTTCTACTCTACCGTCTCCGCCATTCTCTTCCATATTCCTTTGGCCTTGAACACATTACCAGGAAGTGCAGACCATAATCCTTCCTAGTTCTACCACTGACTAGCTGGTGGTTTTGAGAAAAACCACCAGGCCCCTTGGCCTAGAGGATGGAGCTGGAATAGGCTAAGTCTGGGGTTACCCACCACCCCTTCCATTCTGGGCTCTAATCCCTCATAAGAGAAGGGTGGGGGCACTTTACCCAGCCCAGTTGACCCAATGCTCCCCCACCCCTCCCGCCAATGGCCCAGGCTCAGAGAGTACTGGGAAATGCTGTAAATTAATTACCATCAGACCTAGGCCGTTGTTCATCCCTGTAAACAAACATTTGAATATGCTGTAATTAATTACATCTGCCACAGCGACCCTACTCTCATTCATCCTTCTTCCGCTTTTTTCTACATACCCTAGACCACCTTCTCCTCCCACTGAAAGCCTGGTGGGACCCTCTCCTGCCCCTCCCCCAGCCTTCTCAAGCCCGCCATTACATGCAGGTGCCAGCATCTGTCACACCACTCTGCGGCTTTTTGTTCCTTTTCTGTCTCTCTAATGCCCTTCTGTCTTCCTCAAAATCCTTTGTCTCTAATCCTATCGGCCTGGGTTTTCTTCCTCAACCAAGGTTATGTTAAGAACACATCCTGTAAAGAGGAGGAAATGAAGAGACTAGAAGATCTACCCGCCCCGCCAGGTGCCTAAGCACCTGGGGGTAGATCCTCTAGTGAGCTAGTGAGCTAGGACCGGGCTAATTTACAAGGATTATCAGAAAGCGGGGAAGGAACCCTGATACAGTTCTGTCTTCGTCCCTCTCTTGTCCCGGTCTCTGTCTCCACAGTAGCTCAGGGTAAGAAACACAACGGGAAGACAGTTAGTTGCCCAGGTGAGCCCACCTGGCTATGAGACAATTACTTCAAACACAGGACTACGCAGGGTGGTGCCGGTTGGGACAGCCAGTTTAGCACCATGCTGGCCACAGGATGGCTGCAGGGTGGAGCATTTCCCCTTTTCTGCGTTCACCTGGACCTGTGAGGAGCATGGGCCGGGGCGAGAAAGTGATCACCCTAACCAGAAGTGGAAACCCTAGCCGTAAATGTGGAGAGTCACAAGCCCAGATCGTCAAGAAGGACTGGAAGGGGGCTGGCCGCCCGGGGGGTTGTTGGCCAGCTAGGCCGCGCTGGGGGAGCCGGGAGCTGGGTGGGCGGGGTAGGGCGGGCGCCACCAGGCGTGGCGCAGGGAACAGAGCAGAATGAAATGCAGATGCAAAACGTGCTCGTAAGAGTTTCCTCTCTCTCCCCATCTGCCAAAGCCGAGATTTTAATCTTTAATCCATGAGCAATCAGCGAGCAGCGGCGAATGGCACATTACAGATGTTTTACTGTCGCGGGCGTTCGCAGCTTCTAGGCTCCGCACAGGCGCGACGCGCGGGTGCCCCTGCCCCTCCCCCTTCCCTCTTTCCTCCCCCTCCAGATCCCACTTAACAATGTCCCCCCCTCACCTGCACTCTGTCGGCTGGTTAATAAAGGTAGAGCAGGGAAGCAGGGCCTTTTTAACCCTTTCCTACAATTTGGGACTGTCTGTGGGGCTACTCTGGAGGCACAGGCGTGGGCCGAAGAAAGGACCAGATACCATTATACCGTGCCAACGTGGACTTTCGAGGTTGAGGGGCTTGAAGCCAAGGACGGTGAGTGTCCTTACTAGCGAAGCCCTTCTACTTCCCACACCCTTCAAGAAGCCAACATTCTGGGCCGGCTGGCAGCTCCTGCTATTACTGCTCCAGATGTTCGACTGATCTGAGACTCTGCTTTCCAGATGTTGGGCACCTCTGTTCTCACGTGTGGGACCGCCCCTTCTGCATGATGAAGGAGGAGAATGCTGTAATGGTCAGATTTGGGAGTCGCTAGGAAATTCTGATAAAGAGGCTAGTTAAAATTTCACTTGGGAGGGGGTTCCACTGTCTTTACAATGTGTGTGTGTGTGTGTGTGTGTGTGTGTGTGTGTGTGTGTGTGTGTGGTGTGTTAGCATAAGTAGGAAGATGAGAACCCAGGAATCTGGAGCTGCCATCAAGTCCAAAGGATAAATGACGATATACCCCAGAAATCCCTGGCAGTGTTCCTAGTTTGTAGAGACATATTTGTATGATCTTTAAATATTTGTCACATCTACTAGTCTACAAGCCCCACGAGATCAAGAACTATTTTTATCATTGTCATCCCAGGGTCTAGGATAGGGCCTAACACCTAGTAGGTACTCAGCAAATGCTTTGAGAAGATGGATTCCTGTGAGTCCTGGCTCGTTCTTTCCTGGGCATTACCGTCAACCCAGAACATCCACATTCAACCTCCCTTCCATCTCCAGGCACCAGCTTGTTTCCCCACACCTTTGGTGGATCCTTCCCTGTAGACAAGAACCGAGGACAAGAGTGACTCAGCGGTTAAGAACAGTTGCTGCCGTTGCAGAAGACCCAGGTTCAATTCTCAGCACTTACATGGTGATTCACAACCACCCTAGAAACTCCAGTTTCTAGGAATCCAATGTCCTCTTCTGACCTCTTCGGGCATCATGCACCACACATACATATAAAAATAAAATTAATAAATCTAATTTAAAAGAAAAGTGCCTCTGGCCCTACACCTGAGTTCCACTGGCCAGCTGCTCCCCCTGCCTCTCAATGGCTCCTGCCTCAGTTGTGTACACGGCCAGCCCTTTCCCCCAACTGGCCCAGAGTCTTAACCGCACAGGCCAGGCTCCCATCCTTTCCCTCCAACTTCCTACTCTCCACCCCACATTTGGGTCTTTGTGGAGGGGGCTTGTGCAGAGGGGGGGGGCTTGTGCAGAGAGCAGGGATGGGGGAAACTAGCTGGGGGGAGGGGGATGAGATCTAGGACTGAAAATAAAATTAAATAGAAAGTGGGAGGGAGGCAGCTAACCGAAAGGAGGGTGAGAGCAAGAGGCAGACCGAGACAGAGAGGGAGAAGCTGCGGTTGGCCAGGCAGCCGCAGAGAGGCCCACACACACACACACACACACACACACACACACACACACACACGGACACCCGCAGTTGGAGGATGCGGGAGCGCGGGGTGCTGGAGGCTGGGGTGGGGCTAGAGGAGAGCCAGGAACCCCGAGGCGCCCTGGCCGGCCGAGGTGGCCGCTAGCCCGCGCTGCCCAGCCGGCCGCCGTCTGTCGCAGGCCGCCCCGGGCCTAGGCCGCGGGGCCCACAGGCGGCCCTGAGAGGCGGCGGCGGCGCGAGGGAAGCCGGGGCGAGAGGCAGCGTAGCCGCGTGTGTGTTTTTATTATTATTATTTCTGATTAAAGAGGAATTCATCTCGTATCTGCCTCCTGCCAGGGGCCGAGGCGCCGCCATTGGGGTTAACGGTGCGGAAGAATACAAAAAAATTTCATTGAGGAGGATTATAAAAGTTACTAGCTGGAACATTAACAGAAGAGTAACTTGTAAAAAATGCAATATTACAATATTCACAAGAACGGCAGAGCGTGGTAAAGCTATAAAATTCAACATTAAAATCTTCCACAGCCTAGATAACCTAGTTAACAAACATAGTATTGGAACTACTTTTCTATTGGAGATGACGGATACGAGCCGGGGGGGGGGGGGGGGGGGGGGGATCACACCTCGGCTGAGGGCGGGGTGAGGGCGGGGCGGCCCTAGTTTAGCCCCGCCCCTGTCATGCCTCAGCCTCCTCCCCGGGAAAATGGGCACAAAGAGAACTGCTAGATGGGGAACGCCCGAGGGCAGGGCCTCCAAACGAGTTTGCGCAGTTCTGAGGTTATTCCTTATGTGATGTATTGAGGGAAGCAGAGAATTCAGTATGGAGTCTCAATTTCTACACAAGATGTATACCTCTCTACAACTGCAGGAAGTGTGCATAAAACGTATTAAGAAAGAATTTAGTGTATGCTTTAATGCGTGTGTGTGTGTGTGTGTGTGTGTGTGTGTGTGTGATCACGGTCTCCATACATGATGCATACGGAGAACAAATGCATGGTATGTGCACATAAATAGGGAAATCAGAGCAAGTGTTTTTGAATTGCACATTGAGTGTTTGTAACATACATGTGAGATAAATGAGCCTCTGTGTGCAATATGTGTGTCTGTGCACAGTATGTGTGGGTATCTACTGAGTACATGTGTGTATGGTGTGTTTGTGTACAGCACATGTATTTAGTGCAGGTACGATACATTTTCCCAAGAGTTATATGTGGCATGGTTCCATATGCAGGGCACATACATCAGAGGGCATTATGTGATTTTAATAGAGGACAAGTCCAAATACTATCAGAAGCATGTTTGCTGTGTATATATAACATGCATGCATAGAGAGTACCTGAGATATGATACATGAGTGTGAGTGTGAAGGACACGTGCTCCTGAGTGTGATCTGAGTGTAAATGAGCAAAGGGAATGACTGTAGATGCAAGTGCCCAGGTATTCGGTTATATGCTTATATTTATGGTGCATAAGTATTTGAGCAGAACATACATTCATGAAAAGTATATGTGTATGTATGTATGAAAAGCACATAAACATGTGAGCTGGTAGAGTGTGTACCTGGAGACACAGCGCATCTGTGTGGACTGGGCCTCCAAGCACGTGACAGTTAAGACCATACACTCAGAGGACATATTTTGAACTGTGTGTACTTTTCTGTGTCCTGAGTATGACCTTGGGCAAACAGCCTCTAGGCAGCTTGGCATCACTCTTTGCAGAATGGTGACAGTGTCGGCTTCACAAGGTTGTCACTAGGGTTAGACAAATTAACACTTGCTATGGCAGAAACAAGAATAGCTAAAACGTCTTAAAACTCACAAATAGGTCACCTGTGTGGCAAAACGAGTTTTCAAAATGTGATTGAGAATCTAGAGATTAGCCTGGTCTACCAAGTGAGTTTCAGGGCAGCCAGGACTGTTACACAGAGAAAGCCTGTCTTGAAAAACAGAAACAAACCGAGGAGGACAAGGACGGGGATGCAGAGGAGAAGAATCATCTAGAGATCAGAGCTGGAGAAGTGGCTCAGCACTTGGCTCTCTGACTGAGGACTGAGTTTCAGTTCCCAGAACCTACATGATGGCTGGCAACCGCTGATAGCCCCAGTTCCAGAGGGTCCAATGCCCTCTTCTGGTTTCTGTGGGCACTAGGTGCAGATGTGGTGTACAGACATACACACAGGCAAAACATATATACACATAAAGTTAAAACAAGATGTTAGCATCCCAAGATGAATCAATTATCCTGGATTGTCAGGCAAGGTGGAGCACATTTTAATCACAGTATTTGGGAGGCAAAGGCAGGTGGATCTCTGTGAGTTTGAGGCCAGCCTGATTTACATATTCAGTTCCAGGTCAGCCAGGGCTACATAGTGAGACCCTGTCTTAAATATTGATAATAATGATAGTAATGATAGAATGATAGTCATAATAATAAATTAAAATTTATACACACAATACACATAACCAAATAAAAAGTTTTTAAAAGACAGCAGCAAGCAGTTTGTTATGGCAGCAAGAGGAAACTAATATGCTAACAATATATTTAGTGTCAGGTGGTCTAAGTACCTTATAAATGTTTATAAAATCAATTCTTTGGAGGTAATACTTGAGGCCCTAGGGGAAACCAAGATGTACACCTAGTTGCCAAACTTGCCTTTTTTGTCTAAGGCTGTCTCTGGCTGCCCTAGGCCCACCGATCTGGACCCTGCCAAGCTTTTGTTTGGCCAACAGAAGCACGGATGTGGGAGAAGGGGTATGGAAAGTTCCTTCAAGGCCTGCTTTTTCTTCCTTAGTCATGTGTGGGGTGTTGGGATTAACGCTAGGCACCTAGAGCAGGAGCAGGTGGAGAATGTGGGGGCATTCTTCATTGGCTTTTGAGCAAGCTTGACAGAAGGATGAAGGTGTTGTGGGTGAACATGCAGGGGAGCTTTGGAGCCACGGGGGTAGAGACAAGTCCTTGGGCACAGAAAGTGACATCAGACCTCAAGTCATACTGCAGCTGCCAATGGGATGAGTTATGCATGGTTCTCACATTACATCTCTGTTCCTATAGAGGATATCTTCCTCCATCTCCAGTTTGGGGGCCTTATTTAAGGTTTCTCCCATAGCTCCTGGATAGACACAAGGACCTGGAGGCATTGCCAGAGTTGAGGTTGGTTTGATTTGAACCCAATCTTTCCACTTCCGTCTGCACTAAGGTCGCACGGGAGGGTTCTACTGATGAGATGGTGTAAGTCACTTCATCAGGTTCCTAACGGTGGACTTTTAGGTTTGTTCTTTGTTTTATTTTTTGGGATAAGGTCTCATGTAGGTCAGGCTGTGTGTGTGTGATGTGATACATGATGTCATCCACACAAGAGGAACAGAAATTCTCCCTGGCTTTTGTTTTGTTTTTACAGAATGAAAGTCCAACACTCACGTTTACTTAGAAGATAGGAACACCTCTTATTGCTAGCAGTCTTGGGGCATATGCGAAAGAAAGAAGCAGGGCTTAAGAGATGGCTTAGTAGCTAAGAGCACTGGCTGCTCTTCCAGAGGACCTGGGTTCAATTCCCAGCACCCACATGACAACTCACAACTGTACACCAATGCACATAAAATATAGTCAAATAGATTATGAGAGAAAGAGAGAGAATGAGAGAGAGGAAGAGAGAAAAAATAAAAGAGAGAACACTGGCCAAGCACATGTCTAGCATGGAAGAAGTTGTGGGTTAGTCTCCAGGACTGCAATGACACACACACAAATAAAAAATTTAAATTCTCAGTGTTCTCTCTGTGCATCAAAAGAGTTCAGGATTTAGAAAACTCAGATAAGGCTTTCAATTCAACCGTTCATGGCAACGGAATAGCTTAATTAACCTCTCTGCCTCAACTTCCCTGTAAATGGGACAGTAATGGCATCTAATCCGTAAGCTTGTTTTGAGGACTAACTGTTACCTGAAAGACTTGGGGCACTCCTGGTGCAGAACGTGTTCTCAATCTGTGTTGACATTTGGCATCACCATCACCGCCCCCCTTCTGTATGCTGCTCTGGCTGGTAGGCCGGGGGAAAACTAAAACCATGAAATAGTTTCTAAGCCTTGGCACAACTTTGACCCGAATGAGCCTCAGTTTCTCCATCTGTATGATAAACTCACAATACCTGCTTTAGAAAGATGCCCCATGAGGATCAGAACCTAGAAACAAGTAGCCCAAAGCCATGGCTGGTCTCCAGCCAGGTTCACTCAGCCTGCACAGTTAAGTAGGTAAATCAGGTATAGTTAGTGACAAAGTCAAAACAGACTTCTGGGTATGGAGGTACACACTGGATTCTTAATACTTAGGAGTCTGAGGCAGGAGGATCACACATTGACCAGACTGGGCTGCATAGTGAGATGCTGTCTCAACAGAAAAAAGCAAATCTTACCATATGCTAAAGGGCACATAAGAAAAATGAGTAAACCTTCCATCAATGCTACCTTCACAGAGGCAGTTTCTTCCGCATCAGTCTGGAACTGAGCTATGCAGGTATGTGGCTACCATGGGGACGATGTACCTCTGCTCTTTCTCACACGGGTTTCATGCTGGTTTCTCTCTCTCTCCCTCCCTCTCTCTCTCTCTCCCTCTCTCTCTCTCTCTCATTTATTCTGGAGATCTTTCCATCACTCAACCTGAAAAGACACTTTTCTCTAGGCTAAGGCTGCATAGTATTTTGTTGAAAAGTATGAAGTCTGTTAACTCAGCCCTAACAATAGATACTAGGATTACATTTTTAGAAATTGAAACAAGGTCTCATGTAGCCTAAGCTTGCCTCAACCTCAGTATAGGTGCCACTGAGGGTGACCTTGACCCCTTGACCTCCTGATTCTCCCACTTCTTCCTCGCAAGTGCTAGGATTACTGGCATGCATCATAGTACTGGCCTTTCAATGACTTCTATGGCTTTCAGTGTCATGCAAACAAAATGGCCATGACTATCCTTGCTTCTCAGTCCTTAGAGCGTTGGACCATTAGGTTGTGTGCCTTTTATATTTTAAATAGCTTGCAGTGTTTCATATAAAAATCAGTTCTTCTGGCTGCTGTTTAAAATTAAGCAATTTAGGGAATAGCTTAATGGTAGACCTTATGCCTAATTTGCATGGAACCCAGAGTATGGGCCTCTGCACCAAAATGTCAAAAATAAATAAATAAATAACTCCCCAAACCATATTTTTCAACCAGACAACTTGTCACCGTCAGCTCCATCTTCTTTCTGCATGGCAACAGTCTCCCCCCCCAGCCCCACCTCGTCCTCATGCACTGTAGGCAACTGTTCTGCCTCTGAGCTACATCTCAGGCCAGTGTGTCCAGAACAAGAGACCCTGTACTTTAATGAGGCCTTGCCAGGCTGCTGGTGGAGCTCCAATGGTGACCCATGTGTTTAGTACACCCTAAGCTGGGTTCCACACACAGCATCACAGACTAGTAACAGAGTAGGCCCCCCTCTGGCTTTCCCATAGGCCCCATTCTGTTCTCTTCCCAACTTACTCTCCCTGCACACTTGAGCCCTCGTAAGAGGTATGCAACAGACCATGTAAAAACAGTGTTTGTTGGCAGTGGTGGTGCACACCTTTGATCCCAGCACGGGAGGCAGAGGCCGGTGGATATCTGTGAGTTCATGGCCAACCTGGTCTACATAGTGAGTTCCAGGACAGCCAGAGCTGTCTTAAAAAACAAATAAATAAAAATATCTTTTTATAACTAGTGTTTGGTACCAGATAAGTATGTAATATAGATTTGTTGTTGTTTTGACACAGGGTTTCTCTGTATTGCTTTGGAGCCTGTCCTGGAACTAGCTCTGTAGATCAGGCTGGCTTCAAACTCACAGAGATCCACCTGCCTCTCCCCCCACCCCAAGTGCTGGGATTAAAGGAATGCATCAGCAATGAAGGGCTCCAGTTTTGACTGAATGTTTTTCATGCGTGTATGGGTAGGTTGTATTCTTTCTTTAATTCTGTATATTTGTAACTTTATGTGTGTGAATGTTTTGCCTGCATGTATGTGTGTGTACCACATGAGTGCCTGGTATCTTGGAGGACAAAAGAGAGCTTCTGATCCCCCCTAGAACTGGAATTATCAACAGTCATGAGTCGCTATGTGGGTGCTGGGAACCAAACCCAGGTCCTCTGAAAGAGCAGCAAGTGCTTTTCAGTGCAGAGCCCTCTCTGCAGTCCCAGAGTTACATTCTTAGAGTATTTAGAAAACTGGAGGTCCAAACAGGAAGAGGAACTTTTTTTGCTCAGCGATACATTCATAGGTCTTCCAAAACTAGGGAAGGAGGGAGGGAAATCCTTCACCTATATCATGTCAGATTTAACAAAATGAAGACTAACCTACTTGTTAGCCTTTTACTAGTCAATATGGTAACCATTAGCCACAATTCTATCAAATACATCAATTATAATGTTTAAAAATCAGCATCCTGGCCAGGCAGTGGTGGCACACATCTTCAATCCCAGCACTCTGGAAGCATGTGGATCTTTGTGAGTTTGAGGCTAACCTGGCCTACAGAGCAAGTTCCAGGACAGACTCTAAAGCTACACACAGAAACTCTGTCTTGAAAAAGAAAAACAAACAAACAAACAAAAAACCACAGCATCCCCGGGGCTGGGAGATAGCTGCATTAGTAAAGTGTTCACTACCCAAGTGTGAGGACCTGAATTCAACCCCAAATCCCATGTTAAAAGGGGGGGCTGGCATGGTAACATGATGTTATAATGCCAATGTTGGGGAGGTGAGGACAGGCAGATCCTACCATTCACTAGGGAGCCACCCTAACCTACTTGATAACTCCAGGCCAGTAAGAGAACCTGTCTCAAAAACCAAGATGGACAGCACTTGGGAAATAATATCTAGGCTTAATCTCTGGCCTCCATAGGCACCTACAAATGCACACCACCCTCCAAGCACACATGTGCACCAAATGCTCATGCACAAGGACATACATATTCTCAGTTCCTCAATTACAGTCTCCAGTCTCCACATTTCAAATGTTCAATAGACACATACAGCCAGTGGACACTGAACTGAACAGTGTAGTACAGAACATCTGTACGGTCTCTATGGATATGCAGCTCTATACTAGAGTCTCTGCAAAGGCGGGAACTCTTGTCCACCACTGTTGTTTCTCATGCCCTTCCCTGAGCAGTTACAGAGAAGGCACTCAGTAATGCTATGGGAATTAACAACTAAGGAATAAATGAACAAATTAATGAATGGACAAGCCAACCAATGACCCATAGGACACACAACTACTTCCACAACAACATAGTGAGGCAACCCTTAGGAAACTGAGAATGGACTAGATCAAGTGGACATCAATACAATGCTGGAGACTAGTTATTCCCTGGGGAGCCAAAGGGTCACTCACAGGACCGAGGCCTACAAAGGAAGTAGTCCTTCATGATAGTTGAGTCAGAAACATGTGTTTTGAATATTGTTGCTCTCTTTTGTGTTTGTGACACCATCTTCTTGAAGTCTGGATAAGCCCTCCTACCCAGAGAAGCCTCATTAACCCATGTGGATCAGAATAGAACAAATGGGTTCCAAGGGCCAAATGGGAAGCTTTAGGGAAACTATCCCTCTACCCAAAGGACACATGTTTCTGATATTTATCTGACCTGTGCCCACCTAAGGGTTATCAGTGTGGAGAAGGAGGAAGATGGGAGGAAGGACAAGGGTGAGAGGGAGATGGAGAGGTAAGAACTTGAGAAGAAAACATTGTAGATCTCCGTATTTGGTATTTGTGTGTTGCATCTTTGTGTATCTGTGAAAGTTGTGCATGCATTGGGAAGTCTATATGTGGAGACTGGGGTAGGTGTACACCCAGAGTTGTATTTAAGTACCAGTGTTTGTGTGTGTGACATTATGCAATGGGAGGCTGTGTGAGAGCTTGGGACTGTGAATGTGCAGTAAGAGAACCACACTTACTCCAGTCTGTACCCTGGAGTCTGTGGTGGAGGTTTTGGTTTGTGTTTGCTGTGTGCAGTAAACTGTGCAGCGGCCATGTTGGCTTTCTACACATTCGTGAACGTGTCTGGTATGTATGTAGCCCTGTTTCAGTTCTTTTGAATCCTGGATGTGGGCCCTGGTGGTGCCTTCAATCAGATAGTGTGAGCCCCACTTTGGAAGACTTCTGCAATCTCTGAGAAAAGTCTAGCAAGCAATTCTAGAGAGCTCTTCTTGCTTCTTAGTTTTCCCAGGAAGATAGGAGATGAGCTGGACTCTGAGGATGGAAGACCAGAGAGAGAAGTAAGGATGTAGACACAGAAGAGAGGAAGAAAGAAAGGGAGGGAGGGAAGGGGGAGGGCGAGCTGGCCGGGCGGACCAGCAGGCCGGGTCAGCAAGTGGAGAGGGAAGGGGTGTGGAGACTGAGATCAAAGGCCAAGCTGAGAGATAAGGAGAGAAAAGCTAGCAGAGACTGGGCGAAATGTGGACCACAGAGCTGAGGAACCACAGGGGATCAAAGGGCAGCGCGGGGGCGGGAGGAGGTAGGTGGGAGGGACTGCGGAGGGACCCGGGAGGGACTCGGCAGGGGGTGGGGGTGGGGGGGACTGGCGGGCGCTCGGGCGCTCCGAGGCGCGCGGCTCCCCGGGGAGATCGCAGACACTTTGCGGAGATGTTACTCCGGAGTTGGAGACGATGATAAATATGATAATTTGTATAAAATCTGAATGGGTCTTGTTTTCAGGGAGAATGCCTCGGATGATGAATGGGCCCGGCTCCCAGATAGATGGCTGATAAAAAGTGTATTGGATTGGCGAGAGCGATTTTAATTCTCATTCGGTACCTGCAGATGCCGCGCCCGCGCCCTGCCTCTCCTCACTCCTGCCCACGGTGCGGGGCGGCCGGCGGCCCTGCTGGCCTCGGTGGCTCCAGAGGCTCCTGAAATGACTCTAATTACAGAGTTATTAATTTTAAGAGGAGGGTGAGCGGGGGGTTTATGATTATTAATCGAGCACCGGCGCTCGGCGGGAGGGGCGGACCGCGGGTGAGCAAGGCTCTGGGTGTGCAGTCCTCTCGAGGCCCAGGGCAGCCGCAAGCCTGGAGAGCTCCGCGATGGCGGTGGCGATCAGGCCCCCTTCAAATGCGGGCTGCAGCCTGTGAAGTCGCTCAATGATACCAAGCACTTGTCATCCGTGCCTCCTTAAAGGTCTCCCAAGCAGCAGGTTCCAGGCCTGACTTGCGCACCTGGGTAGCTGAACCCCGGGGTCCACACCTGCGAGGCCAGCAAGTCTGCTGCAGAAGGACCAAGAGGCTCTGCTAGAGAACCCCCCCATTTCCACCCCCAGCTCCCTAGAGGTGTCCAGGAGAGCTTGTGACCTAGAGCAGGATGCATCCTTGAAAGGCGAATGATGTAGACAATGACATTTATGCGGTTCCTATTCAATGCTGAGTACTGTGCCAGGTGCTTTGAGAATTCAGTTCCCCTAATGGGAGGGATGAAGCTTCCCACTACCCAGGTGAAGGAACTTGGTCTGTTTCAGTCTGCTCGCCTCTCCTGCAACACGCACGTTTCCTTGGCAGAGAAAGGTGAGGAGGTGGGAGGGAGATGCAAGAGAGACATTTCCTATCTCTAATTTACATCCATCCAGTCAGTCACCTTCATCCCCAGTGTCGGTTCTGAACGATTTGGCATGTTGCCCAACACCCTGTCCATCGTACGGGGAGATTTTCAAGACTAGACTTGGAGCTGTAAAGGCAGACCCCTGAGAGGAGTACATAAATGGTTTCTGCTCCATGGTGCTTGCTCTGTGGGGATATCTATCTGTTCAACTACAGCGATTGTTTCACAGAGCTCCAAGGTCATTTGAAAGAAGGCACTAAGTGTTTGCCAGGAAACAGTTAAGTTTCAAATTTTATTCGTATAAAAAAAAACAGAGCCTTCTCCAGAAACATGGACCTAGGGTCTTCCCCCACAACATACTTACTACTTTCTTTCTACCCACAGACCTAGATAGGTCCAGGGCTTCCTCAGCTCCTGTCTTTCGCCAACAAGGAGGTAAGGACTTCTGGCTTAGAGAACGGAGCTGTGATAAAACGCTATGAGCACAGGGGTAGGTGATGTCCTCTGGCTCCCATAAGGTCAGCTCTGTGAATAGTCACACACCCATTGTGTGATGTGGGCACAAAGGACCCTGTAGAGAGGAGTGGGGTTCTCAGCAGCACCCCTAGCCTCCAGTGGGAGGGGCTCTGGCCAGCTTCATGAGGCTCTGCATGGGGCAACTCAGGTCAAGCCTTGGGGTTGGGGATCAAGATCAGTCCAAGGCAGCAGCTCTCAACCTATGGCTCTCCACCCTCTTAGGGTCAAATGACCCTCTTACAGAGGTGGCCCGAGATCATCGGAAAACACAGGTATTTACATTACAATTCATATCAGTAGCAAATTTACAGTTATGAAGTAGCAATGCAAAAATAATTTTAGGGTTGGGGCACACCACCCCCAACTGTGTGGGGGGCACAGTGAGGAACAGCATTAGGAAGGTTGAGAACCCCTAGACTATCGGGGTCTTGTCTGTAGCTGGTATTGAGGATCAGGCTCAATCAGAGGCTAAGCCCAGATGCCTTGAGGCACAAAGGGTACCTCACCTCCCTCCCTATTCTGAAGCTTAAAGCCTAGTCACAGGGCATCTTAGTCAGAGGCAGGGCCTGGCTGGGAAAGAATCCTTTCAACAGAGACTATCACCTCTTGGAGTGTGGGTTGAGTGAGGGCTGTGATGACCCTGCAGCCTCAGGGTCTTCACACCCTCATCACAGAAGCCAGCTTTGAGTTCTAGATTTAGGCAGATAGAGAAGACTTTCAAGGTAGTCCTCTTAGATGCAGACAGAACCCTCTTCCCTCTGACTTTACTCTGACCGGAGATGTCCAGCACAGCATAAACTCGTAACTGTAGGACATAGAAGCAACCTCTAGCTATAGAGCTTATCTATGACACCTGCCCAGTGTGATGGAGAAAAAGTTACTAAGTTTCTATGTGCCTCACTTCTTTCATTTGTAAAATGGGATTGATAAAAGTAGGTGATGGTGCCAGGCTTTAAGCCCAGCACTTGGGAGACAGAGGCAGGCAAATCTCTGTGAGTTGGAGGCCAGCCTCTGGTCTACATAGAGAGTTCCAGGACAACCTCCAAAGCTACACAGAGAAACCCTGCCTCAAAAAACAAACAAACAACAACAACAAAAAAAAAAAACCAAAAACCAAAAACCAAAACCAAAACAAACAAACAACAAAGTAGGTGATGGTTTGAGAACCCCTTGCCACTAAAGCATAAAGGCTGGAGTTTGCATCCCCCAAACCCACATGAAAGCCAGCTGGTGTGGATGGCACTCAGGAGGTAGAGTCCTGAGGCAAATTGGCTAGGGAGGCTAGCTTAAACTGGTTATCACCTGGTTCACCTAGAGAACCTGCTTCAGTAAAGTTGATAGTAATGGAGGAAGACATTCTATGGTAACATATGGTCTCCACATACACACACACATACATAAACAACTACCTCCACATGCATGTGCCCACCCATGAAAGTATGCATATATATATATATATATATGTGTGTGTGTGTGTGTGTGTGTGTGAAACACACACATGTGCCCATACACGAAAGCATGCATATATACACATATGAAACATACACATGAAAACATACATGTATATACATGTGAAACACACACACAGGCAACAGTAGATGAAGATGAAAGGACCACCACATGTGAGCCCTCAGGCATATTAGTTGCCAATGTTTTATCACTCACCTTGCCTCTCCAGCCCTGCCCTCTGAACTGACTACTCCCCCAGCAGTGCTGTATTAACCATTCTTTGTCCTGTTCTCAGCATAAAGAGGTCAGAGGCCTGCTATGGGGACATATACTTATAATCCAGCTACTTGGAGGTTGAGACCGGAGGATCTCCAGATTGACACCAGACTGAGCAATACAGTGAGACCCTATCTCAAAACAAAACAAAACTCTGAATCTGGACTGGGTTGGAAACGAGCTAACATGTGCCAAGGACATAGGGACATTACAAAAGCAGACACACCTGGTTCAAGGGATTTGACCACACAGTGGCTATGTTTCTTATCTAAGGAAGAGTCTACCTGGGGACGGCTGCCTCCGTTTCCACTCCATGCTGCTCTCTCTGATGTTTTGGAATTAGTGACATGTAAAACCCTTCAATAACATGCACTGTTCTGTGAGGGTCGCCTTGGGATGCGAGTGAGAATGACGGAAGGTAGTGGGGATGCATCAGGGCGGAGATTAAGGTATCTGGTGGCTGGTGAGATGGCCCAAGTCAAGGTGCCTGCCATCAAGCCTGATGACTCAGGTTCGATCCCTGAGCCCTGAAGAGTGAAATGGGAGAACACACTCCTACGAGTTGTCCTTAACGTCCACATGCGTTCTGTGGCATGTGCATGCTCCTCACATGCACAATATTTAAATTTTCAGCCGGACGTTGGTGGCGCACTCCTTTAGTCGTCTGAGCACTTAGGAGGCAGAGGCAGGTGGATCTCTGTGAGTTCCAGGCCATCCTGGTCTACAGAGTTAGTGCCAGGAAAGACTCCAAAGCAATACAGAAAAACCCTGCCTTGAAAAACAAAACAAAAGCAAAAAAAAAAAAAAAAAAAAAATTTAAATTTTCCTCAGGAACATACATGGATTCTTACTTAGCATCTCACTCCATAACACACACACACACACACACACACACACACACACACACGGGGGGGGGGGCAGGGAGGGAGGGAGTGTGCCTGGGCCTCTGTACCTCTACTTCTCCACCTAAGCTCTCGCTCTCCCTCAGACTGGTTGGCCTTGAGTTTGTCATTTCTGAGAAGACTGCCTACCTGGTTTCTGTTCTCTCACTCCCAGCCCATTATTCATGCCTCCATAATGACCTCCCCCCTAAAATCAGGCCTGTTACTCCCTTGTTTAAAATCCCCCTTGGCCTGCAAGGGAAAATCAAAACTTAGGGAAAATGCTGTTCCTTCCTGTCTTCTTGCCCTGGCCTCTGCCCTCCCCTTACAAGGCTTCCTAGGTTTGTGTGTTTGTTTAACAGTTCTCCAACTAGGTAGGCTGTTGACCCTCCCCACGCCTTTTCTATTTATACACTCTAGGCCCAGGGAATATGCACCCCACCCCTCCATTTAGGGTAAGTTTAGTTACCCCTCTCACTGGAAATTGAACCTCACAGACCCTAAACAAGCAATGTCTCACTGAGATATACCCCCAGATTTCCTGGCCTCCCGTTTTTAAATTCTTGAGACAATGTCTCGCTAAGATGCCAAGGCTGGCCTTGAACTTGCTCTGTAATCCAGAGAGGCCTTGACCTTTCCATCTTCCTGCCACAACCTTAAGAGTATCTGGGATGAGGCTGCAGTGATGGCTCAGTAGTTAAAAACACATAATGCTCTTGTAGGGGACCCAGGTTCAGTTCCCACACGATCACTCACAACTGTCTATAACTAATTCCCTCAGATCTGACCTCTCTTCTGACCTCTGTGGGCTCTTGCATGCATGCATTACACACACACACATACACATAAAGTTAAAAAGCAGGGAGATTGCAGGCCTGCAGCAACATGCTTAACTCAAGTCTATCATCTTGTGAGGCCCTTTACCAAGTGTCCCCTGACACTACATTGTGTTTCCCTATATTCCAATCACCTTGACAACCCACACCCACCATCGACCCCAGACAGACAGGGCCTCACTATGTAGCCCTCATTCCCTGTAACTCCGTATTTGGACCTGATTGGCCTTGAACTAACTCAGAGATCAGCCTGCCTCAGTCTCCGAATCCTGCGATTAAAGGCTTGCACCAGTAAGCCCAGCTGAGAGCCCACATCTTGACATGTTCAGAGTTTTTCTCTGCCAACAGGTAATGTCATCCTTAAAAGGGATCTGTGCGGGTGGAGGGAGAGGGGGGAGGGTAACCTCCATGATCACCGTGTGTGTGCTGTGTACACCAAGGCTTACTAAGGGATATCCTGTCTCTCGGCATTGTCCCAGCTCATGGCTGCCTCCCTTCTCTCCTCAACTTTCAGCCCTCAGGTTTCAGTGAAACACCCTGCGTCCCTGCACGTGTAGGAAGTGACCAAGCGGCCCACCTGCTTCCTGGAGGACTATTTTTCTTGTCCTGCTTCAGCTCGGAGGGAAGGTCATAAATAGAGCTGCTGTGGTGTGGGCTGGACCCCGTCGACCCCAGAGGCTCTGGGGCTGGAATTTTTCCTGAGCATTTGTCATCCAGAGGCTGCCAGGCCGGACTGGATGACTTCCTCTCCCCACTTTGGGTCACACAGACACCGAGGCCCTTAGCATCCCTGCTGGGGCCTCAGTCTTCATTCAGGCATCCTGGGAGTGCCAAAGCTCGGACTTGCAAAGGCGAGGCCAGAAAGGGGGAGGGCGCTCCCCCTCTACCCACACAGAGACCTCATAGAATAAAGTCTAACATCCTTGGGCCTTCCTTTCCCTCTTTCCCGTTTCCCCCACGTGTGTTTTCCTTTCTCTGTCCCACTACTTTCCTCTTTCAAGCTTCTTCATTCACCCTACCCTCTGGTCTAGGTAGCCGGTGCTGGCCAAGGCACCCCAAAGCAAGTGGGAATAGCAAGGCGCCTTTCAGAAATCCCAGGGAATCGGTTTAGGAAATGCGCCCTCCGCTGGCGCTGGGTCGCGGTTTTCTGCCTAGCCTTTTTTCTTTTTCCTCACAGCTGTGGCCGGGCTCTCCCTGGGAGCTCCAGATCCTTGGCAGGGGAATCCTCGAGGGCCTGCTGTAGAGCCAAGCGTAGGAGCTGCGGGCTTGCAGGGGCTCTGAGCTTAAAGATCCTCTGCTCTCACTCGGTCCCACCCCACTTCAGGCAGGGCCAAAAGCCCCGGGCACCCAATTCAACTCCTAAAAAGACCCCTGTGTCACTTACCTACACGGGTCTCCCTCACTTCATTGACCCAGAATGTCACTTTACACACACACACACACACACACACACACACACGTGTGTGTGGTCACACAAAGGGACTTCTCCTTTGAGTATGGTCCTGCGTGGGACTGGCCTAGGGTCCCGAGGGCACGTATTGAGCTCCCCACTGTGGTCTCCTGAGTTGGCGTCACTGTTCCAACCCTGACCGCCACGCGGCACGCATTTACTGCCATGATTACTCGCGAAAGCCTTTGCCCCTCCGCTTTTCTTCGTCTTCTTCCTTTTTTCCTCTCCATCTTCCTAACTCTTTATCTCTGACGTCGCTTCTCTTCCCACTTTTCCTGTCTCTTCAAATTTGCTTCTCTTTCTCACTTTCTACCTCTCTTTTATCCTCTGCCTTTATTTTCCTATTCTGTTTCGGCCTCTTCTCTCCTTCTGGGTCCCTCTCTTTCTTTGGACCCCCCTTCCTGAACTCCTCACTGTTCCTGGACCAAGGTTGCAAGGTCTCCCGGCGTGATCTTCCGTGATCTTCCCGGCTCCTCCGCCCTTTCTCACTTTTTCCTTCTCCCAGGGGCCCCTGTCTGGCGGGCTTGGGTCCGGCTCCCCCACCGCCACCGTGATTTATTCGCCTCGCTCAGTGGAATCAGGTGTTGAACCGAGCCCCGGAACCAGGGAACAGATTTCTCCCAGGAAGGGTTTTGTGAACTAAGCGATGCTAATTACGGGGTGCGGAGGCGAGCAGGGCCGAGCTGGGCCAGCTAGGGGAAGGCGCGGGCTGCGGGCCTCCCTGGGCGCCTCCCGGGAGCCTCCTTTGCGCCTCTTGCCCGGGCTTCACCCTTCCCTGGGAACTTTCCTGTCTGAGTTAACTATTAACCGTTGGCGAGAGGCAATTTTCTTCGGAATTTCAGCGATTTCCTTTTCGCCGTGGAAGCAGATTAACATGCAAACGGGGAGGCGATCGGCTCGAGCCTGCGCGCCACGAGGATGACTCTGTCACTCCAAACTGTCCCGCCGCCGGACAGCGGAAAACTACAGCCCCGGTGCCCCACGCCTGCTTGAGCAGGGGCCGTGACCCAGCCAGTGCCCGCAGAGAAGGTGGAAAAAGCCCAGTGCTGGTGCATGAGCGAAGTTGAGGGGGGAGTTTTACCCAGACTTAGCCCAGGACCTCAGCCATCGGCACGTACAATCACACCAGGAACCCAGAAGCCGCACAGCCAGGTCCCGGCCCCAAGCCTGGCTTGCTGGAATGTTCGGACGAATTCAAGGAGAGTCCTCTCAGGCCTGCAGACCCCCGGGATGATAACTCACTCGCCCCCTCCGTCAGCACCCCAGAGTCCACACGTATGAACACCCTGCTCTGGCTTCAGACGCTGCAAACTTTGTTGAACTCCTTACCCCGCCCCCCCTCCCCGCCTCCTCCTTCCTTGCCTGGCCTGCTTTTCCTGAAGCAGGGAAAGATAAGGTCATCGCCCTCAAAACCCTGGACTTGGGACCCAGTCTGACTGGCACGTTAGCCTCTGGCCTCCCGCCAGGCTGCCAGACACAGGAGCACTCCTCGCTGAGAGGTGACGGCTGCTGCCAGGCTTACCAAGGCCCGTGCTGCCCTTTTCTGCCTCGCCCAGACACTCTGGATCTGTCAGCCCCAGGCACAGCTGTCCCCCTCCCATTCTTGCTCCTGCTAGCTTACCCCCCACCCCCAGGCCTAGCCTTGAGTTAGTCTTTCCCTGCCTGCCAGGGTCTCTCAGCCCCCCCCCCTCTCTCTCTCTCTCTGTGTGTGTGTGTGTGTGTGTGTGTGTGTGTGTGTGTGTGTGTGTGTCTTGTTTGTTTCGAGGCACGGACACTGATTGCGCCTTATGAAGTTCTAACTGGTTTTGTGTCAGGAAGATCTTTCTCGCTGCTACCCAGCCTGGCGTGACGGATTAAACATCAACTAGTTAAATAAAAATTAATATCAACTGCCTCCTAACTTCTAATGTCATGTTGTTTATAACTAATGAACTGATTAGGGGATAAACACATCACGGAGACACTCGGCTTTCCTGCCTCGGCTCCATCCATGTCTGTGCCCACTCCAATGCTGCCAGTTGCCAGGCCAGGAAAAAGGGGGGTTGGCTGGGGGTAGGGCAAGCTGCCGAGACTGGGAGTCCCTGGGGCCTACTCCTCTGCTCGCCTGGATCTTTCTCTCTCTTTCTTTCCTTCTCCATGCCTTCCTTTGTACATTTTCCTTTCTCTGTCCCTCCCTCCCTCCCTCCCCGTTTCCCCAAGCACTTGCTTTCCCTCCCTTCTGTCCTTTCCATCCCTGTCAGCCTATCCCAGTTCATTCCCTGTCCCTGATGTCTGCTAACTCCCCCCTGCCCCCTCTGCCCCCTCAGCCCCCACAGTGTTAGCTTTCTTTCTCCCTTACTCTATCACATTCAGCCTCTCTCCTCCCCTTTCTCTTTCCTCATTTCTGGATGGTCCAGAGTATAAAAATGACCAAAGTCCTTGTAACTGGGCTTCTGCCTTGACTTAAAGAAAGACAGCCCTTTCCCCAAACTTAGAAAAGCACACACACACACACACACACACACACACACACACACACACACCTATTTAAGAAGAAAAAGTGTTCTCTTCCATCTGAAGGGAGAACAGGATAGCAGAAAATCTTTCTTAAAATTTGTACCTTCCCCCTTGTCTCAGAAGCAATTATCACAAGTTCTACCACTAAATTCAATTTAAGAAAAAAAAAAAAAACTGCTCTAGTATCTTTCCTCCGGAGGTTCAGATCTCTTCCCAGACAGCTTCAACTTGATCTGGGTAACCTCCTCTTAGGAGACTCTTTTCCTAAAGACACTTAAACCAGATCACAGTTATCATGATGACAACAGTAAGCTAGGTGGTCACAGACCCAGAGCTGGTGATTTTTTTCCTCCTTAAGAAGCCACAACATTTAAACTTGGTCTGCCCTTTGCCCTGGACTGCAGGGTCTGACAAGACAATAACAACAGGGAAAAAAAAAAAAAAAAAAAAAAAAAGCTCTTACAACCAATTTAGCACACGTGAAAATGTAATTCTAATGAAGAATCAATAGGCTGGCGGATCATTTTTCCTGCGACTCCTCAGAGATCCTGAAAGAAACTTTCAATCAATGGGACCAGCAATGAGCAAAAGGGCCCAAGAGACAGTGTGGCACAGAGTAAGGGCCTGGGGACAAAGGGGGACAGAGCCTGGGGGGAGGAGACTGGAGGGAGATGGGGGACAGGATGTCCTTGACTGGCTTCATCTTGTAGGTGTCTGGAAGAAGAGTAGTGGAAGGAGAAGCTGAGAAACCTCTGCCCTCTCAAGCCTTTCAAGGATGCTCAAGCTACTTACAACAGGGCACTCAGCTGCCTCCCCAGGACCCTGGCTGGCACTGCCCCAACCCTGTATCCTGCCTTGTTACTGAGTAGTTAGCTCAGGAACCAGAAAGCTGAGCATGTGACCTCAGTTCAAAAGCTCCCACAGGGCTTCCTCGCCTGTGTGTCTGGGAGACTGGGTCTCAATTCCTGGTTGTAGTGGGAACAATAATATTTGATGCAAGTGTGGTCTAACTTTACATTTTGTAAATCATTTAAGCACACATTGTCTCCTAAGCCACCTGTGACAAGCGTAGGGGTTATTACCATTTCAGATGCTAGGAAACAAGGACACAGAGAGATTTGCAGTGAAGGTGTGATTTCACAGGACAAAACCCACGTATGCCAGAGTATATTTTAATTCCAGCACTTGGGAGGCAGAAGCAGGCACATCTCTTTGACTTCAAGTTCAAGGCCACCCTAGTCTACAAGGTCACCCTAGTCAAGTTCAAGACCACCCTGAGTTCTAGGCCAGTCAGAGCTATATAGTGAGATTTGTTGCAAACAAGACAAAAAAACAAAATAAAAATAAAAACCACCACCATGATCACCACTAGCCATGTCTGTGTAGTATGGCTCAAGGGGTAAAGGCACTTGATGCCATGCCTGATCACCTGAGTTTGACATCTCCCACCCCCACACATGGTGTAAGTAGATTACTTCCTATCAATCTTGCCCTCTGACTACCCCATGAAATTCTTTGTGTGCATGTGCACACTATGTTTACCTATGTTCACACACACACAAATATATAAGTGCAGAAAACATTTTAAAGAGGTGTGTGACTAGGTGCAGTCTTAGGTGACAATGAGGAGCCAATTATGCAATCATCACCTCCTATGCACAGAGTAATCACAGGATAGTTGTATATGAGACCAATCTGCTGAACTAGACCATGGACGTATTTCTCCATATATAACAGCAAGGACAAACTGTTTTAGATAAGGCCTCAGCATGTATCTCTGGCTGGCCTGGAACTTGCTAGCTAGACCAGACTGGCCTCAAATTCACAGCAAATACACAGAAATCTGACTTCTTCTACTGCCTGAATATTGGGATTAAAGGTGGCCATCACTGTGACCAGTGAGGATTCTTCTTTTTACTCTTAGGTTGTTATGCATTTGGGTTGGAAAATCACTGTTAGATGAGAAGGAGGGAGATGAGAATGATGAGGAAGAGGAGGAGGAAGAGCCAATGAAACAAAAAACATGTTGGTAAGCCAGGCCTGAACATCTAACTCAGTGGTAGAGAACCTAGGATGGATAATTTCTGAATTCAACCCCCGGTGCTGTTGGGAAAGAAAAAGCCAATGAGGTGATAATTTGTCCAGAAAGTCATCTTTCTACAGGAAGATGGAGGCTTGCTGTGGCTCCTTGGTTTTCCCAGCTTCCTGTTTCTGGATGGACAATCTCTCTAGGGTGAGCTCAGTGGAGGGGGTGTGGTCTCAGGAGTCAACTTCAAGTCTTCAAGTAAAGAAAGAGGGTATAATAGACTTGAGTCACACTCTTTTTGTTTGTTTGTTTGTTAATTTTGTTTTTTGAGACAATGTTTCTCAGTGTAGCCCTTGGCTGTCCTGGAACTCAGAGATCTGCCTGCCTCTGCCTCTGGAGTGCTGGCATTAAAAGCATGCACCACCACCTAGAGTCATAACTCTCACCTTGATCCTTTCTTACCAGGGGCGCTCTCTCTCTCTCTCTCTCTCTCTCTCTCTCTCTCTCTCTCTCTCTCTCTCTCTCTGTGTGTGTGTGTGTGTGTGTGATGCACGTGCATGTATGATGACATCATAGAACTCTACTTGCCACAGGGCTTATCCAATGCTTTCCTGGACAGCTGCTCAGGGTTAGTTATGAGAACAAGGCTCTAAGAGGGGGAGTCCCAGGACAAGCAAGATACAACAGAACAACAGAACAACAGAAAGGGGACCACAGGGAGGGAACATCAGTGCTCTGAGGGGCACAGGGAGCACTTCTGAAAGAACTGGAAGTACAAGCAGATGCATAAAAGAAAAATAGGCTGTGAGAAATTTACAGAATTTATGGCCAAAGTTGGAGAGATGTGAATTGCAGATTGAGAGGGTACGGATGCAGGACAAGGGAGAGTGGGCCTTTGATCACGGATGAAAGCACAGGTGTGGTTACAAAGGGTGTGAGTCTGAAGGCCCAAGAAACGTTTGGAGGGGGGCTCAGAATACTGCAGAAGGGCTGTGTCCAAATAAGTGCAGAATGAGTATAGGAGGGGAGGGCCTTTCCTTACTGCCCTTGGTTCTTAATACCTCTCTAAGGACACCAGGATGTTTCCCTTTTATCCCAAGTTTTTGTTTGTTGAAAAGAAAAAAGAATCCAGAGCAGATTTGTAAAGAAGTCAGAGAGAGGAACCACAATGAACATATTAATAGGGATGGGGACCTCTGGAAACGACTGTATGGTCTGCAAAAGTTGGGGTGCATTTGGGGAGACTTTAGAAGCTAAACTGAGAGCCGAAAAGTCCAAGGCAGGAGAAGGAGCCCGAAGGGGTGAAAGCCGGAAGTCTTGGGGAAGGGGAACTGCACAAAGTTGGGGAGAAGGCAAAGGCCAGAGCCAGAGCGTGGATGCCTGGCCGCTTAGGCTGTAATCTGAAGGGGGGCCTGTGAGCGTGAAGATGAGGGGGTGGGGTAAGAGCACGATGTGCTGGAGTCTAGATCAGGGGTTCGGTCTTCGGGTGCCTCTGGGCAGCCAGGGTGTAGATATCGGCTTGCCTGCAGGGCTGGGGGCCTCCGTGCGTGTGCGCGCCTGTGCGCGGCCCGGAGAGCCCGCAGCTCCACGGCCGGTGGCTGTGCTCTGCTGCCGGGGGTGTGAGCGCGGGCGTGATCGGAGCTCACAGCGGGCTCAGGCGGCCGGCAGCGCGGTTATCTGAGCCACCTCGTCGCGGGTGGCTGCTTCCGGATCTGCCAGCTGCGGCGGCCAAGGCAAGACCGACTGTGGGGCGGCGGAGGAGCCGGCAAGCCAAGACCCAGGCCCGGGCACAGCGAGCAGAGCATGGAACAGTGTGCGGGTCGAGCAGGTAAGACCTAGAACCCTTCGGCGGCCACGGCGCAGCCAAGGGGGCAGTGGGGGTATGGGGTGGGGGCGCTGATCAGTGGAGAAGGATTGGGACCGTGCGGCTAAGAGCTTCCCCGGTGTGGTCTATAGCTGGGACTGTGAGGGCTGGGGAAAAGAGGTTCCTCTTTGGGGCCTCTTAAGCTTTCCCTCCTGGTGACCTCTAAATCTTCTATTGAAAACTTTCCACCCAGGAAACGCGAGTTTTACAACTTCTGTTTACAGAACTTGGCTTTTCCTTTCTATTGAGTGTTCAGGACTAATCGTTTTGATTTCTCTCTTGGCATAAATATTTTACACAACTTTCCTCAAGTTGGAAACATTGGGCAGACTTTAGTTTCCGCTGGTGGGGATATATATATATATATATATATATATATATATATATATATATATCACATGAGTGTGGGTTTTGAATATTTGGTTATAAGAAGTAGTGTAGAGAGTCGACCCCCCCCAACAAATAAAATCAAGAGAAGTTCGGGGGAGGGGAGCTAGGGGAAAGGTGACAGGCGCCAGAGGGCCTGGGTGGGAAGGAGAGTCTGAAGCTGACTACCCAAGAGCTGTTAGTGCCGCTGTCTTTTATTTCTCTTCCTCCCCCTCTTCTCCATCCTGCCAGCTCAGCTGTGACTGCCCCTTAGGCGTCCTGGTATAGTGCAAGGGTGGGAGCCAAGTGCCCAAACTGAGATTGGTAGTGAGAAGCTGGATCAAGTTTCCAGAGTTTTCCAAATAATTCTGCAGAGGTCAAGGCCTAACTCGGGGCCTTTTCTCTTCACTCCTCACCTATCCAAATCTCATTTCTCTCCAACCCATGACCCCAGCTCAAGTTCAGTTCTTTCAACTGAAAACTCAGACGCCACCCCCACCCCAAACACACTTCTTCCCCTAGCTCCCTGGCTCAATCCTTGGGCCTTGTCTTCATAGGGCCTTGTCCCCACTAAAGAACCTGAGCCCCTATGAGTGTCAGCTGTGGCCTCCTGGGCTTTTAGGGCTCTGGGCAGACCCTCTACACCAGAGGTTTAAGTAGGGAGATCAATAGCAAACAGTTGTAATGATCTAATTAATTATGGCAAAATTAAAAGCGAGTATAAAATCAATCTCTGATGGTGTTGAAGATGGAATTCAATTGAGAGCCCATCTGTGCACCCCCTCGACCGTATAAATATGCAGCCCAAGGACAGACCTAATGGCTGAGCCTTCCTGGGAACCTCTCTCCCCCTTCCTTCCTCTCCTACATAGGGTCTCTCTCTCTCTCTCTCTCTCTCTCTCTCTCTCTCTCAATTTGTTTTGCTTCTTGCCCCCACCCCTTCTTCCCAGGTCCTGTTTGCCCAGGCTTCCAATATTTCCATCCTTTCTCTTAGCAGGTGCCTCTGCCTGCTTTGTAGACCTAAGGTGCCTAGACTGGGTTCTCAGACCCAGCAAGCAGCACAATGCAAGTTCCCTGTTCAGCACCTCCGGGAAGGAAAAGGCAGCGCACTCAGGCATCTCTGCCACCCTGTCAGGATTCTCATTCCAAGTTGTGTGGGATAGTTGGAAGGGACCAGGCCCTCCGAACTTACCCTGGCGGCACCTGTCAGGGAGGCTCAGGCCTGCTGACATGCCTTCCTTTCCTGGAGCCAGGCTGGCACTCCAGTCAAGGACAGTTTGTGCAGGGTGGGAAGAAGCCCCGCCAAGTGAGGCAGGAGGCAGGGAATGATGAAGAGGAAAAATGGCTGTTTCTTTCAAGATACCCACATTGCCCGGAGCCAAGACCAAGTCCCCTACCTCCACCCCTGGCTGAATTATTTTTCCCTCTTTCTATCTTCCACTCTTCCCGATCCTTATTCTTCATCACAGGCTTGTCTCACTGTGGCACAGCTCCCCCAGTGCCCCGTGCCCTTCTGTGACCCTCCTATGAGCTTTTTGGTCCCAATCTGACTGTTCAAAATGACAATGACATACAGAAGTACAAGGGAGCTGGCAAGCAAGTACGCTCGCTCATTGTCAGTAGCAGCGCAAGCAAGCGTTGCAGCAGGGGTTTACGTGAGATGCGGGTTTTATTTAGTTTCTCTAGCCTGATTCTGAGCAGCAACAACAAACACAGGAGAGGTAAAGAAAGGACGAAGGAGAGGGAATTGGCAGTCAGGTCATTGTGATCTTGCTCCCAAAGTCTAAAAATGAAGGGTATGGATCCTCCCTGTTTCTCTGGCCTGTCCTAACTCCCAGACAGCTTCCCGGCTCCTTGTAGACGACACCCTGCCTTTTCCTTTGGCAGCCCTGAGTGGACTTCCAGACTCTCACTGAGTTCCCAGGGTTTTTGTTGTTGTTTTCCCCTCAGATACGGCTTTGTTCTCCCGGATCCAGTCACTGGGTCTTCAGAGCCTGGGGGAAGACACAGCCTGACACCTCCCACCCTCTTTTGCTGGGCCTCCTCACCCCGTTATTAATTGCTGTGTTGACCTGCAAGATTGATTGGCAGTCCTGCTGGAAGAGGCTGGAGGCCTTGGCCTCGGAACAGCCTGGGCTGAGGGCTGAGTGAGGAGGAGGCGGCACTCAAAATGGGACAAGGGCTTCTACCTTAGCCCAGCGCGGAACACAGCTGTTTGCCTAAATACCCCTCTGCACCAGTTAGTAACACTTACAGCACGCAGACACATTCAGCCAACCACCTCACCAAGAGGTCTCTGCCCCTAAGGAGACATACTAGAAATTCTCCTAATTGATTTAGACATTGAAAGGGTTTTCTCTTCGTTAGTCGGTTTCATCAATGTATTCGTTAGCTGCGGGTCTAGAGCTCATTGCCGGTGTAGAGGATGGGAGAGCTCCTGAGTCTGGACTCTTTTTTTTTTTTTTTTTTTTAACCAGGGACTCACTTTGCGCTGCTTTTTCTTTCTAGAGACAGTGACAGAAATTTGAGAACCCTGAATACAGATGACCCTTAGAGTCTCAAACCAAACCATCTCCTTCCCCGTCAAAGAAGGGAACTTGTTCTGGCCCCTCCCAAAAAAAAAAAAATTTGTGTTCAGGCCTTTTACTTCAGCGAAGTTTGAGGGGATAGATGCTCTGGCTTGCAGAGAGCGGAGGGCGGAGACTTGCAGCACCAAATGCAGAAATCTAACCCTAGGAGGGACCTCCCCTCCCTATCTCTTCCCAGCCCAGTTACCTGCAAGCTCGCCCACTTGCAAGCCCCCCATCCCCATGGGCAGCTGCAGCTACTGTTAGCTACAGGCTCTATCCCCACCCGAGGCCACTGGACGGCGGGCCAAGATCCCCAGGAGCGTCTTGGCTCTAAGCTAGGCGTGATGGAAGAGACGGGCGTGTACAAACCTTGGTCTGTCCCCGCGAGACCCCTTTTCTTGGGCCTCTCCTGTCTCAGCCATCCCTCCTTGCCCTGGTGTCCTCTCTCCCCTCCTCTCCGGTCCTTTGTTTCCAGCCACCTCGCAGCCCTTCCCCCGCCTGGGCGACTGAGCCCCCAAGGTCTCCCTTGCCTCACTGGCGGGGTTCGCTCTGCCTTACCGGCTCCCGGTTCAGGCGCGCGCTCCGCCTGCTCGCACATCCACACAGCTGCTGCGAGAGGAGGAAGGGAGGGCGGCGCGCGGATGGATCCGACACAGTAGATTTGGTGTCTGCTCGCAACTCCCGGGAAACTCTGCCTTGGTGCTCCCGCCCCTCTCCAACCATTCTTCTGCACCGCAGGGCCCAAAGCCCAGGTCCGCACACGGCCCCTTCCTTTCCCGGTGCAGCGGCCCTGGCTATTTAGCTACCCCTAGCTTCCCCGCATCTGGAGTTGCCCTGCACTCAGTTGCCTTTCAACTACCTCTTGCTACCTCCTGTCCCCTCCCTCTGTAGTCCCTCTAGTCGCTGTGGTGGTGGCTGGTGGCGCTGGGGACAACCCAGATCAGCCAGCACAGTCTCTCTCCACCACAGCCTGGTGAGCCGGGGGCTCCAGCAGGCTGAGAAGAGGGTTAATCATTACTTCCCCATCAACATTCAGCCACCCTTGGACTCTCTCACCCAGGCTCAGAGGAGGAGGGGGCAGCTGGCCTGACGGAGACAGGCTTTGCCCTACCAGCCTCTGCAGGCCTTCCAGGGGCAGGTCTCGGTGGTCTCAGCACCCTTTTGGGGGTACTCCTTTTCACCTCTTCTTGCCTCCCTCTGCCTCCTCTCAGGCTCTGCCCACGTCTCATCTCTACTCCATCTTTGGCAAGTTGACTGCAGGTTCTAGGACGACCAACTCTCTTTGTTTGGAACCGGACAGAACGGGATTTCCTTCCCCAATCTCTGCCAAGGGTTTTGGTGGAGTGGCCCAAAGGGGACCGTGTCTCAGGTCAAAATTAACCCGATTGTTGGGGATGTGGGTGAGAAATTTAACTGATCTAGCAGTTGCAGTAGACGGAGGTTGGGGGTGGGGGGTGCGGGAAGTGGGAATGGAGGGGCGGCAAAAGAGACGAAGAGGAACCTGGATGGGTGTGGTGTAGTCAAAAGGAAAGGGGCGGGAGTCTGCAAAGCAGACACACAGGAAGGAGTGGCAGTGAGGAATCCCAGCAACATTTATGAGGTTGGAGCAGGATGGAAAACAACGCCTTCGTGTTCTGCCAGCCTACAAGCTCGGATCCCTCCCTCCCGTTTTTGTGGATGTCAGAAGTTCAGGAAGCTGGACAATGACTCCATCTACCGCAGAAGTGTTTGTTTTCCAAAGTGTCTGTTGGTGGGCTCCATAATGGACAAGCGTAATTGTCCCCATTTTACAGGCGAGAAAACTGGGGCCTGGACAAGCATAGGGACTACTCAGGCAGAGGCAGCTCTTCTTCCTCTAGACTGGGGGGAGTGAAAGATCCTTCTAGCAGCCCTCCATGGGCGCCTGGGGCCAGCGCCTCTGGTATTCAGGTCTGAGCCAGGATTATCGGGTCTCCTTGATTCTTTACCCTTCTAGTTTTTCCTCTTTGGTCATAGTCCTTCACTCCTACCCTGTGGATCTGCTGGTCATGGTTTGACTATTTTTTTCATACACCCCTTTCCACCAGTTCAGTGGTCCACAGGCAGCCACCTGGCTGACCCGTGCCAGTATGAGGCCCCTTTGGTGGCCAAGTGGTTTGTATTGTCATTGCTCCTCAAAGGGGCTGTGAAGGACCCAGGAGGTTGCTAGGTCCTCTTATGTAGAGAAGCAGGGTTAAAGGGAGGAGGGGCCAAAGAGGATAAAGGCCCAGCACGTGCGCTGGGCCTCTACAGGACCAACAGACTAGGCAGGCGGGGCCAGCTGACAGTCAGGACCCCCGGGATTCTTGTGGGGTGTCCAAATATTGGGAACAAAGGCGGGAAAAGAAGAGTGAGAGCAGGAGGGAGGGAGGGAGCAAGGGGGGGAGAGCGAGGAAGCAGAAATTAGGGGGTCTTAGATGAAAAAAAAAAGTAGCTTTAGGGAGAATGTGCTGTGGAGTGTGAAATTGCAGCCCATGGTGCTCCATATTGTACCAGAAGCTCTTCCAAAAAAAAAAAAAAAAAAAAAAATCCTCCAATGTGACCAGAAAGCCGGCTAGGCAGGGGGAGGGGCGCGTGGGGGGGGCTGGCGGGAGCCGGTCAGGCGGGGCAGGAGAGGGGCCCCAGAACGTTCACCCACTCAGTGCCAGGGATCTGGATGCCTAGGGTACGCCCTCCAAGGGCGCACTCGGAGGGCAAATGGGCCGCGGGTGTGCGACCCAGAGTTTGATTGCAAGAACTTTTTTCTTTTCTTTTTGTTAGTGGATGTGGTGCGTTCCAAACGGAATAATCCAAACAAGACGTACTCGACCCTCGCTTTCTCTCTTTCCTCTCTTTTGATCCTGCTTTCCTTTCCTTCGAACTAGGTTTTTGTTTTTTCTTTTCTTTCTTTCTTTCTTTTTTTTTTTTTTTGTCCCTTAATTCTAAACAGCACCCCCAACTTTAATGCATTTAATTTGGTCTGCGCTGTGGGGAGCATTTCCTGGGGAGATACGCTTAATTTCGGAATTTCTAATCCCCTCTGTCAGAGCTCAGGCCCTAGCTCCCCTCGCTACTCCCCAGGAGGTAGAAGGAGAAAGGCAAGCCCAGGCCACGGGGGAGGGGCACAGCTGAGATGCTCCACTGCAGCCGGGGCCCTCACCTGGCACCCGATAGCACAAGCACAGCCACCTTCGAGAACTACTTGAGACCCCGTGCCTAGTCCCAGGGTCAGTGCCCTGTGATCAGAAGGGAGGCAGCCACGTCACTTTCTTTTCTATCCCAACAGAAAGTTCCTGAACAGCAAACAAACTAAAAACCTAGCAAAAGTCACAAAAAGTCACAGGACCAGGGGAGATAGCAGACATTACCTATTCTTAATCTGAGACATTGAAAGCTGAGGTGTAAGTCACACAGCTCGGGACACCTCTGCATAAGTGTATATGAGGGTCTTCTTATGGCGACCACAGCCTCCCGCACGCCTAACACTCAAGCGGAGCAGGCCTGCTCCAGCGGAGAACCAGCTTGACCCTAGCTGGTCGGGAAGGGAGGGAGGTAGGAGTGGGCCGCCAGGCGCCAAGCGAGCATGGCAGAGATGGGAGCCGAGAAGGAGAAAGAGCTGAGATCCACAAGGAAGATTTATTGGGCAGATCAGATGCACAGAGGCGGCTAATGAAGCAAATCCCGAGATGGGTATCAGAGCAACTCCCCAAAAGTTTATTTGCCTTTAAATTTCCGCAGGGAGGCGGGTGCCTTGTTTGAAGTGTAAATGCCCCTAGGTTGGGGTGGGGGTGGAAAGGCTGCTTTGAAAACACTAGAGAAAAAAAGGTTCATTTAGAGGCGGACGAGGGAAAAGCAACCAACCCTGACAGGTCGGAACCCTGGTTGTGTTTGGGGTTGGGTTGTTTTCTTTCTTTCTCTTTCCTCCCTTTCCTCTTCTTTCTTCTTTTCTTTTCCTACTCTTTCCCCTTCTGTTAAGGACCACAGAAGAAGAAAAGGAACAGGAAAGGGGAGTCAGAGGGAGAGGCCAATGGGGAGGGATGTCTGAGCTCAGCCCTTCATGCCTGAAGTCCAAAGAGAAGGCTGGGCAGAGGCTAACGCGGCTTCCGAAGCAGCGGGGTGGATTGCCTTTTGATTGTCCAGACCCAGAAACCGGCTGGGAAGCAAGGAGGAAACCCTGGGAGAGTGAGTGTCCCAGGGCTAAGGGGAGGTGCCAAGGATTTCTGAGATTCCCTGGAAATTAGACAATCACCAGCTCTCTTTCCTAAGAGGGTGTATATGAAGGACACAGGTACGTGTGTGAGTGCAATTTCAGACTCACTTTACAAACTGTTAATTCTTTTTACAAAATGTAAAGATCAACACCCCCATGCGAAAATGCCCATTGTCCATGCTCACACTTCATAGTATACGAAACAAAGGAATGCACTGAGTTCTAGACAAGTGGCTTTCTGTGTGGAGCGAGGGATTCCACTCGCTTTTTGTTTCTCCAACAGTTCAGACTCATCAAGACATAACTTACTATGGCCAGCACATGGAGACCTGGCCAAGGGCTCCTTTTTTGGGTTCTATACACATAGGAACCTTTTGAATACTCCCCACCCCCACCCCCAGTTCTGAGTTGATTACCTTTTCGAAGGAAGCTCAGGCTATCCCTGTCACTACCACCTGAAAGGTCCTGACTCCCGCGGCCTGGGAGCTAACTCTTTTTCCTTTTTCCGTTCCTTACAAGAAATTAGTGCGGGTTCCTGGGGTTGTGAGGCCAAAGCAAACCCGCGAGCGCCATCTGCAGGCCTTGAGAGGAAGGCACTGGCTTTCCCGCAGGACCCCTGAGCCTTCTGCCCAAGGGAATCTAATCCTCAGCCCTAGGAAAGTGAGGAGCAGGGCGGGGGGGGACAGATGGGTAGGTGTTTTGTCTTGTTATTTTTTATTTTTACTTTCTAGCAGTTACTCTGCAATTGGATTAATCGGATCAGAATCAGGCATTTCCGAGAGAGACAGGGCAAAGGCCCAGATCGCAGCGGACCCATCTCCCCGCAATGGAAAGCTCAGAATCCTGTGTGGCTGAGCCTGGCCTTAAACCCACCCAGAGTAAGGACAGCCAGGAAACCAGGGTTCTAGATGCCCAGTAGGAGTCAGTCTGAGTCAGCTGAATCTAGCGGGTGCTTCCCCCAATCCTAACTACTGCTGAGGCTTTTTGGCTATAGGGACAGGGGCATGAATCCACTCCTAACCCTTCCTCTGGGCTCAGGTAGCTACAGACAACGCCAAGAGTCTCGGGTCCGCCAGTCAAGAAAACAGTGTTTGGCAGCTCGAGCTTCCCAGAGCCTCCCTTCCTCAGACCCAGGGAAGCCTGGGAGGAGGGAGCGAAGGGGGGAGAGAGAGAGTTAAAACATCAGCTGAAGTGCCAAGATGATTTATGAGACGAGGGAAAATATTTCATAAAGATCTCCCGGATATTCTGTACTTAACCAGTTAGGAGACAAAGGGCTTCTCTTGCCTAGTGCGTGTGAGAGGACCCCAGCGAACAGGGAGCGAGTGCAGGTCAGGCTGCGGAGACTGGGCCAGCGGCTCCGATAGAGGCCGGGCCAGGCCGGCGTGCTGCGCCGGCTGCGCTCGCTCCGGATCCGCAGAGCTAGCGGCGGGCGGCGCTCAGCCACGTTCACAGCCTCCTCTTCTCCCCAGCCGGGAGAGAGAGTGTCTCGGTCCCGCCTTGGGCTTCTGCATCCTCTGCCGCCACAGCGGACAAGCCGCGGCACACTGTCTCCCAGCCCAATCCCTTCCCTAGCTACCCGAGGGTCCAGAAGCCAAGTTCCCTGACTCTCCTGCAGTCCCGCCAAGGCAGGTGGGTCCTAGCCAGAGGCCTCTAGCTTGATTCTAAACCAAGCGTTCTGGACTGCCCAGACTCCGGGGAGGGGGTGTGCGCCACCGCGTGTGGGACGGGAGGGGACAAACTGCTGGGCACTTTGCCCCGGAATGAGAATCAGGCGTGCGTGGATGGGAAGGTACCACAGGAGGGAAAGGCGAAAGGGAAGGACCATAGGTAAGGGAGGGAGGAAGGAAGACACAGGGAGGAACGGAAGGGAACTCAGCGCTAAGGACAGCCGAGTTAGGACTAAGGATGCGGACCCGCGGGCAGTGGGATCTGCGGGCTTTGGCCGGTGGATGGCAGGGCTGGACGAGTTAGGACAGAGAGCCTGGCTTCGGGGCACGGCACGCTCGGAGGCCCTCTGTGGATGCCTGAATATTCATTAGACTGGCCGCTCTTTATCCTTATCTAACGTTTATCTTCTCGGCGAGTTTCGTTTCTCAGTGTAGTTTTAATCCCGGGCTCCTAGTCCTCCTCCCCCTGGCCCGCTCCTCACCCTCCCTCTTCTTTCGCCCGCTGCTCCCTCCCGTTTCCCCCTCCCCGACCCTCCCCTCGCCGGCACCGGAGTGACAGGCGCGGGGCCCTCCTTGCCGAAGCTCGGGGCTCCGGCGCTGGCGAATCACAGAGTGGTGGAATCTATTGCCTTTGTCTGACAAGTCATCCATCTCCCGGCGCGGGGAGGAGGAGGGGGTCTGGAGGGGGCTTTGCAGCTTTTAGAGAGACACACACCGGGAGCCCAGGCTCCAGTCTCCGGCCGAGTCTTCTTGCAGCCGCAACCCACCTGGGGCCAGCACTGCGCTGCGGGCGCCGCTCGGCTCCTAGGCTGCCTCCCTCCCTCCTGGCCCTCCGGCCGCGGCGGCGAGCGCCTGCCTTTTCCGGGGGCGGGGGCCGGCTCGCTCGCTCCCCTCCCGCGGGCGCCGGCTTGGACATCCCGGGGATTGCTACTTCTCTGCCAACTTCGCCAACTCGCCAGCACTTGGAGCGGCCCGGCTCCCCTCCCGGCGCCCTCGGGCCGCCCCTGTCCTGAGCCCTCTCGGTTCAGAGCCTCTCGGACCACCGGGTTCCAGGGGAGCTGAGTGAGCCTTCTTCCCCACCCGGCCTCAGCTCTGGCCGCAGCTGGCGCGCGAGCCATGCGCCCCCTGTGCCCCTTGGCCCAGCCCGTCGCCCGGGGGCTGCTTTACTGACTGCCCAGCCGCGTGCCCCGACAGTGGCAAGTTGCAGCCGCTGCGGTTGCAAACCCCGGCGGGCCCGGAGGAGTCCCGGCGGGGAGCGCAGCGCGGCGCCCCCCGCCCTCGCGTACCCCGCAGTAGCCGGACGCCCGCTCACCCTCCCTCCCCCACCGTCCCTTCCTTTTCTCCTCAAGTCCTGAAGTTGAGTTTGAGAGGCGACACGGCGGCGGCGGCCGCGCTGCTCCCGCTCCTCTGCCTCCCCATGGATATGCACTGCAAAGCAGACCCCTTCTCCGCGATGCACCGTGAGTACCGGCGCCCGGCTCTTGTCTCGGTTCCAATCCCATCTAGCCCCAGCGCGGCCCGGTCCCCTGCGCTCAGGTCTCCTTCCCAGAGGCCAGCCACACTGGCTTTACCCGGGCCCCCCTTTCGCGTTCTGCCTATTTCTCTTACCTAGTGTTTTCCATGCCTTTCAGCCACTTTCTCTTCTGCTTTTCGCCACCCCATGCGTAGCGTTCTGTCTGCCTTTCTACCTTCCGTAGCGCTGTACCCGCCTTTGCTCTTTCCACCTGCCCCTCCTTACCTCGAGGGATCCATAGCCCTGGGCCCAGGTTCCAGCCACCCGCTACTCCCTAGCCTTTGCCCTGGACTGAACTGGAGGGTGGAGGATTAATTGGCAGTTTTCGGGGTCTCTCTCTCTCTCCTCTCTCTCTCTCTCTCTCTCTCTCTCTCTCTCTCTCTCTCTCTCTCTCTCTCTCTCTCTCTCTCTCTCACCTTTCTTAAACTTGAGAGTTTGGTCATCAGAAGGAGGCTCCTAGCTTGAGCAGCCTTGGAGTTGGGCAGCTATGTAGAAGCTCCTGGGGGTGTGACCCCCTTCTGAGTCTCAGCTCACAGCATCTCTGGTTCCTTCCAGCTTAGTCAAGGCTTCATGGGGACCGGTTTGAAATATTTCCATCCTCTTTCTTCCATCCTCACCGCTCCCCTTCTCCCTCCCTTCCCTTCTAGCTAGGGACGTGGATGGGATTGGCAGGAGAAAGTGGTCGCTTTTGTCGACTTTGCCCAGGGAGGTGATCGGTCTAAAAACAATAAGGGGGTTTGAGAAGAAACCAAAGTCAGGGAGAAAGCAAGGAGTAGAGCCTCCCAAGCCAGCTCCTGGATGCTCTGCATTCTGGAGACTTCCTTGCCTGCCTCCACTCTCTGTTGAGGACCATACAGCCAGCGCCCTGACCAGGGGGGTCAGCAAGACTGGAAAAATGAGAGGGAAAGAACAAAAGGAAGGCAAATGCTAAAGCTGAGGGGAAAGAAAAGGGGATGAGATCAAGAGGGGGGAAATCAAGGAAAGAAAATTAAAAGGGTGTTATGGGGGGATACATAGAAAAATAGGAAACAGGGAAAATATCTCGATGAATTGTGAATTTAGCTAATTCACGCCACGTTTTTAACTTGGAAAACTAGTTGTCTGGTATTTTCCTTTGCTTAAAAAGATAAATAATATTCCAAGTAGAAAAGCCCTTCCCATCTATAGATTAATAATTAAAGATAATTTGTAACTTTCAACAAGGTTAACTTTTTAGACCTAGCCTTGATCTGGGCTTTAAAATATGATCCAATAAGAGAGAGTCGTGTTTTGTTTATTTATTTCCTAAGCACACGTTTAACTTTATGGGACGATTAAAAAACAAAAACAAACAAAAAACAACTCCTGGAATAAAATATAGTTTCCTAAAATAATTTCTAGGTAAAGGAAATCCAAGCTAGGGACTTGGGGCCACTGTGGGTGTCTCAACCAGCCCGGAAGCCTAGCTCTTTCTCGAAGGGAATAAACAGTCCTTATACCGGGCCGGTTCGCCAAGGCCCCTGCTGCCACTGCCTCGCTCAGTGTTTTTTGAGGATTGCTTCCGGGACGCGCCAGACAGGGCCAATTTCAGCGAACCAGTTTGAAACCAAAAGGGGAGCAAAGCCAGCAGAAGGTGGTCGAAGGAAAGGAGATGGGCACTGCGCGGGGCGGGCCGGCGAGGCGGCTGAGTGGCGGGCGAGCAGCTTCAGGCCGGGTTGGAGCCTTCGGCAGTAGCGTATTCCAGGCCTGATTCAGCGCGGATCCTCCGCGGACCATCGGCCCTGAACCCCAGCGGTGCCGGGTTGCAATCCCCATCCCAGATATTGGGGCAGAGGGGCCGGGCCCGGAGCCCGGTGAGGCTGAATTATTCATCTTTAATCTGCCCGCAGCTGCCGCCTTTTCATACCGGTAACGCGAGTTCTCCCGGGGCCTAAATTATTGATGGTCCGGGTTTATAGGGAGGGGAAAGGGGAGAATAGTGGGACCAAGGGTGGGAGACTATAGGGATGGAGGGGACTGTAAGACAAGAAGGTCCTGGCCTCCAGGAACCTCTCGACTAGAGGCCTCTGTCCAGGGGCTTCTCCCAAGCTTGTATTGGTCTCCCCGGAATGAGATGGGGGAGAGGTGAAGCCGGCACGAGGTGTGCCCGCTTTCTCCGAAGCTCGCTTGAGGCCATGAGGCAGTGGCTGCAGGCTGCCGACCTTGTCTGGCCTGGCTCTGCGGCTGGAAGTCTCTGCCTCAGATTGCTGAGTAACTGCAGCTGTAGGTTAATCGCTCTGGGTGCAGGGTTTCTAGGCTGCTTTAGGCCGCGGAAAATGGGGCAATCGGCGGCGGCCTCGAGCCTGGCACCCGGTGGCCTTCTCGGTTTCCAGATTGGGAGCCCCCACTTAGTGGGACTGGAAACCAAGGGCTCTAGCCGGTGGAACATCCGCCCTTACTGTTGGGTTTTCTGGGCAGCTGCCGAGGAATGAGAGGTCAGAGGGTCCCGAACTGGCTTAGACTGCAACGCCGAGTGTCCGAGTGCTAGCCCGCAGGTGCCGTCCCTACCATGCCACCTGGGGTTGGGGAGGCTCCTGGTGGGGAGGGGCAGCCGGGAGCAGCGTGGTAGGCAAGAGAACCCCAGCAGCCCGCGGTCTTCAGCGGCTGCCGGGAAGAGAGAGACTTGTAACCGCCTCTCATCTCTGAGCGCAGCAAATTCCGAATCACCTGCCGTTCCTTCTCCACCTGGATTTCAAAACCTTAGACATTAGGGATTCAGGGGAGAAATATGGTTCAAAATACCAGAAGACCCCATAAAGGGAAGAAAGAACTCCCGATAAAAACAAAATGGAAAAACAGGGAACGAGGAGACCGTACAATTACAATTAAAAAATAGATACAAGGGGAGAGCTAGGCAGCGAAGATGCAAAGGGGTGCGTTTGACTTAGTCCTTCTGAGTCAAGAGGACCCCGGCCCTCCAAAATCATCTGGCTCCAAGCCCTTGTGATGCCCAAGCGGCGCCTAGCCTGCGGCGCAGGCGGGTTCCTAGTCGGCAGCAGTGTCCCTGTGTCCCTGGCCCTGTCCTTCCCTTCCCCCACCCTACTTTCATCCCTATTGACATTATTTCCCCCTAGTCCTTTATTTCCCCCTCTTTTTTCCGCTTCTGTTCGCTCTCCTGGCTTCTCTACTCGTCCTGCACGTTCCCCTTTACAGCGCACTAGTCTGAGAGGTGGGCTCTTACAGCTAACCGGGATCTGGGATCTAACCGGGTTCTGGGCTCTAACCCTCCTCTATCTTGCATGCCCACCAAGCCACCTTTCTCCCGGGATATGCCCCTTAGCCCTGCCTGCTCCCTTCGCACGTGGCGGCCTCGGACCCTGACTAATGGCCGGTCCCTGCTGTGTGTGGGGTGTTGTGTTTTTTTCTTGTCTCTCCCCAGCAGGGCACGGGGGTGTGAACCAGCTTGGGGGGGTGTTTGTGAACGGCCGACCCCTACCCGACGTGGTGAGGCAGCGCATCGTGGAGCTGGCCCACCAGGGTGTGCGGCCCTGTGACATCTCCCGGCAGCTGCGGGTCAGCCATGGCTGTGTCAGCAAAATCCTGGGCAGGTGAGGGCCCGGTGCTGCCTCCCTTCCCAGCCGAGGCTTTAGTCAAAAGTTGAGATGTCAGGCAGGAATGAAGGTCCGGACTTGAAGGGATCTAAAGGACTGGCTGCCCCTTTTGATACAAGGCTGGGCCTTGGAGTGAGGGTGGAGTACAGTCTACCCAGTGACCCTCCGAGGTAGACAGCTACACTCAGAAAAAGAGGGATTTTTCCAGCTAATTAATGTGAGTGGGGTTGGAAGATGGGGTTCCCAAGATGGGAACATGCAGCATTTGGAAAGCTAAAGGAGGGTCCGCGTTCCATAGGGACCGGATGGGATTAGTTCTCCCAGCATGGGTCCTTTTCTGTTTCCCAAGCCAGACTTCCTTCCACTCTGGGTGCCTGCTCTAGCCACTGTCAGAGCCCAGCTACTGTGCCCATTTCCCGCCCTAGTCAAGCACCTTCTGGAGTCTGCTCAGCCACACAGGGCCTTTTTCCCTTCACGCTGATGCCTAGGGAGGGAGAGCGGCTTAGCAGCTCTGGAGCTTGCAGCCCCCCTGCCCTTGCTACCACCGGCTTCTTGCTGACCCCGACGGCCTTCCTGGCCCAGGTACTACGAGACTGGCAGCATCAAGCCTGGAGTGATTGGTGGCTCCAAGCCCAAGGTGGCAACGCCCAAAGTGGTGGACAAGATTGCTGAATACAAGCGGCAGAACCCGACTATGTTCGCCTGGGAGATCAGAGACCGGCTGCTAGCTGAGGGCATCTGCGACAATGACACAGTTCCCAGCGTCTCATCCATCAACAGGTGAGCAAAGCTTCCCTGGACCTGAAGGCCAGGGCTTCAGTTCCCTACTCCTGCCTGTTGGGCCATCTCCCAGGGCCCATCTTTGCTCTGTCCAGCTTCTATCCTTCCTTCTAGCTCCCAGCCTGAAGTCTTTGAGCAAGGAAAATGGACCTGAGAGGCAGAAATAGACAGACAGACAGACAGGGCTCTTTCCAATTCAGAGCCGGGTTTTCCCTGCCAGGCTTCTCCCGCCGGTGTCCTGGAAATGAATCCAAGTGTTTGTGGTAATTAAGACTCCAAGATTACCCGCCTCGGGATCTAGAGACAATCACAGCCCACAGCAAAGCTTTTAAAATGACCACTGTCTATTCACCGCAACCAAACAGACTTTTCTTTCTAAAGTCATGTACCCTTCCCCAGGGGCAGCCAGAATCCTGACTCCCTTACCCTTTCAGCCAACTCCCACAAAGCTTGCCTCCCAGGAGCCCAGGTCTTGCTAGCCAGCTCCACACAAATTTCCGGTCGAGAAGTACTGGCATCCAGGTCTACAGAGCAGATGCCAGCCACCAGCCAGGACTTGGCAGAGAGTAGAGGAGCTGGACAAGGAGTGGGATGCTAGGCAGGGGGTGAGAGCTGGGTGCCTGCGGCTGACTCCTGGGAGATGCCCTCACCATCAAACGTGCCTATCTTGAGGCTGAAATCTTTTCTGTACTGATGTTCAGACCCTGGGACCATATAGGTTCTAGTCAGTTCAACTGCAACTTGCAGGAGACTTAGGTCTCTTAAGTCCCAGATCACAGGGTCATGCTTTATGCAGATGTCCCCCACCCAGCCAGTGTGTGTCAGGTTATCAATCTGGGGTGACTACAGAACACTCAGGCAGCACTAAATCCCAGGGTCCCAAACTGGCTCCATTGCTGCAGAACTGTTACAGCCTGGCCACCGTGTGCAGAGAGTCAGGACAGCAAAAATCACACTGCAGCCAGAAGCAGGTCCCCCCATCCTAAGACACCCCCAATGAGAAGATAGTTAGAGTTTCATACTCTGTTATTCTTTGTACTCTTCATAGGCCCATTATCAGGACAACTAATAATTCAGATGGTGTTTCTTTCGGCAACTAGCATCACCTATCTTTTTTTAATATTTTGCAAATGATATGGAATTATCCCAAATCATCCTGAAAACAGCAGGTAGAATTAGCTGGTAGAATGTACCTTGGCTAAAGAAGATTCCCTCTGCCACGCTCGTGCTGTAACGTACTGCAAGGCGACCCCAGAAATTATCCCAGTGTGTGCCATCTGTATTAAAATGGTTATTCAGTTATGAACAGGGCAACATAATACTGATCGGCTAATTATACACCCTCCGAAACTCTCCAGGTCCCTGGGCCTGGCTCAGCTAGGTACTGGAAATGTGTGGCTGTTTGACATTTAGACACTTTCCAAGAGAGCTGGAGAAAAACACTGAGTGGTTTGAGAAAGCAATAAGTGCTTTGCATTTAAAAGTCAGGGGGCTGGGGAAGCTTGGGTGCTGGGGCAGATGGGAAGAAAGGGAACAATACTTTTTTCTCCTTTTTTCTTTCTCTTTTCCTTTCCTTTCCTTTCTTCCTTTCCTTTCCTTTCTTTCTTTTTTGCTTTCTTTCTTTCTTTTTTTTCCTGAGCTGCCCAGAGACTTTGCCTCTAGACCAGCTGGTGGTCCTTGTGGTGAATTAGAGCTAAGGTCTTGGGAGGTCACTGGCTGAGTCAAGAGTGTCTGAGATGAGGAATACTATCACTAGGCTGGGTAGCGGTGCCCAGGGTACTGTTTTGGAGATACGCTTATTGTCTGTGATAGGCATTGCAAGCTTTGGAAGAGTCCGAGACACATAGAGTTACAGTGATTTGCTTTATTTGGGAGGGGTGTGGTGGCAGCCTTGCCTAGCATCCCCTCCCTGTCTGTCCCCTCTCCAACATATCCACGGATGGCAGGACTATTTTTAAAGCTGGTTTAGGCACAAGTTTGAGGATGTTTCATCCTTAAAAAGTCCTAGAGTACAGAGGACAAATGACCCTAACATAAAACTCCAGAGGTCTGAAGGTGTACCTACCAAATTGGAAGAAAGTAGACTAGCTGGCTGTCCATGAAATGAGCATTGGGGAAAGAATGGCCTGAGCTCAACCACTCTGACTGTCACAGAGGCCGCTGGACACAGGGTCCTGTTACCTGAGGTACACACAGGCTCTGGGTATGGAAAAAGCGGCATTGCTGGGTCTGTGTTGCTGAAGGTGGTTGGAGCATGAACATAGGAGCAGGGAAGCCACCAACCAGCAACATGGGCAGCCCTGGCTCTGCAGTTGGCCTTCAAAGCTTAATTTGTCAACAGGCTCTATCAGGCTGTTGTTAATTTTGCTTCGGGAGGAATCATCCCATGGTTGATACTTTGGACAAACTGTTTGGGGCTTCCTGGTATGTCACTGGAACACATTTGGGCACTCCAATCATCAATATCATTCCTGCGGGTATTCTGGAGCTGTGATTCTTGCAAATGCCTGATAAAGGTGTGGCATTCCTGCAGGTGCTGGGCCTTTCTGTTCTGAGAATTCTCACTCACTGTAGGAAGGAGCAGGAGATTTCCCTGTGGATAGAGTGGTGTGCACTGGGAAGTGAGGAGTTCCTGAGTCTGGAGCTTGGGGGATGGTAGGGTGTCTACCTGTATTGATGTTATTGTTGATACACAAACACACACACACACACACACACACACACACACACACACGTGTTGAGTAAGGGTGCTCAGGAGCCAGCATTGACAGGAAAGGAAGTCTACACCTGCTCACCCACCTGAGCCAAAGGTTTCCATCTTCTCCTCCCCCAAACAGATGCTGTCGCCACACTGGAAATATGCTGTTATGGCTATAAACGAAATTGCTTTTCATGCTTTAAAAATGGTTTTGGCATTCTCTGGTCCTGCCACAACAAAGCACTGGCTATCCAACCTGAGTTCTCCCCTGGAGAATCCTCATAGAAATGCCTCTCTAGGCCAAAGGTGTGGTAGAGAGCATCCACACCCAGAGACCATTGGCTAAAATCTCAGCTCTGACCAGGTCATGGAATTTTTTTGAATCGTTATAAATACTGGGCCACTTACAGTTGAGGGTGGTTTTGCCAGCTCTTCAGCTTGTGTGGTACCAGTAGTAGGTACAGTGTTTGTAAACAGGTACTCTTAGATTGAAACCGGGCATGGGAAATTATCTATAGGCAGGGGAGAGATGAAAATCCATGTACCGAAAGAGGAGGGAAGTTGCCTCATCTGGTTGAGTTATTGATGAAGCAGGAAGGATTTTCCTGATATCCACTTGAGTCATCAGGTTGGACTGTTGGGTAGGGACCACTTCTTTGAGAGAACAGCAGGAACTCCAGCTGGAGTCTAGGGCTGCTGAAGACTCTCTGGGTGTGATCTCTGAACTGACTGATGAATTTCTTGAGGTTAGTCAACACTTTTTGGGGTCAAGGATTCTGTACCCTTAGATATCTTTGCAGTGGACTCTTGGGGTTCACCAATCACCCACCACTGCTGTATTCCTTCCCTGTTTGGCTTGAAGTGCACATGTCCCTCCTTGCAGTGGCAGTACTGGCTTTAAGAAGGCTGCAGACCCCCTGCTGTGTTAAGTAATGCTAGTTTGTATCACTCCAGTGTCCCTGAGGTCTAGTTCTCGGGTGCCTGTCATTGGTCTGGCAGTGGGCATCGGTCTATCCCTAATCTAATTCCTAATCTAATCCCTAATCTAATCACAGCCATGGGAATTCTGGAGACACACCCTAGACCAACACATCTGTTTCTGCCTCTGAAACTCAGATCTAGATCACTTAGATTTGACTCTTGGACCAGGCTTGGCATGGGAGCTAGGGCAGAGAGGTGGCATTGCTTGCCACATCTCTAGATCTTCACAGATGTTTGTCTGTCACCACTGTTGGTGACAGGCAAAAAGTCAGGGTGAGCCAGTGAGTTAAGACAAAGGCTTCATCCCAAAGAGGAGTGAGAAAAATAAGGACAGAGAATTATCCTGGGGCTCTAGGCCTCTCCAAGAGGGGCTGCAAGTAGTGTCTTCCCTGTGGTCTCTGTCTCAAAGACATGCTCGCCCATTTTTCCTAGAGGGAGTCTCTGCTGTTCTGGTCACCCATACTCAGATAGGCACGGGACACAGGCATGGTTGCTGACTTGTTTCTTGTGTTTTTAATGTTTCAAATTTTTATTTACTATTGAGTGTGTGTGTGTGTGTGTGTGTGTGTGTGTGTTTGGGGCACACCTAGCACAGCACTTGGATGCAGGTCAGAGGAAAACGTGTGGGGGAATGCTTGTCTCCTTCTACCATGAGGGTTCTGGGATGGAATTTGGAGGGTTGTAATGGGCTTCTGATCCTGACTATTCCCTGCTGGTTGGCTTGTGGCTTTTCAGTGGTTGGTTGCCTTGAGTTCCTGCCTCAGCTGGCTACTTCTGAGAAGTAAAGATGAGGTGTTATCTTAAGAAAAACTCCAGGTTGGGTTTAGAAGATGATGTGACGAGAAAATGAGAGGGGGAACCCCAAAATAAGCAAATCAAGTTCCAACTGTTCTTAGAACTCAATAAAACAATCACATCAAATATGAAGAGGCATAAATCATGTGTCTGCACAGGTAACCCTACTGGATTGCTTTTATTATCGCTCAGGCTGACTCCATTTATTACCATCCACAGCCCGGGCAAAGGAGACTGCGTGGAGGGTGGTCTCTGATGCAATCCTATACCCTGAGAGGCAACAATCAGCCCATACAGCCAGGGATTTCGATGGGAGCCAGGAAGGGCCCATCTGTCTGCATGAAACCAATCAATAACTCTGTAACCAGAGCCCTTGTCACAGGGAAATGGACAACACAACAGTTCAATAGAGGGGCCACAAGGGGAGATTAGCCAAGTGGAGATGGTGCCAGGCAGGAGCAGCCTCCTTAAGAAGAGAAGCAGGAGTTCCTGGAGAAGGAGAGACTGGGAAGGCAGGGTTGTGTGTGCTTCCTGGCACAGGCAAGGCATTGCTGTGCAGTCAACCCCAGGAAGCAGAGACAACATTGAATGCTGTGGTGGTGGGAACATGTCTTCTAGGTGGCTGGGGAATGGGTTTGTGACCCTCAGAGGGTGGCTGGATCACCAACATGATGGGATAGATTTGAGGACTAGGCCATCACAGCTTTAGACAGAAAAGCAGTAGTGGTAAACAGCAGAGATGAATCATTCTCTCCAAAGCCTGAACTCCGGAGAGAGGGTTCTCATGAGCTTATAGGGAATGGAGGCCCTGCTTCTCAGTCTTCTCAGAAGGGCTGGTGAAGGAACACTAATCCAGGGGCCCATTGTCCACTCCCAGCTTCCAAAGCTGCAGACCTGGCTACTCTGCAGGGTCTTGGTACTCAGGGAAGTATCTTGACGCTATCTGGCAGTTCCCCCATTAAGAGGAGAATGTGTACATTGAGGAGCCACTTTTCATGTCCATCTGACCTGCTAATTTTCTAGATTAGTGTTGTGGGTGTGTCTTTTCATACCTCCTTCCCCATCAGGCCAGGTGTCCATAGCTCAGGTGCACAAGGTAGAGGCATCTACGGTCAGTGAAGTCCCCAGAGAAGGGAGAAGGGCTCCTGAAACCCGAAGACTGGTGTCTCTCAGCCAGTACCCAACTAGGGAAACACTAGTTGGAGAGAAGTTGTCTTCTGGAATTGTCTGCTGCCACTGGGCACAGATGATTTTCTCTGGTGGGTCACATTTTTGGGTTTGATGCTATCAAGGTATAGTTAGAATGTATGCACAATGGCACAGAGGAGTAAAGGTTATCTTCCGTGTGGGGGATTGTGTGTGCTTGTGCACCCGAATCTACTCTTAGGTCCAGGACTCTGAGGTCAAGAGAACAAAGGAAACAGTCCCTGGTATGTGACCTGTCGCTACAGGACAAGGCTGGGCACCTTGTCCGTGGTTAATCACAAATCAGTTGTGGTTGATATTTTGTTTATGATCTAACAAATAAAACTTGCCTGAAGATCAGAAACGCACAACAGCCAACCACTAGAGAGTTCTTACCTCTACCAAGGCTGGGGGTTCCTGTCTTCTGTGCCTGCAGACTGAGTACACTGCACTCCGGTCTCCACCCGCCTTACATTCCTCTCTAGTGCTGGGATTAAAGGCGTGCAGCACCACCGGCCAGCTTCCATGGCTAACTAGTGTGGCTGCTGGGATTAAAGGCGTGCAGCACCACCGGCCAGCTTCCATGGCTAACTAGTGTGGCTGCTGGGATTAAAGGCGTGCAGCACCACCGGCCAGCTTCCATGGCTAACTAGTGTGGCTGCTGGGATTAAAGACGTGCAGCACCACCGGCCAGTTTCCATGGCTAACTAGTGTGGCTGCTGGGATTAAAGGCATGTGCCACCACTCCCTGGCCTCTATGATTGACTAGTGTGGCTAGCTCTGCACTCTGATCTTCAGGCAAGCTGAATTTGTTACAACACAAACAAAATATCACCACAGCCAGTCATTTGGGTTGCTGCCTGAAGTGGGTGACAGTCATAGAGTTGGACTAAAGGTGGTTCCGTTTCACAACTTAGAGAACCCGGGGGCATGTTTTCCATCAATTTCTGTCTGTATTACAATACTCCTTAAGTCCAGTTACCCCATATGAGAGTCTTGCTGCTATGGCGTCACCTTTGTGATGGGAGCCTCTGTGATCGTACGTTCACACTCACTTTGACTCCGTCCCAAACCTGTAGACAGGACTAGGTAGGGACCAGCCACGTCAGTTGCCAAGATGACGTTCTTCCACACACATAATTTTCTTCAAAACTGTGATCCACACCAGGCATGGAGGTACATACCTTTGATCACAGCAGAGGCAGGCAGATCTCCGTAAGTTCAAGGATCGCCTGGTCTGTAGAATGAGACCCTGTCTCAAACAAGCAAACAAAGCGCACACACACATACACATACACACACACACACACACACACTCACACACTCATACACACTCTCTCACACACACTCACACACACTCACACACACTCACACACACATTCACTCACACACATTCACTCACACACACACACTCACACACACACTCACACACACTCACACATTCACACATTCACACACACACTCACACTCACACACACACACTCACACACACTCACACATTCACATTCACACACACACTCACACACACACACATTTACTCACACACACACACACTCACACACTCACACACACACACTCACACACACACTCACACACACACACTCACACACACTCACACACACACTCACACACACTCACACATTCACACATTCGCACACACACTCACACACACACATTTACTCACACACTCACACACACACACTCACACACTCACACACACACACTCACACACACACTCACACACACACACACTCACACACTCACACTCACACACTCACACACACACACTCACACACACACTCACACACACACACTCACACACACACACTCACACACACACTCACACACACACACTCACACACACACACTCACACACACACACACTCACACACACACACTCACACACACACACTCACACACTCACACACACACTCACACACTCACACACTCACACACACACTCACACACACACACTCACACACACACTTACTCACACATTCACACACACTCACACACACTCACACACACTCACACACACACACACTCACACACACACACACTCACACACACACACACTCACACACACACACTCACACACACACACACACTCACACACACACACACACTCACACACACACACACTCACACACACACACTCACTCACACACACACATTCACTCACACACACACTCACACACACACTCACACACACACACTCACACACTCACACACTCACACACACTCACACACACACACTGTGGTCCAGGGAACCTCAGGTCAGGGTACCCAGCATGAAGCATGGCAGTAGCAGTAGTACACAATTATGAACACAGCTTTCTCTGTGTTGGGCCCAGACCCAGTTTCTAGATCCTTCCTAGGTACTAGGGAACAAGGGTTCTAGATGAGAAATTAAATACACGGTAGAACTGGAGAAAGTTTTGAAGCCAGACAGGGCTCAGTATTAAAGACTTGGGAACTCCTTAGAGGACTAAGCAAGGGAGCTGCTGGCGCATGAGAAGAGAGGAAAATGGACTGACTTGAGAAAGAGTAGGGTCCCCCGTCCTCAGGAATGCCGGGTAAGGAAGGAAGGCGTGTAGAGGGGTGGGGCAGATGGGAGGGGTGGTCTAGCCAAGTTCATTCACAACTTATTTTCAAGCCATGGAAATCTTGTGTTTTTTGAGAGACAATGTGTTGAGAGAGGGACAGAGAGAAAAGGATCAGGAGTGCCATGGTCATCTACTCCAGAGAGCTTGGCCCTGGATGCAAGAGTAAGGAGAGCAGGGCACTGAAGTCAATGACGGGAATGCATGGAGTTCCAGAGGTCACACACCAGTGTCTTCAGGACAGAAAACGTGCATGGATAGCAGGCTACGCCCGGAGCACGGGGGCCCAACCTACAGACATTGACACAGAGACAGTTTTTACCTCTATTATTGTTTGTATGTGGACATGTGAGCATGAAGAGGTCTGAAGACAACTTTTGGGAATTGACTGTATCCTTTTTATGCTACCTCCCCATTTTTGTGCATGGAGTGTGTGTGTGTGTGTGTGTGTGTGTGTGTGTGTGTGTAGGCCAAAGGTTAATGTCAGGAAACATCCTCCATAGTTTCCATCTTATTCATCGAGGAAAGGTCTGTCAATCAAACCCAGAGCTTGCCAATATGACTGGTCTTGCTAGTCAGCTTGCTCTGGGGATCCTCTCTCTGCCTTCTGAGGCTGAAGATACAAGTGGGCCACAGCTCCTACTCAACATTTCTGTGGGTTCTGGGAATCTCAATTCTCTGGTCCTCACACTTGCATGGCAAACCCTTTAACCCCTGAGGCATCTCCCCAGCCCCTCCTCCCACGTGCGGGTTCTAGCAATTGAAGTTGGGTTTTCAGGCTTGCATGGCAAGTGCCTTTACCTACTGGGCCATCTTGCAGGACCCCAATAGACAAATTTTAAGAGCTTTGTGCTAGCCAAATAAAGCACACGCTGGGTCCGCTTTTATCTTGGCCGGCAGTCGGCAGCCTCTGGTCTGGGCAGCTCCACACACTGACCTCTACATTAGGAAAGAGTGACAACCCCAGGGCAAGTGTGAGGGGACCAACATTTCCCTTGCACCTTGGTACAGAAGTTTCTGGGGGATGTCATGGGAGATGACAGAACTCCTCCTGAGTGATGCAAATATGATGTAGACCACAGGAGTGATGGAGGAGGTGAGAGGCTGCACAGACAGTGCAAGGGGATAGGGTGTCGTAATCTAAATAAGGGACATTGGGTCCTCTGGAGCATCTTAGTTATGGTTAGAGACCCGGTGCCCAGAGTAGTCTGGTGGCATTCTGAGGAGCCCAGAGTTGACAAAGGAGACACCAGCTGGGGAGCCGTTTCCGACTTGAGGGCAGGGCAAAGGAAGTGACTTTGCAGGCAAATTCTCAAGGTCACGTGTCTGTCGTTGTCCTTTCTCAGAGCTATGGGAACATAAACATGGCTGTGGCCGCCTGCCCCTCAGCATACTGCATCTCCCCGGCAGTGACTGTGGCTGTCATCGGCAGGCCCTAGAAAAGCACGAGAGCGGCCAAGAAGAAAGCAGAGTGGCCCCTGCCCTCGGGGCTCTACAATGGAGCCCTCTGCCCTGCTGCCTGGCGCTTAAGGCCACATTGCTCTAGACTTCCCGCCATGCTTGGCTTTAGTTCTGTCTGACCATGGTGAGCTCCCCCTGCAGTGGCCTGAGAGCAGAGGAAGCTGGGGGAACATGCCAGGCGGCTCCTGGCAGGGTATACAGCAGGGCAGCTGGCTGCAAAGGGAGCAGTATTCACCTTGCAGGCACAGAGGAGAAATACAAGGAAGGGTGTAATGACCTGAGAGAGAACAGGGCATAAAGGGACAACCAGGGGGCCCCAGAGGTCAAACACATAACATCTAGTTAGTCCTAGGGTACCTTTCCTGATTCTGGTGCTCCGTCTTAGCCAACATCTAGTTAGTCCTAGGGTACCTTTCCTGATTCTGGTGCTCCGTCTTAGCCCTGGAAATTTTGGGGGGGAGGGCAGGGGGGTCCAAATGCTCAGTCCACATGTGTCAGGCAAGGGAAGGAACTCAGGAGCCTTGCAGGCACTGTTGGGTCTGATGGGTCACTGAGATAGTCAGCCTCAGGCATCTCATTTTGTCCCTTATGCTGCCAGCTTTTGTCTTACTCCCAAGGCTCATCATATCCTGAGAGAGGCTGATAGAGCTGGCCTGGGGGCCACGTGTGGCTGTTTTAGACAACATGTAGGCTGGTGGTTTCTAACTAAGCCTGGCTTTCACAGCCTGGAAGGCTGGCCTAGTATCCCTGCGATCTCTCGGAAGTCAGGCTTGTCAAACTGGGAGCTGGTGGTTTCTTTATTCAGAAAAGCTGCTGGCTGGCTGGACTGTTTGGTCCCAAGGAAAGAATCCCTGCCATCACTTGGATAGTCTGCGTGTTTGGAATGTTGCTGAATGCTATCCAGAGAGCAAGGGTTCAAAGGGACAATAGATGTCCTAGTGATCAATAGGTATCAGATCAGGTCTACAAAGGGTTCTGACACCATGTGTGAGCACGCCTGGATCTGGGAGTGTGGGTTCATGTGCTACCAGTGCACGTTTTCTCTGTTGGAAGTGTGTCACCTGTGTGTGGCCACGGCACTGGTTGTCCTTACGGGTGACCTCAGAGGCGGCCTGTGGATGGATGAGACCAAAGGTCAGGATGGTTATCTGCAATCATCTGCCCTTCCCCTTCTCCCCCCTCCCCTTAGATGATGGGTAGGAGAGAGACCAATCTCAGTGATTCTAATTGAAGAGTGAAGAGAAGTTGATAAGATAAGGAAGGCCACCTTTCCTCCAGGGACCAATGGAGGTATCGCGTTCCCCACTGGCCTCTGCTTTTCTAAGAAGGGCAGGCAGACTTCCACTTACTGTGACCGTCTGGCCTCTGAGAAAGGCAGAGGGGTGGAGGTTCCTTACACCATGGCCCTTGGAGAGAAACCCTGGCGAACTCCCAGGTGAGAGGGAAGAGGCAGCAGGAGAGACTTGATACCAGTTGGCCCTGCCTCAGGCCTCATTTGGGGCCACAGAAAGAGGCTGAAGTCGGCAGCTATGAGGCCTTCTGGGCTGGTGTCTGGCCTCCTGCAGAGGATACAGCTCTGGCTCTAGCCTAGAAATGGGGGTCACACTCTCCTACCTCCTGCCTGCCACGTAACATCTGCTTCTTCCCCCACACCCATTTCTCCCTCCCACTCCTGACCCTAGGGAGACTCTGGAAGGCCACACAGACTCCTTAAGAGAAGGCCTCTCAGGGTAGGTACAAAAAAGTTGAGGGAAATTCATTTCATGGCTGGTGGCTGCTCAGAAAAGGCGATTCCGGCATACGGATGAGATAAATGTTAACTGAGCATTAATCGCATTAAAGAGGGCCCTATAAACTTTTCATTTCTAATTAAATTCGTCCAGTGATGCTGCCCAAGCGAGTACTCTGAGCCTTTGTTTATGTGGAAAATTAAAATGCAAATACAAAGGGATTTATTTCCAGGAGTCGAGTGATGGTCTGGCCCCTCTGACTTCTGGTCTCTAACCCTGTCAGGCTAGGTCACTGCTCTGCAGGTGCTGTCCACTGTACAACAAATTTCTGCTGCGAAAGAAAAGGTCAGAGTTCAAAGTCAAATACAATTGGACTTGAGGAGAAATTACAGAATGAATTAAAGAGGAGAAGAGGCAATAGATAACCCAGTAATGGAGGAAAGTGTTTTCTTGTTTTTCTAACCTTCTATAAGAATAGGAGCTCCCTTCCCCCTCCAAAAAAAAAAAAAAAAAAAAAAAAAAAAAAAAAAACTTCAGACAGACATACTTGCTTGTGAATAATGTCATCATAAGCCTTCTTTGCAACTGAGGCAAAAAGAGGTGTGGGAGGGAGGATTTGGAGGAAATAATCCCATCAGGCATATAGAAGCCTGTTCTTATAAGAACTCAATGATGTCAACAGGGAGGGCCTACGGTCTGGCTTTATCTCCAGCACTTGGAGAGTCAGCTACTGTCCACATCACAGTTTTGCTGGGTCTTTCCTGCCAAAACCAAGTGGCATTGACACAGGGTAGTGGAGCATAGAGGCACACATCTCAAAGGACATTGTGTATGCACGCACGCACGCACACAACCTCTTACACATAGGGAGAGCTAGTTGCTCATAAGAGTAAACAAATGGCTCTCAAGATGAGTCTTTTAGTGCCATGATCCCTTTGATGGAAGCAGTAACCCTTAATACTATTGAATGGAGTGATATGAAGTTCCTGCTTACTAAAACATAAATTAAGTTGAGAGGAGAGAAAAACCTAGGTAAGAAAAATCATTTGGGTATATCAGTTAGAGACACTGAAAAATAGCTATGGTGCTCCATGAGTAAGGAAGTTGTAAATAGCATTAAAACGCGAGCGAGAAAGGAAATAGAGGTAGGAGAGATGAGAAAAGGCAGAGTGTTAAATCACAAATAGGGGCTCATGTACAAAGTCACAAACCAGATTTATACCAAGCTTTGCAAAATCTACAGCCTGGACCCACAGCAGGTGGGGATCCCGTGTGCCTGAGTGCACAGGCCCAAGGCACCCTGACAGTGCAGAGAGGGTGGGCTGGCCTGGCAATGGGCAGGCAGCTGCTCACTGTGCTGGATTCTGGATTGATCCACTGGCTCCCTGTGCAGGGATCTGATTGGTATAGTTCTGCAGACAATCGAGGATTCAGCCGCATGAGGGTCTTCAAAGGTCTTTAAGCCCAAGAGTCTCTTGTGAACTGGATCCACGTTCTAATGGTTCTCCAAGGCAGCAGCCCGTTCCTGGAACACCGTCTGGTTGACTGATTTTGCAAACAACTGTTACCCCTGTCCTCCTTAGTCCGTTTTATTCTGGGCTATTGTTTTCCTCTTTAGTGTTCACTTGTGTCTTGGGAATGCACGAGCACTTGCTGACAAGCAGGTTAATGACCATGGCAACGCCCAAACATCTGGATGAGAATCAAGAACTTTAGTCAATCATCTATGTCAGTTGTTCCTAAGATGCCAAAGATCTGGCGACTTAGCATGTCCACCTCGTGGATTGGATTTCTTGGGTTTCATTCAGGCACAGAACCAGAACCTCGGGAGACACTTATTTCAGCGGAAAATATTCTAGAAAGCATCTAGGATGCACTTGGGTCTGATTTCTAATTTAAAGGGAGCCTGGACCAGGCACAGTGGTGGCAGCAGTTAGGGTCTGGACAAGCGTAGCCATTGGACACACTGGAAGAGGCTTTATCCAAATAACCTTCGGCTGTCCATTAGGCCTGGCTTCTACTAGGGAATCTGCCTCCCGAAAGGTCCTTAATAGATGTGACCATTCATTCATTCATCATTTCATTCATCCATTCAGAAATGTCTCACTAAGCACTTCCTATGTGCCACGCAAGTTACATAAAGCTCCATGGCACAATGCAAGAGATAGGCTCCAAGGAGAAATTGCCCATATTTCGAATCTGGCTAATCTCATGTCCTCTCTGTACCTCAGTTTCTCTAGTCTTATAGGGTAGGGATAAGCTCTCATGAGGGTTAAAGAGCGCCCCCATAAATCTACTTAGAAATGTAACTAGCCAATATTAAGGGATCAATAAATGTTACTGTTCTTATTGCAATAGTAATAATCAAGTATGCTTTTCTAGTTTTAGTCTGTGCCGGTATGTGTGTCTTCTGGTTTGTATGAGTATGAGCACTGAAGTATTTTAAGTAAAAATGTCTGAAGGGTTAGGAGTCTTGGCTTTACATCTGTAACTCCAGCACTCAGGAGGCTGGGGCAGTAAGAGCCTGAATTAAGGGCCATAGCTTGGGCTCTATGGAGAAACCTTATCTAAAAAGCAAACAAGGAAAGAAAAACTGAAAGAAAGAGAGAGAGAGAGAGAGAGAGAGAGAGAGAGAGAGAGAGAGAGAGAGAGAAAGACATGAAGGAAGGAAGGAAGGAAGGAAGGGAAGAACGAAGGAAGGAAGGAAGGAAGGGAGGAAGGAAAGAAGGAAGGGAAGAACGAAGGAAGGAAGCTTAAAGAGCCAGAGGGACAGTCTACAAGCAGGGTTGAGTATCATGAGTGTCCGTGAGAGACATGGTGTCCTGCGAACCCAGACGAATTCAGGAGTTGACTGTGTGTTTTCCAGGAGGTGGAGAATCTCTGTGCCTCAGGTGTCTGACCACTAAATAGAGCCAGTCAAGTAACTGCCCCTTTGTCCACTTTGAAAGCCCATCCTGTATACATGTGAGCATGCCTGCCTGCACGCTCTCTGTACAGGCCTGCTGCTCTCCGGGATAAGCTTGATGTTGCCGGAGGAGTTGAAGCTTGGCATTTTCCAGGCTCCATGGCCTTTTCACAAGCTGTGCTTCTTTGCATTTGTAATTCTTTAAAGAGATAAATGAAATGATGTGTGTGTGTGTGGGGGGGGAATCTTCATGTGATAGTTTTGAAGGGTTCTCCTGGTGCTTAAATGGGGAGAAAAAAGGGAGGCAGGCAGGCAGGCAGGAAGAGGAGGGAAAAGAAGAAAGAAAATGGAGATAAGACAAAGAAGGAAAGAGAGGAGCAAGCAAATAGTGGACAAACTCAACCAGACCTGCCAAGCATTGTTCTTTGTGTCCAGGTGTTTCCTAGAGGACGAGGGTCCCGTAACCACTGTTGTTACTAGCACTGCCAGGGAAAAGTATTTTAAGGAAAGATTTTAGGAAATAAAATTACTTTGGACTTAGTCTATTTGGTGCAGTGGTCCAAAGCAACCATAATAATAGGTTTTCTATTTACTCTGTCCTAACTCGGGGTGTCCTGCCTCTCACCCTTATGAGAGACCCCATGAAATGAGGCTGAAGCCTGCTGCGTGCTTTCTGTCTTTGGCTCAGTGACCTCCTTCAGTTCAGCGAACCTCAGAGAGCCACATTCAAGTGCCTGCCCATTCTTATCAGATATCCGAAGGTTTCTTTTATCTTTTATTATGTGTGTGTGTATGTGAGTGGGTATGAGTATGTGCGCATGAGTATGTGTCCCCGGTGGCCAGAGCAGTTGGGTTCCCTGTAGCTGGAGTTACAAGCAATAACTGAACAGCCAGACAGGGGTGCTGAGAAGTCAGGCCTTCGGCAAGAACAGCATGTGCTCTTAAATGCTTTGTCTTTCCAGTCTCTTTCTGGATATCTAACAGTCAATTTTTGTTGTGAAAGGTCCTTGTTTTTTATATTATAGAAGTAACTCAGTCCTGGGGTTTGAGACTAGGGCTTTGTGTACACGAGGAACTTGCTCTAACACTGAGTTATATCCCTAGCCCCAGGAAAAGTTTAAAGCCAGCTAAGTTGAAATCGTGGTGGCTAACTCACCCTCAGTTCGTTAAGAGCAAACCCACATAAGGGCCGGCATCTTCCTTTCCTTCCAGAGCTAGCTGTTGCCATTGCCACCCCTCAGTTCCTGCACTGCCCAAACAACATGGGAAGAGAGCTCCCACCACTCCATTCTACTCAACTGCAATTTTTATATTTCTTTTCTTAAAACACACATACACACCTTGGTCGATCTTTCGATTTTATGTGCATTAGCATACTCGCACATATGTTTGTATTTGGACAGTCTCGTGGCTGTTTTACCCAGTAAATTCTTATAGTCACCGTCACCACACTCATAGCCAACCAGGCCTTGCTACAGTAGAGCAGTTTAAGTAAGTTACATGTATTAGTTGATTTAAGCCTGATGAACAACCCCACAGGGCTTTACAGCAATGCTTATAGTCGAGGTAACTGGAGTAGAGAGAAGTCAAATAACTTGTTCAAGGTCACAGACTAAGTAGCAGACCCAGGATTTGAACCCATGCAGTCCTGGTGCTGGTGCCCATGTGCTTATCTGCTACACCACAGTTCTTGTCTACTTTGGACCAAGGGAAATGCAGAAGTAACTAATCTCCCCTCAGTCTCTGGTCCTATAGACATTTCATCTATTTACTTACAAGATGAGAACATGCATCCTATGCCCTAGTGGAAGGTAATTCTTCCGTGACACTTGTCTGCCCCTGGACCATCTCATGTGGGAATGGTAGGGGAGAAGATGCTTCAAGGAAATGACAGAGTAGCAAGGAACAGGGACTCTGGGAGACAGAGGTCACAGTGTTGTTCCCACTGGGACTGGGAACTTTACTTCTACCTACCCTCCCTATCCCCAGCCAGGATCTAGATTCTATACTGGGATGGTGCTCAGCCTTGGGGATTATTCACTCTCTAGATTAGGCAGATGCAGGGAAGGTGACACCCAGCGCTGAACCAGTGTGGTTAAGTCAGAACTCTTCCAGCCAATAGAAATGTAAACTTTGTCATCAAGAGGTTATTTGTCCTGCATCTCTGGAATTTTCCCTCTGGAAAGAAGCAGTGCAAATGACCAGACCAGAGTAAGGTGTGAAAAAAATAAATAAATAAAAAAGCAAAGGATTGGCCCTCTCACCCACAACTATAAGAAGGCCATTAAAGCAATTACTGAATCACACAACCACCCCCCAGATCCAGCATCATTACTCAGCCCACATCACCAAGGAGACACCCATTAACCTAATCTCTGAGACATACATTATGAATAAAGAGATGCAGATATGATCAATGAACACAGTAATTCAAAGCAGAAACAGACACTGCCACCAAACAATGCTCAAATTCCTCTAACTCAGTGTTACAGGAAGTGCAGTCACCTCGATACAATACCACAAACCAAAACAAACCTGAGGCTGGTTGCCGGGATGTGGCCTCACAATGCCACACGCGCTAACCCATAACGCAATTCAAACTCTCCATCCCACAGGCCACCCATACATACAAAGGCTGAAATTAGGTGGCCCTTGGAGCAGTGATAAGCATTGGTAAAACATACAAAGATAGAGTCAGCATTGAAACACCCAGCCCTCAGCACACCCTGAAGACTTTAGTCACAGCCACAGTGACCCTAAGCACAGTGCAGCTGCCAGGACTCAGCACCGCCCCCTATCCAGCAAGTGGGTGTATCTAGACCATCGCCTCTGATAAGGCCTCCAGGCTCTGGTTGCCACTAAAAGAGTAAACTGTCCCCAGAGCCTGCTCCCTGAGACAGGACAAATCAGCTCTATCCTGGTTGGGGTTTAATAAGACCTCGATGTTATGGAAAATGACAGCGCTCTAGGGATGAAGGGGAAAGGTGGGGGCTGGGGGGCTCTCTCCAAGCTGGGTGCAGGAATTCCCCTCTGACTCCTGCCTCTGTGGCCATTCTGAGCTGAAGCCGTCTCTTGCTGGGTGTTCACTGAGTATCGATTCAGTCTGCAAGCAATTTTAATATTTCTTCAGGGACTTTCCAGCAACAGCACAAGTCATTAATTCACCCTCCCAAATTGCTTATTCAATAGCAGGAACATGGCTCCTGAATAAAGTCCCAGAATTTATGTGACTTGCACGAGTCAGGAGGTCAAACAACTGTTATGGAGTGAAGTTAAAAATCCAAATAAAATATTGACACTTTTTTGGGGAGGGGATGAGGGGGAGGCCAAGGTATTTAAAATAGGTTTTTGTTGCAATGCCCCCAGGATAAAGAATGGAAGGAGACTGAAGACAAGTTGGAGTTTATAAAATCAATGGAATTTATTGCACATCTACTTGGCATTTAATAATTCTCTCATTTCCACATCCCCCACCCCCACCTCATTCTGGCCACAGACAGGGAGATACACAGGTATACAAATGCACATTTATGCACATCGATACCACCACACGGACCAATATAAAAACAAGATTGTGATGTGAGAGTCTCAAACACCCTGAGAAGGGAACATCGATGGTTTTCGCTGTGGCTTAACGTGTTTAACAGAAACAGGAATAACTTGGCAGATATTCATGAAGTAGCTTTTGATATGTGTATTCACTGTTATAAATCTCAGATCACTGCATTAGAACAGATATGAATATAAAGATGTGCTCATCACAGAAATAGTTTCTAAAGTGTGGAAGCAGAGAAACATCTATGTGCAGGATCATCGTGGGATTGTGTACATGATTTGCAAATTGTGGTTCCTTTGTAACACAGACATGATGTTTATCAAATAACCTATGGCACTTGCATGGGAGAGGAGAGCATGTTTCAAATCACAGCCACACGCAACCTCTGCTAGTTGTCTACAGATGTTTGCTCAGTTGTCCAAATCGTGTATGTGAAAAGACTAAGAAAATTGTTCATGCTCAAATGGCTAATAGACACAAAGGGTTATTAATACAGAGATTTCCAGAGGAGATTATATTACCTAGCGCTCAGATATTGAAGTCACAGGCCTGGATCCAAAGCAATGTGATATTAAGAATGTGACCTTGGGTGAGTTGCTTAGCCATGCTGTTGACTCTAAGATAGACTAGAAATCACACCGATTTGATAGAGCCGTGGTTCGGATTTGAATGAGAAAGTGCATTGTGTACAACGTCTATAGCGAATACAAAATAAATCATAGGGGCCAGCAAGGTGGTTCAGTGGTTGAAGGTACTGATGACCCAAGTTCAATGCCCACACGCTAGTAAAAACCAGAGACTGGTGAGAAGGGATAACTTACTCTGGCAACTGATCCTCTCTCCACACGCAAATACGTGTAAAATCTTTAAAACAAATGATAATTATGACTCTCACTGCTATGCTATGGAGCTCTTCTAGTGAGGCCTAGCCTTGGATAGGTCTTAACATTTGTTCTTGATAAGACTAACTTTTCCTACCAAGTGGTTAGTGGAGTGGGTTCTAGAGTGAGACACCCACATTTAAATTTTGGCTCTGTTCCAGAAATGCTGTGTGACCTTAGGCAAGTTAGCTAATATTTCTGAGCCTCAGTGTCTACATTAAAGAACAGAGGTAATAAGCTTAATAGATTCTTACAAGACTTGAATTTTATTTTATTATTATTATTATTATTATTTTTTAGACAAGGTCTCTCTATATAGTTCCGACTCTCCTGAAGCTTGCTGTGTAGACCAGGCTGGCCTCAAACTCACCGAGATTTGCCTGCCTCTGCCTCTGCCTCTGCCTCCTGGGTGCAGGAGTGGTGTGGATCACTACATTAAATTTGAAAGTCCATATAAAGCACTTAACACAATGCCTGGAACATATAGGACATATGTTAGCACACAGGGCCCTTAAGATTCTTCTGTTCCAATACTATTCATAACTTAATAGTCAAGCTCTTCCATTATAGCTGGCCTTGTTTGTTAGTAGGTGGTAAAAAAATTATTATGACATTTGCCTTTGCTGGACTAACTGAGTCTATGGAGGATTCAGTATGAGCTGGATAAGCAAAGAAAGGTTTTCAGTCAGATCTGTGCTGTGCCCTGAGGGGGAGAGGGGAATGGAGGAGATTGACTGGAAAGCTTGGGGGGGGTGCTGAGTGGGGAAGATTCTGAAAGTGAGGCTGAGAAACCCTGGCTTTCCCCTGTCTGAAGCAGTAAGCAAAGGCAGTGTTTATCTCCATCCTAGTCTTTCAGGACAGAGGCTGATAGATTGGTTTTTGAATCCCTGAGTGGCTGAGGTGACAAGGGCTAGAGGCAGCTAGGCCAGGCAGTCGCTAGAGAGCCCAATATTCCTGCAGGCTTCCTTCTGCTTACAGAGGGGTGTGGGAATGTGTATGGAGCGGTAGGCAGGATGGACTGGCTCAGAGGAAGAGATACACTACAGTGGTGAGCCTATAGCAGTACCAATTTGCCATTACAGTAGGCAGTCCCTGAGCCACCAGACTCTCCCAGCAGGACCATGGGGTGAAGAGCTGGTAGACCCCAGCTTTAGCGGAAGCCCTGACAGATGAGGGCAAGGCCAGTGAGAAGAGGAAAGGAGTCTGGTCACGCTCTGGCTTGGCATGCACTGCAGACTGGTTTCCAAATGGTTAGTTAAACACATTGCCCCTTAATTTTTAAACCTATGCATATCTTGACGTTAAATCAACCCATATGCTTGCCATTCATCATATAAACTATCACTATTGCCCCCTTGGGCCAGCCCCATGGCCCATCTAACCTGGTAAATTGTGTCTGGCCTGGGCTCCCAGGTTCACACAGCGAAAGGACTTTCGCCCTCAATGTCAGTCTCAGAAGGCTAAGTTGTTGCAGTAAATTGCATAGTATCTAAAAAGCCACTGGGATTTGATCATCCTGGGAAGCACAAGAACTGTTTTGAAATGTTTTTATTTTTAACCTAGAGTTTAGTCTCTGCAAAGGAAAGGATAGCTTCTGGAATTTTGGTGACTGTTGGCTTGGTTACCAGATGGTGAGAAATGTGGCCTGAAGTATGACTAAGGAGCCATCTTCATGAACTAAGAGCATCTACTGACTCCCCGCCCCGCCCGGCCCTGCAGGGGCTTCACTCACACCCCTTGAGCTCATCTTCTCAGACTGTAGAGTTCAGAAATTCCAATTCAGGAAGACCAAGGAGAGACGGAGGGATTTACATTTTAGCAAATGTCCCAGGGGAGTCTGATGCAGACAGTTCCAGGGCTGTCATCTGAGGACACTCTTTTGCAAGCTTTCTGGTAGGGTTCTCATTCTTGGAGCTTAAGTAGAACTTCCAGCTGAGCATCCCTACAATCCCAGTTCTCGGAGGGCAGAGGCAGGTGGATCTCTGTGAGTTTGAGGCCAGCCTGGTCTAGAAAGCAAATTTCAGGACTGTTACTCAGAGAAACCCATCTCAAAAACAAACAATCAAAAAAGTACAAGGCAAGCCTGAGCTACATATATATTGAGTTTAAGATGTGAGCCTGGGCTACACGGGCACCACCCCCTCTCCTTGTCTCTCTCTTGACAACATCTGGGAAGATCTCTTATAACCAAAAACCTGTGTGGTCTAGCTGTGTCCTGCTCTAGCTGGAGTGGAAAGGCCTGTTCTCAGCTGTAAAGAATGGCTTGACTCGCCTCACTGATATTCTTATTGTTCAAACTAAAACCCACAGAGCCCGTGAGCGAGCCTGGGCAACACCTCTGAACCACACAAAGGGCAGAAGCAGAGCCTGCAAAGGGAGGGTGTGCATGAAGGCCTCAAAGTGGTCACTGGGGAGGCTGAGGCAGAATTTCCGAGGGTCCTTGTGTGAGGCGAAAGTAAATCTCAACCTCCAATCGTAAGGACTACCAAGTTCCCTGGAGTAGACTTCAGGAGAGGTAACAGCTTCCTGGGTGATCTATGGCATCTCACTTGCTAGGAAAAGTCTCCAGCTGGCTTGCCTCAGGGCCAAGCCAGGGATACATGCCCAACACAGGCAGTGCTCAGAGACCTGAGATGAAGCAATTACCTGCATTTGTTGGATGGAATATTCTTTGCTGAAGCAAATATAGTTGTTTGTTTGTTGTAAGAAAGTAAGAATGATAGCCTCGAAGTGTGAAGTCATTGGCAGAGTCCACCCCTCCCCAGTGGTTATTGGCTCAGTGGGCAGTCTGAAACATTCCCCACCTGCCTTACAAATTCCATACTAGGAAATAAGTATGTTTTGTAGACTCCGGAGTGGAACAATCCATGCTGATTTGTATATGCACAGAGAAAGTGTGTGCAAACACTTAACTTTTCACGACGAAGACTCTTTGAGCAAACCAATGATATGACCAGGCTGGGGGGATGTGGGTGGAGGCAGCCTGCTGTTCCTGGAGGAAACAATTCCAAAGCTGGCAGGGCAGTCTGCTTCAAGCCAGCGGGCAGGATTTCATGGGGACAGTCTTGGAGATCCCGTGTTTACATATGCTCAGCAGCTGGCTCCAACACGTGTTGTTACCCCCTCATCCTGGGGAGGAGTGTGGACCTCAGAGGCCTCCTAGCCTCCATCTAAGAATGGACTACTAGGTGTGGGATGTAGGAGCTTATGAGTCTGCACATTTGAAAGTCTGTCTCTGGAAGCAGTAGAGCCGAGTAGTTGAGGGTGTGGGCCCTTGGATTAGTCCACTGGAGCTCAAATCTCTGACTTGCCATTTATAAAATAGATGGCCTATGACCACCTGCAAAGCGGGGTCCTGGGAGAACAGGGCAAATGAAATATTGGAACATGGCCTCTCACACAGGAAGGAATCAGTGCACGGTGCTCTTTAATCACTAAAGTTCCATCTGGGAGGCATCGCTCTTAACAGTCCTGGCCACCTAGGCCTTACTCCTTCCAAGGTGAGCTGTCTGCGGTCATCTCAATGCTAATAGGGCTGCTTCTTGTTTCCACCTGAGGGGAAGTTTTTGCGCACCATTTATTATCATATAATATAATGCAATATACTATCATACATAACATAACATAATATGATGGGTAGGCTAACTTGGAAACCCTGAGGCAGACTGTGGATGGATGGATAGATGAATAGATACATTTGTACTAAGTATACATACATTATATCATTCTATTGATTTGTAAAAAGTTCCCGGTCTGCCTGGCTGTAATGAGATTTTTGAACTTTGCGTGGCGATCAATGAGAGGAATATTATTGGCCTGGAGAATTGATATACCTGCTCTCAGTGGCTTGTTCTGCTCCCAGGCCAACCCGGCCCCCCAGGTGTACGATTCCAGCAGACACTTAACCTTTTTTACAGTGTCATCAGGCTAAAAGGAATCTAATAGTGACACAGGACTTGTGCTCAGCACTCTGCCACTATTGCTTTCCTGTCACAAATAATTTATAGCCTTCTATTTCCATCCCTGAGCCCTGCACCCCAGCCCTGCCTCCCACTTTCCCCCCAGCTCCCCAGAATCAATAAACTCACACAGCCACAGTGGGACTTCAGGGTGCAAGGGGATGGACGGATGGACAGAGAGAGAAAGAGGGCAGAGGCAGAGAAGAGACGGAGAAGGCAACATTGGGAGAAGGAGGGGAAGATGGAGAAGGGTTAAGGAGGAGTCTTCCCCCGTGGAAGGTTGAGCTAGCTCCTCATCAATTTAACAGGCTTGCTGGGAGACTCAGGCAGACCTTCATCTGTCTCACAGAGCACCTGAGACTACTGTTTTGATCTTCAAGGTGGGAGGAAGTGGAGGTCTCCTGGGAGTTTAACTAAGAGGAAGTGACCTCACCATCTGCTTCATCGCCCTGTGCTCTGAAGTCCTGCAGTCACCTGAGTCCTCTGTGGGTCCACCATCCCGGTGCCCTCAGGTGGAACTTAGTCCAGGCCCGGTCTGCCTTCCGGGAAGTCTTTCTGATGGCAGCCTCTTTAGGGGGCGGCCTGTGGCTCCTGCTGCTGTTGGGCATGCCTTCTTCATTTCTTCCCAGGGAGTACCTGCATTGAGCCAGTTGGGGCATACCGGGAAAGGAGGCCTCCTGCCTGTACCTGGCTCAACCCCTAAATTGAAAGCAGCTAGGCATAGGGGTCACCCACAGGGATAATAACATGAGTGAACACTATTATTACAGTCAGCGTTTATCGAGCCGACCATCATACTAATCACTTTACATGAATTATCCTGCTAAATCCTCACCGCAGCGCTGGGAAGTTCATAGTAGTACTATCCCAGTGTACACAGAAAGGGATAAGAAAATCCAAGGGCTTCCCAGGAAGAAAGAAGCAGAGCTGGGATTCTGTCTCAGGTAGACTGAGCCCGGAGCCCATATCCCAAGTCCCTCTCTGTGGTGGTGCGCAGCCACTCAGCTCCTGGGAGATACACAGTGTATAATTCCAGTTCCAGGGGATCCAGTGCCCTTTCTGTCCCCCATGGGCACCAGCCTGCATATAGTACTTATACACATATGCAAGCAAATAAAAACATCTTATAAAAAGAAAAGCAAAACCAAAATCTGAATTCCTTTAGTTATGCATGCATCCTTGGAAGACTAAAATCCAGAAGTCCTTGTGTTGGGATCAGGGCAAAGCACTGAGCAGGTTGAGCTCACACTGAAATGGAGGAGGAAAGTGCATCCTATGTGGGAAAGAAGCCTGCTTGGATGGGAAGGGGGGGCAGTGCCCCTTCCCACACTGAGCACAGAACGCAAGAGAAATATAAATAACCATACGGTTTCCACAACCGTGGCTCTTAAATTCCCTATGACCAGCTCAGGGACCTGGCAGGTGCCCACTGCCTGGGGCCATGAATGGACACCAAGAGCCTTAGTAACTCACAGCAGGCACCTGCCCAACTTCTCTCCCATGCACCACCAAGCTGCTGTCAGGGCATAGTGATTTTCCATCACTTGCTGCCTCAGCTAAATCTGTATCAGTGCCTCGGGGGTCAGAGGCTCTGGTAATAAAGACAGGAACTCCACCAGCCAGTCCAGTTATCTGTGTACCCTGGCCCCAGCCCTGGAACTCCGTAAACCAGAGCCTGTCAGCCTATAAGCAGAGCCACTGAAGGTTCCCCAGACCCTGGAGACCCTGGAAGCTCGTGTGCTAACAGCCGCTTGGGAGATGTCCTACCGTCTAGACTCTCTTGATGGTGAGGCCGTATTACTCTCAGTGATCAGACTCAAACCTCTCCTCCACCTTCTGACTGCTCAAAGCTGATATTCGTGTTGCGGATGTCTACCTCTGCCCTGATCCTTCGCTCCTGTCGCCCATTATTCTGCCCTGCTCTGCATCCTCTAGTCTCCCTGGCAACCTCACCCTCTTCCTCTTCTCTGTACTCCTTTTCCTGCCCCGAAACAACCTTCCTACACTCTGTGGTTACTGAGCCGTCCCGTGACTTCCACGCCACAGCTGTTTTTTAGAGCTCCCCTCATCCCTGCACCTCTTTTGCCAGGATCCGGCTCCAGCTGTCTGTCTCAAAGTCACTAATGGCCACCCTGATCCCCAAATATATGCCTCTTCTTATCCCCAACCCCATGCACTTTTTGATGTCACCACTGGCACTAAAGGTTAATTCCTTAACGTGTCCTCCATCTACTGAAGTCAGGCCACTCTGCTCTACACTGGGTGCTGCCGGCGGCCGCTACTGTAGCCTCCCATACTGTTCCATGCCCCTTTATCAATAAACTCCTTCCTTCTGGGTCAGCCCATGCCTGGACGTGCCCACCTCACACATCCAGAGCCAACATCACTTTCTTCCTACGCCCTTCGCCTTCCTGCATCCCTGTTCTCCATGATGACACATGCCACACAGCTTCCATGATACAGGCGTGTTTTAGAGCCACGCTTGACTCCAGTTTACCACCAAACCCTGGCCATTCTCCCTTGCTTCTTTCCCTTCACACCCTCGAAGATCCCGCCCTTTCTTTCTTGAGACCAGCTTGTTATTAGCTCACGCCGACGTATTACTTTCCTGAGGTCAATCACTTTGATTGTGTCCCCTCTAGTTTGAGCATTGCTCATGGCTTCAGACCTCTAAGGCTTGGTTCTTGCCTGATGACGGAAGGATGACAAGGTAGCAGAAGATGCAGGTTTTAGAGACTGAATTTAGATTCTGCTCTAACTGGCCTTATGGTCCTAGAGAAACCTTAATCACTAACCTTTGTCAGCTTTGGTTTTCTGTCTGCAAAATGAAGACAATGGCACTTATTTCTGAAGTTGTGAAAGTAGCAGAAGTACATATGGGTTAATATAGATTTTATATACTATCGATGTGCATTTTCATGAGGGGAAAATAGCTGTCTCTATCATCAGGTGCAAGCCTTCGGGCCCATTTCCTCTCCCTCCTGCTCACGCCTCTGCTACTGCTGGCTGTGGGTGTGGTGTAGGCATCAGCCCCAGGCTTGGTGGTCCTCCTAGGCCTCCTCTGTGTATAATGCCTCCTCCCTGCATTCTCTTGTTAACTTCCCCCCTGGGGAAAGAGACCTTGGAGATGCTGCGTCCCTGGGAGCCCTTTATTGTTCATTTGGAGAAACTGAGGCACAAAGACACTAAGTGAGGCTATGTGGCTTCTTAGTGACCTAGACACACCAGCATCGGCTCTGTTGAACAGCCAGGCACACTTGGTACTATTTTCTGTTACCCTCCTGCGTTCAGTTCGGCTGTGCTTTGGGTCTGTGCCAGGGTCCACCTCCTCATCCACCCCTCCCCCCCCTCGTCCCTGCCTTCAAGGGGTGGCTCTTCCCCTGGCACTGGCTGCCTCATTGCCTTGGGCTACCCAGCATACCCTCCCAACTTTACAGCCCTGGGACACAGGGTACTAACTATATGCCTACAGGCAATCGGTAAAAGCTAAAGCTGAGCCGGGTGGTGTCGGCCCACGCCTTTAATTCTAGCACTCAGGAGGCAGAGGCAGGGGGATCTCTGTGAGTGAGTTGGAGCCAGCCTGATCTACAGAGCGAGTTCCAGGACAGCCAGAGAAACCCTGTTTCAAGGGAAAAAAAAAAAAAAAAAAAACCCAGCTAAAGTTGAATGACTCACGGCTAGCAAATTACAGGGACGGTAGAGGTGGATTTGGCTTTCTGTAGGGGGAGCAGTGCTGAGTGGGACAGGGTGGAGGGGAAGCCTTCCCCAGTCCCTGGGCTTGGTCTCTTGCACTATGGAGCACTGATTTTTCTGGACTCCTGCAAGGTGGGCTTCTCTCTCCCAGGAGGGCTTGATTTGTTCCTTTATTTCCTGGGGGTGTACAAGCACTAGCTCTTCAACCAGTCTGACTCAAGGAAGACCCAAGAAAAGAGGGTGAGGCCGTAAGCCAGCCAGATGGGGAACAGGCTTGCGGGGCCTGATACCTGCCAAAGGGACTAGGTGCCGTTGTGGGACCACCTGTGGCCCAGCCCTGCCTTTCTGCCTTCTCAGCTCCTTCCCTAACTTCGGTCCTAGTTGGAAAGCCAGCCAAAATGACCTCCGGGCGCAGATGTTCCTGGCACTAGGGGCTACATAAACGTGACTGAGGAAGGAAGGTGAACCACTAGCCAGGGCAGTCCTCACCCCTCAGAAATGGAAACGGTGCTGTGTTCCACTCGACTGAGCCATAACTCAGACTGCCCAAACTCAAGCTACACTTCAGCTGGTGCCCAGGTCAGGACAGACTGCAGACCATCTCTGCCCGAGAGCTGTGGTGGGTGCCGGCAGGAAGGCAGGGCCGGTGAGTGGGGAGTGAGGCCCGAGCTGTGCTCTGCAGGCCCCTCTGCCAGGCAGGGCGAGCCTGGACCAGGCCTGCATGTGTAATGCTGTTGTGATGCTTTGCAGGATCATTCGGACCAAAGTTCAGCAGCCTTTCCACCCAACACCGGATGGCGCAGGGACAGGAGTGACTGCCCCTGGCCACACCATCGGTAAGAGGGCTCAGGAAAGAGGGAACTGCCCACTCCAGTGAGAGCCACGGTCCCATGGTCCCCAGTCACCCCTTTCCCTTCTAGGGCCTCCCTGGTGGTATGAGTTCAGTGCCTCCCACATGGCCTCCTTAGTCAGTCTTCCTCCCCTCCTGCCCCTCAGCCATTTTCCTTTGAGCATCTCTTCTGCTCCACCATCATTTATTTTAGCTAATTCACTCTCCCTATATGCCCTTCCTTAAGTCCCACATTGTTTCAAATCTATTTTTTTACTTCATCTTTTTTTAAAGACATCTTTTGTTGGGGGGTTGGAGAGATGGCTTAGAGGCTATGAGCTTGATTGATCTTACACAGGACCTAAGTTTGCTTCCCAGCAACCACATCAGGCAAGACTCAAAACCACCTGTAGATCCAGTCCAGAGGATCTGATACCGTTCTGACCTCCCCAGGCATGTTCACATACATGCACACATACACATACATTTAAAAAGTAAATCCTGCTGGGCGTGGTGGCACATGCTTTAATCCCAGCACTTGGGAGACAGAGGCAGGTGGATCTCTGAGTTCAAGGCCAGTCTGGTCTACAGAGGTAGTTCCAGTACAGCCAGGGCTACACAGAGAAACCCTGTCTCAGGAAAAAAAAAAAAAAAAAAAAAAAAAAAAGTAAATCTTTCACCTTTCTTTTAAAAATGGGGGAGAGGAAGGAAGGAACCCATAACATTATACATTATACATGGTAGGCAAACACTTCTCCACAGAGTTGCATCCTCAGCCTTTAATTTTTTTTTAAATTATCTTTCTTTTCCCCATCTCTTTCTTCCTCCCCAGTCCACTTCCTCCCCTCATATGGATCTGTGCCTCAGCAGTCCCTCTCCATCCTTCCTTCTTAGCTCTTCACAGGATTTAAGAGAGACAACCCAGGCCTGCCCAAACTCCTGCGGCAGATCCCCAGGGTCACGCGCAGGCACACGGACTTCTCCTGGGTTTCCCTCCCCCCTGCCCAGCAGGAGATAGAAATGGCTGGCCTAGCTCTGCTGGGCCGCCTGGACCCTTTGGTCACCCAGCTATCACTGGCTTGTCCCAAGAGGGAAGCAGGAACTTCTCCAGTGGTTTCAAGACCAGAAGCACCCAGGGGACAGAGAGCTGCCTCCCAGAACACTGGGACCAGCCTTATGCCACCCCCATACACACCAAGAGTCAGGGACAGATCTTAGGAAACCTCAGACTCAGGGCTGGTGAGGACTCTGCCAGGAGACCGAGAATCAGTGGCCTGGGGTTTGTTTGTCTGGAAGGAGTTGCTGTGGGATTAGGTGGAGGTTAGAACTGTGGCTCCAGAGAGCATCTCTGGAACGGAACTATCCAGAAGGTCACTGAAGTACTTTCTGTACAGTTAATCTCGGCGGTTTCTGAGCCTATACTGCATCCATCTGAGGGGAGGGGCTTGAACTAACCCCCTGCATTGTCTGTCTGTGGGAGTGTTCCTCCCTCAAGCCTCAGAGGAAGGAAGGGGATATGAGCTTCTTGTCCTTCTGCCCTCTGCTCCGCTCTGTCCCAGCCCGGGGCTTCAGTCACAACTGCTACCCTGATGGTGTTTCCTCCTTCTTCTCATCCAGTTCCCAGCACGGCCTCCCCTCCTGTTTCCAGCGCCTCTAATGACCCAGTGGGATCCTACTCCATCAATGGGATCCTGGGGATTCCTCGCTCCAATGGTGAGAAGAGGAAACGTGATGAAGGTAGGGAGGAGGGGGAGAGCTCTGGCTCCCCTTTGCATGCTTTGTACTTGGACTCAGGGCTCCGGTTTCTGCTGGCCTCACAGCTGCTCTGTTGTGAGATCAGTTTTAGCAGCGAAGCCTGGGTACCCCCACTGCCCTGCTGGTTCCTGGAGCTAGGGAGGGAGGCTGCTGCCGGGGCCACCAGCTTCACCATCTGCTCAGCCCCAATGGTCTCGCCTTCTGCTGGGACTCACCCCAGCTGTCCCCATGGGATGCCAGGAGGAATGGCATGAACTGTTTACCTTGGGAAGGTTGTAGAGGTTGGGGAGACAGCTGGTATGTGACCTGGGGATGAAAGGCCAGCCTGCTTTGGCCTCCCACGATCCCCGATAGAAGTAGCAGGTGACGCGGACATGGATGGCCCTGGCCCTGGGGTCCTTTCTCTGCAGCACATGGATGCTGCTCCCATTGAGACCACTTAGGGATCCGGACATAGCCTTGCCATACTCTTGATCATGAGAGTGAACACCATTCTGACTCTTACTTCTCTTCCTCCTCCCCGATCCCTCGAGGTACGGCCAGTACCTTGGGTAGCACAGACCCGGTTAAGAGGAAATGGGGAATTAAGAGGAGGACCTGGGGTGAAAGAAAATTAGGAAAGATGTTGATAGCATGGGACAAGGTGCTTTTCAGACACTCGCCAGCACTGGTGACCAGCTAGTTTTCTTCTGAGTGTGAGGCCTGGGCACCTAGGTGAACACAGATATTGATATCTCAGGCCAGCCTCCTGCTACGATTCTTTCGTGATCCCAGCCAGGGAAGTGGTAACTTCTGGTCTTTGCACGGTACATGGAATTCTAAAGACACTCTCCACAAAACGTAAGGGGAGAAGTGACCATATGCTCCATTAGCTCAAGGAAGTCACAATTTATGCCTATTGTCCCTGCATCCGAGTCAGCCAGTGTCTCCTTTTCCCCTCAGAAGATGTTGTGTTTGGACAGTGGGGTCTGTGGCCACCTCAAGCATAGATAAGCTCTTCTTGAAGGGGTGAAGGACAGAGACAGGGGCAAAAATGACGTTCCTTAAGTGGCATTCTGGATTCTCCAGGCCTGGGCAGAGGGAAGACAGCAGAAGACAGGCCTGGCCTCCAGCAGAAGGGACACAGTGTAGGAGACCTAGGCCTGGCAAGACAGTGATGACCTGGTGTTGGCCTCCTTCCAGAAGCCCTAATGGCCTCCTTTCCCAGGGAAACAGCTTGTCTGGCTCGATTTCTCTTTCTTCCAAAATATCCAAACCCATTTGGCTGCCACGGCCTTTGCCACTCACTAAATTTCATTGTGGTTGTTTTGGCGGCAGCCCCTGATGGGCAGGGGGAGGCTACAGGAGAGGCCCTAAGCCCCAGTTCTCCCTGGGGCTTCTGACATCCAGGCCTTAGCCAAGCTCCCTGGCACCCTGAGTGCCTTGGTAGAATCTGCCTCAAACCCTAAGGGTTTCTCTTTAGCCACCTGCCTTGTTTAGAATGTGAGGTGTCCAGGGGGACCGGAAGGTCACAGGAGCCCTTGTGTGCTCTCCCTCATAGTTCTGAGACCGGGGCCTTGTGTGCCTTCTGCTGCCTGGGCCTTCATGGGTGGTGAAGGGATGCCAGGCTACCCAGGCTGGGCCAGCCAGCTGGGTCAGGAACAGAATGCTCTTCCCTCCTGTTGCTCACATCCATTGTTTCCAGTCAGTTCAATTCAGTGACACCCCCTCTGACTGTCAACTATGAGAATAGTTTGGTACAGAAGGTCCCTGAGCCAAATAAGATATGATTCTTGTCCTTAGGAAGCTTATACTTTAACACGCAATAAACATTGCGTCCAGAGAGTAGAAAGCCCATCAGATGTGGTGTGGTGGCGATCTGGCCAGGCCTCTATGTGGGGGAAGAGGGAGGGAGGCTCACTGCCAGGAAGGGCTGCTCCTTGAGGGTCCCAAGGGATGGCCGAAGCGGTGTTAAGGACAATGTTAGCCTGAAATTCTGTCTGATGCTTCAAAGCCTATGGACAGCAATGGCCTTGGTCAGGGTGAGCTGAGGGGGCAAAAGGGGGAGGGATGCTGAAAAGGAAGCCCAAGTAGACAGAATCACCGGAAATGACCAAGACTGGCTTTTCCCTGAAGGCAGGAGGGGCCCTCACTGTGTCTGGGCAGGAAGGCACAGGAGCAGGATTGGGCTGGGCCCTCCCAGAGAGTGGCAGCCCAGGAAGCTGCTGCACTCTTCAAGTGAGGGATAATGGGAGCCTCAGACTCTGCTAGGCCTAAGCAGGTTACAAGGAGCATCAGGGACCCTGCCATTTTCATGGGGGTTTTCCTGTCTGGTCTCTACCCCCTTCTCTCTCTCTCTCTCTCTCTCTCTCTCTCTCTCTCTCTCTCTCTCTCTCACCAACCCCAGGCCAGATGGAGCTGTCCTTTCCCTGGAAGCTAGGCTGGGAGGGAAGCCAGCTTTCCCTGACCACCATCTCCGTCTTGATCCATGGGGCCCAGGTGGGAAGGATGAAGAGGGTGAGGAGAGCTGAAGGAGCCCCCTCCCCCATCCAAGGCCTCCAAGCAGCAGGGCCCAGTTTGCATTAGGGAGCAGCTAGGATGATTAAGAATGGGGAGATAATTATGTGTCAAGATGATGTAGCCCAACTCTGCAGTCAGGCCAAGGTAGCAAAGCAGCTGGCAGGCCAGTCCGTTGTCGTTGTTGTGGGAGAGGAGCTTCGGGCACAGGCTGTACAAACACCCAGGTGTGTCCTTCAACTCTCCGGCCAGGACTTCGGGTAAAATGGAAACGGATCTGAGAGAGTGCAGAGTGTCAGGATGTATGTCCAGGGACCCCGGGGGGGGGGGGGCTAGAGGGCCAAGTGCATTTTCCTCTGGGGGAGCCCTAAATGGATCAACTACGTTGACCCTCCTTTGACCTCAGGTGTAGTGTCTTATCTTGAGGCGAGCTGGGTGTCCGTCCCTCGGGTTTCCACCTCACCTAACCATGTCCTGGTGGCGGGCATTAGCGAGGGCAGGCGGTGACTGCAGCGTCTGCTGGCATTAATGAACGGTAGTTACTGGTGTCATACTGGGAATAACCAGAACCTTGCTAGTATTGGCCCTTGGGATGTGGACAGCGTCATTGGTATCAGTGGCAGTCATGGGGATTATTCATCAAGGGTCAGTTGGCTTTGACTCAGGGTTTGGGTGGGATGTGATCCGATTCCATCCCAAACCCTTGCCTGTGGGGATATGCAAAAACTCAGGTTTTCTTTGGAGAAATGCAGCACCCAAAGAGCTTGGACCCTCCTCCTAGGGATCTAGGGCCCTAGGAAGGAAGACAAGAGAGAGAGAAAGAAAATATGCACGGAGCACCTGGGTCACGGGCTGTGTATCAGTCCAAGGAGGAGAAGTCCTCATTAATGCCGTACTGAAACCTTCACTTCCACAGTCATGTGCAGGTATATCAGAGCTTGCTTCTCTGGGAATCTAAGAAATGTAATTCCCTGAATGTTACACCCCTTGGCTCTTGTGGTTGGAAAGCAGACTATCAGCCTATCTATAATCAGACTGAGAAACTAAAGCCAGGCTGGGGGATGTGGCTGAGTGGTAGAGTACTTGCCTGGCAGGTATAAGGTCCTAGGTTCAATCTCCAAACTGGAAAGAAAATAAAACCAACCACAGAAAATCCATGTCTTTGGCCTTCTCTCCGCCTGCTTTCACCACAGCCTGGAGCATTGGTGTCCACCAGCAGTGGTAGTAAAGCACAGAGAAGTTTTCATAACTTTCCAAAAAGTCCAAATGAAGCCATATAGTTTGAGTGTGCAGATGTGTGGGAGGGAGGTGTGAGTGTTAGCCACTGGCGTGTGGCCTTGCAGGGGGCCACGATTTTATATTTTATTAATTAAGTGCACAATGTGTTGTGCAGTGGGCGGCGCCAAGCTGCAACTGTTGTGCATTTGTGGACAGGACAGGCTACATGGTTGCAAATGGCTGAGTCCAGTCACTGCTTCGGGTGATGCTGATGCTGGAGGAGGCAGATTATTTCCTTAGTTAGTGTCCCCCAAGAGCAGTGCTCAGGTTATGCTTGGAGCACAGAAGGGGACTGAGCTATGGAAGAGATCAGCACCTGTTTAGAGGTCCTAGATCGAGGCAAGGGAAGGTTTCAAACCTCCTCATCAGGCCGTGAACGAGGCCTTCCAGGACCAAAGCTCCACGCAACCCTAGCTTAACTGTGAACGCTGCTGGATTGGAATCCTCTAGCTGCTAGTACAGCTATGTGACCTTAGGGAAGTCACTTAACTAGCTCCTCTGTCAAATGGGGTAGTACAACCCTCTTTCTTTTGTTGTTTGTTTGCTTGCTTTTTAAGACAAGGATTCTCTGTGTAGCCCTGGCTGTCCTGGAACTCACTCTGTAGACCAGGCTAGCCTCCGACTCAGAGATCCCCCTGCCTCTGCCTCGGGAGTGCTGGGATTAAAGGCGTGTACTATCACCAGGCTCAACCCTTCTTACGGAGAGGTTTCTAAAACATTAGGTTTCTAGAGCAGTGGTCCTCAACCTGTGGGTCATGCCCTTTGGGGGTCAAATGACCCTTTCATGGGGTCATCTAAGACCATCAGAAAACACAGATTTTTTTTTACATTTTATACATTATGACCCATAATGTATAAGATTACAGTTATATGTAGTAAATGAAAATAATGTTATGGGTGGGGGTCACCACAAAACGAGGAACTGTATTAGTGTCACAGCGTTAGCAAGTTGAGAACCACTGCTCTAGAGTATTAAGGTAGCTCCACCCTGGAAGATGGCTCACCTAGGCAAAGCATAGAATAGCAGGCAGGGGTTCATGAGGGGGAATGAACCTGTGAGAGAAAGGCGTCTGTTTGAGCCTAGACGTCTAACCCCAGCGGGCTCTTGGTAACTCTGGGATAAGCTAGAAAGAACCAGGTCTCACCTGGTGTCTCTAGAAAGAACAAGGCAGTCGGTCTCACCTGGTGTTCGAGACACCTTTGTCTACCTCTACCTGCCCACTTGTCGCTCTGTGGCTATCTGGTGGGCCACTTGTCATTTTTTTTTAGCTTCCACCAAAGTTTTCTATATAAAAGTCCTGTTCTTTTCCTAATACGGAGCCATTACTCTCTGTGTCTTTTTGTGTGCATTTCTGCTCCTACATGCAAGTTTGTTTATTTACCTTGGAGAACACATGATTGCTTCCTGAACCATATATGATATTTCTCTGATTTATGTAAGTGTATTGTGTGTGTGATGTTGCTCTGAGATCTTTGGGAGGAAAGGGATAGGAAATGTCAAATATTGAGAAAGCATGCAGTTTTCTACGTAATGCACATGCTTGGAGAAAGTGTTGTATGACTATGTACATGCTGGCACCAGTAACCAGGAGAATCCTAAGCCAGACCTAGCCATGTTGAGTGTTCATGGTCCTGGGCATTAGCCCCAAGAACCCATTGATATCAACCTACATCTTTAGGCAAATCAGTGGGCTGTCCTAAGCCCATCCCTGAGAGTGGCTGGGCCCCAAGACTAAGGAGACTGAGGTAGACAACTAGTCCATTCCACTCAGGCTGTGTGTGATTGGCGGCTCAGAACTTTTGTCTCTTTGAAGAGGAGCCTGGTCTCCCAGTTTGGGGATCTGGCCTGTCCTTCGGGATCTCTCAGTGTCTGTCTGTCTCTTATTCACTCTAGTCGAGGTATTCACTGATCCTGCCCACATTAGAGGAGGTGGAGGTTTGCATCTGGTCTGGACTTTGAGAGGTATGAGGGCCAGAGGGAACATGGTGTGGGGGCCAAGGGGAATAGTTTGGGGGTGGCGGCTAGAGAAACGGGTCCTAAGGGCAGACAGCCAACTAAAGTCAGAGGCACAGGCTTTCGCTGGGAGCCCTAGAAAGCTAACAGTGTCTGGGCCTGGATCCCTTCCACCGTGGGCCACCACAGAGGTTTGGGGCTGAGGCCTGCTGGCCCAGAGGGTCAGCCGCTCAGTGGATGGGGGCAGCTTTTCCAGCCCTTGGAAAAACAAAGAGTAGATCGGGTAGTAAAACAAAAGCAAAGGAGATCTGGAGGCACCTGACAGCCCTAATTCATCACGGCCCAAGTTTTTTCCTGTGTTCCCATTATATTTGTTTGTAAAAGTGGAAATCAATTTTGAAGGTAATTTTCTGGAAAGAATGGAAGGGAGGTGGGAGGGCCGGATAAGGCAGAGATGGTAAAAGGAAAAATTTAGGCCAGGCACAGCCCAGGGGCAGCTCTTGGCAAGGTGAAAGAAAATTGCATATTCAATCTCCATCCATGAATCTCCCTCACTGCTGCCCGCCTCCTGCTTGAAAACAATGAAGGCTTTTTCCCAGCGCTGGGCAGGGCCTCGGTATCAGCCTCACTCTAACTTCAGGGTCATTAATTCCCTGATTATTGAAGGAGAAGAGAGGGTTGCAGCATCGTCAATTCCAGAGGCACCCCCCATGTGATCAGCCACTGGCTGGGGTGGGTGGGGGCAGCGGGGTGAGGTGAGGTACTTCAGAAGGGGGTGGGGAGAGAGGAACCGGGGAGCCACCTGGACTGGGGGGCAGGAAGCCGGGAGGAGGGTGGAAGAGGCAGTCATTACTGCATACCTCTGTTGTGTTGTTATTGCAAATTAAAAGTAGCATGTTCCACTCCACAGCTATCTTTAGGGAGGGAGGGGCGCCGAGGGAGGTGGGGGATCTTATCATTGCTTCTTCAGCAGACCAGCGGTGGTGTCACCGTGTGAGGTGACATTTGAATTTACAATTCCGCTGAGAAAAGCCATTAATTCACAAATTAACATTTCTCCCTCTCCCTCTCTCTTTAACACTCTCTCCCTCTCTCACATGGATGTGCAAGCAATTGAAAAGACAAAGGAAATAGCCTTAAGGAAGAGACTTTACTGCTAGTCTGTCTGTGCTGAGATTGCTCCCCCTGCTTCCAGATAGATAAACCAATTACCTGAGCAGCTCGGCTCCTGGCCGCCGTGATCGCCTCCTTTTGTAGGCTGCCTCCATGGCTGGCTTCCGCTCGTGTATCTCATTAATGGAAACCAGGCGTGCCCTGGTCACCAAGCTCTTCCCAGCTGCCCTTTGGAGGAGCAGTGGGAAGAGAACCAGTGTCAGACAAGACAGGCTAGGAGGATCCTGGGGAAGACCAGAAGCCAACCTGGCCTTGGATATCTGGGTACAGCCTGCTGTGACTGCAGCTTAGGGGTGAGCACAGCTGGATTGGCTTTCTGCACCTGAGAAGGGTGTGGGCTGGCATTTAGAGGCAAAGGCTGTAAACCGAGTCTGACTCTGTCAGTGGCCTTTGGTCTTGGAGCTTGTCCTGTAAGGGAAGGGCACAAGGAAGGGCTGACTATATGCTGTTTCAGCGACACAGGGTACAGCCTGAAGGAGTTGAGGGGGTGGACAAGGTTACACATGTTGGGCCAACAAAATGAGATTGGACTGATTCTTTAACCTAAGCCAAGCACCTGGGTACAATTGTGTCCACCTAATCCTTACACACACACACACACACACACACACACACACACACACACACACACGTGCACAAACAACACACACCACTCACTCTCTCTCACACTCACACAGTTCTGAGAAAGAGTACAATGAGAATGAGCTACACAGAGAGGAATATGCTATCTCACTCATTTCTTGAGAATACCGTAGTAGTCCTGTCTTACTCATAAGGAAGCCTCTCCAACACCCCCGGTGGACACTTGAAAACATGGAAAGCCCTTTCCGCCCAATTCTATCTACACAGGCTTCATTTCTCCCAATGCATACATGCAAAAGTTTACTGTATAGATTAGGCACAGTAAGAGATAAATGACAACAATAATAAAACAGAATAATTACAGTGATAGAAACTTGATCTGATAATGGAGACGGCCACTAAGTGACCAACTGGTAGAGCACAGATACACTGACCACAAGGATGATTCGTGCATAGGGTAGGACTGAGCAGACTGCTCTGGTTTCTTACCCAGAGAGACACACAGTTGAAAACCTACGAATCATTATTTCTGGAAATTTCCACTTAATGTTATTTATTTATTTATGTGCATTGGTGTTTTGCCTCAGGGATTGGCACCCCTGGAACTGGAGTTACAGACAGTTGTAAGCTGCCATGGGGGTGCTGGGAATTGAACCCAGGTCCTCTGGAAAAGTGGCCAGTACTTGTAACTGCTGGGCTATCTCTCCAGCCCCAACCACTTAACATTTTTAGATGAAAATAATTGAAGCCAGGGAAAGCAAAACCGGGCATAAGGAAGAACGAAGGCTCCTTGTGGGCTACACTGGGGTTTTATGGCTTTGTGCACGCTGAATACGACCTAGCGTGTGCCACAGACTGCGCCTCAGTAGGACAGGGCCTTTGGCAGTCCAGAAAACAAAGCCCCATCATGGGAGACCCTGTCTAGGCAAGTGCTAGGGCTCGATTGCACTGATAACACTCAATTTATGTTCATCTCCAACGAAGACGCATAACTTGGCTACTACCCAGTTCCAGAAAGAGTTAAGTTCAAAGGTCACGAACACTCCAAAGAGAGAAACCCACTTACGAACACTCATTCGAAGTTCTGATTATACTTTCTTGGTAACCAAGGAGATGAAACTGGCTGTACCTGCAGCAGGTTCTTTTCCATCTCAGTTAGATCGCATATTTTAGCTGAACTCTAGCATTGACCATGAGCCTGTGGCTCTTCGGAAGCAAAGGCAGGTTGTGTGGATGTTTTATCAGGCCTTTGCTGTGGCCCCTGTGTAAAAACAGCTTGCGTTGTTCTGTGAGGGGGTACCAGGTTTAACCATGCTGTGTGGGGTGGACAGGTGCAGAGATTTGTAGATGTACACTAGATATGAAAGCCACGTTGTTGTTTCTTTTTTCCCAGCTAGTTCATGCTGTTGGGACTCAAGAGTGAGTTGCTTTAAGTATTCTGCAGTTTACCATAACAGGATGCATCTTCTACACATTGCCAGAAAGAACAGGGACCATGGTTGCCCCGGGAAAGGGGTACTAACTTGCTGCAGAGGAGATTGTTCGTGTCTCTCTGCTCCCGAACACTGAGTGTAGGTGACACATTCTCTGCCAAGGCAAGCAGTTCTCTGTGCCTTTCTGGTATTGCTACCCTCACATGAGGACCTATCATTTCAGTATGTGCCTTCCATCCCTCATCTTCCCCTGTAGATTGATTTGGCTTCTCCTTCACCCTCCCAGCCAGGGCATCAAGCAAGACATCCATGGCCTCAGCCCTGTCCCTCATCCCACCCCACCCCCCAGTACTGGGGGGGGGAAGCGCCAGGCTCAGGGCTCTCCCAGGGCCCTGCTGCTTGTGGGTTCCCCTTCATGGGTGCCCCCATCTTTTGCAGACCTTTGGGCAATGGGGAAAGAGGCGCTGGCATGGAACCTCAGAATGCAAATGAAGGGTTGAGAGACCCAGGGTGCCTGCAACACCTTAGACTATTGAGGCCAGGGAGCGACCCTTCCCCATCCTGCCCTCCTCAGAGTCATAGTGGCCATGGGGGCTGTCTGGGACCTCATTTTCTGGCCCACAGCGGTGGAAAAGCCAGACAGACTGGGAGAGGGTGGGGCCTGGCGCAGGGGCTGGGAGTCAGCCATGAGCCACAGAGCCTAGTTGCAGCAGAGCCAGTAATTCAAACCATCCTGACCCTTCAATGAACCCAAACCTGCTGACCTTGGCAGCACCACACAAGAGGCCTCACAAACCTGCTGCAGGCCAGAGTGCTTTCCCTCCCTTGCTAGGAGCCCTGTGGCCTGGCTTCCAGGTGGCTCCTCACTTGGCCATCCTTATGAAATGTCAGCGTCCCCTCCCCTCCCTGAGGCAGACCAGCTTCAAAGCATGCTTTGTGCTCATCTCCACTGGTGACAGGGCATGGGCATCCCCTGGAGCTTGTGGAGGACCCCGGCTATGGCCTTCTCCCACGAAAGGACATGCAGAACCCGTACCCTTCCCTACAACTCAGCTTTCATCTTCCAGCTGTAACACGTGTACCTGCACAGTGGGGTGTGTGCGCGTGCGCGTGCGTGCGTGCGTGCGTGCGTGCGTGCGTGTGTGTGTGTGTGTGTGTGTGTGTGTATCCATGCATACATATGTCAGGGTGCATACAGGGCAAAGAAGGTGATGGAGACAGAGAGGATGGGGGAGGAAAGAGAAGCCAGGGGGAAACAGCCCCGGGAACCTGCATTAAAGTAAATGCAGTTTATGAAGTTTGTGCTCTCCTCCTCAGGAGAGCTGGATTCTGTCCAACAGCTTCTCCAAGCTTGCCAAGTGGTTCCAGGAGAAAAAGGTGTGGGCAGGAGAGTGAGAGTCAGTGACAGAGGGAGAAATGTGTGGACACTGTGCAGATGCTCAGGTGGGTGTGTGCACTCGCGCGCACACGCATGCACGCGCACACACACGCGCACACACACACACGCACGCACACACACACACTCACACACACACACGGCTGAGGAAGACTGAGAAGCCAGGGCAGAGTGATGCAGGTGGTAGGGTACTTGGGAGGAGAAGCTCCAGCAGCCCCGCTTTCCTCCTCGTCCCATGCCCACCTGCCATCTCTAGCCCCTCGGGCAATGTTGCCAGTCCAGACATTTGGCGGTATGGGCACCGTGCTGTATGGTAAATGGAACCAAAGACACTATGGGCCACCTGGGTGCGCCGGTTTGTGGAAGCCAGGAAGGAACAGTGTGTGTGGTCTTGGGCAGCGGGAATGGAGACTTGGCCATGGAAGGGACCAGAGTGTGGTACCACTAAATCTCCTTGAAACTTACCTCTTCTTCTGATGCTGGGCGATGTCCACTGGGCTCCCTGTAGCTACTGAAGACAGCTAGCCCCTTAGGGAAAGATAATTTGAGACCTTTGCCTCTTCTTTGAGAATGCTAAGGAAGTAAGTGATTGACAAAGTGAGACCATGAGAAATCTCAGCGGGACTCATAACCAAGCTAGAGTATCGGCCCTTCCAGGCCTTTCTGCAGCCAGCACAGAGCTCGCTCGAGCTAAATGCACACTAGGAATATGTGAGTGGGCCAGAACCCATAATTTTGTGTATTATTTTTATAATAACAGGCTTTTTATTAGCAAATATTAGTTGTAGATAATAATGGGTTTCATTATGACATCTCATACATGTATATTTTTATTATATTCGCCCCCATAGTGTTTTCTTATCCCCTCCCTTCATCTAATCCTTTCTTCCCAATCTGTCTCTTTCCTCTTCCATTGTCATGGGTTTTGTTGGTTTTTGGTTTTTCTGTTCTCTCCCTCCCCCCTCCCTCGCTCCCTCCCTCTCTCCCTTGTGTGTGTGTGTGTGTGTGTGTGTGTGTGTGTGTGTGTGTGTGTGTGGTGTATATGTCCTACTGAGTTTAACCAGGACCCATAACTTTTGAGTAAAGGGACTGTGGGGAAGAATGTGGCTTTGACTCTGATCTGCCCATGAGATGTCATCTTACCAATCCTCCCCCCCCCCCCCCGTGACTGTACTCAAGTTCTGCCAGGAGCTGGGACAGAGGAGACTGACAGGTAGAGTCCACAAAGGCACAGAAGGGGGGGGAGGGGTAGAAGAGAGGAACTGCTGATATGGAAGGTACCAGAACATCCAGGAGATGCCAGGCAGAGTGAGGCAGAAACTGTCCAGGGATGGCCTTGGCCCCTGCTGTCCCTGCTCTGTCCTCTGCCCTCCCCACTCAGCCCTCCCCTGTCCCCTCCACACATCTTTATTGGTTCTGGTAATAGCCTTGATTTGCATGTCAGGCAAAGCCTTGCTACACACACAAAAAGAAAACTCCAACCGTGGCGGTCTGGTAGTGTCAGCTCTCGCTGTTGTTCGACAGTGTAAAATTAAATTAATAAAGCCCCCAACACAGGAAAACATAACAGGAAATTAATGGCCTTTACTGTCGCTCTGATGCAGTCATTTGCAACCCTGCTTTCCGCACCAAAGACTTCATAAATGCAAGCAGTTTCTCTAAACAAGCATACTTAGGGCGGCCTGCTATGTAATTTTTCGCCTTGCTTGTGTCCTTAGAGCTAACAAAGCCCCCTTCCTGCTTAGCTCCAGAGAGGTTTCAGGCTGGTCTGGCCCAACTGGAGTCCACTGAGGGTTGTACCAGGCAGAAGGCTGCAGCCCCCTCTGGAGGGGGTAGAAGGAGAGCTGGGGTTTGAACAGGAAGTCCCCACTCCACGAGCCCCTCCTGCCCATTGGCTCTGAGGGTTAGCCAACAGGAACTCACCCCTAGGGCTCTTTCCTCTGGTGGGTTTGTCTGTCCTCTTACCACTGTGCATGCTCCTCTTATTGCCTCTGGCCTTCATCTTCCTCTCCCCCATCTCTATTCACTGAGCATCTCCATCTTCTTCATACAGGCATGCATTTGGGGGCTGGCTCTGCCTCAGCAGTGGGTAACCTGCTGGCTTTTCTGGGGCGCAAGAGGAAGCCAGTGGACAAAGTAGCTGTGCTAGCACAATTTTATGGGGTTCTAGGCTCCCTCTACCCTGTCTCCCTTTTCTACGTTGGCTATTAACCACGAGGGCCCTAAATGGTCATTCTTACTATCTCTCTGTCTGCAAACAGATTTCAAAGCTGGGAATCTATGAGCTGCTGTGCTAGGTAGGTAGGGTATTGAAAATTCAGGTTTCTTCTTTGAGCTTTGTGCCAGTGTGGGTCCTGGTGCCTACTGTGCTGGGCTGAAGATATACTGGAAAGGCAGGGCTTCACAGCGCGCACAGGTGGCTGCTCACTAAGAACCGAACCCCTTGGCTGTGCATTCAGGAGGGGTGCAGGGAGATGACAAAAACAGCAAGCAGGCAATGGGGTCCCCAGAGACCCTGGATGGAGGCCAGGACTGGGAGAGCAGGGACGGGGAGGGTCTTGAGGGTCATTGGTCCTGCCCATCTTTCACCATAGAGCCTGCCCTTCTGCTTGCTGGGCCACAGCCTAAGCATGGACACGGGACATAGCTGGACAGTGTGCAGCTACGCCTTCCTCTGTTTTGAGGGAGGCCACACCACACCTTGCTTGTTCTAGGATGTTTGAGTATTTACATTATTCCTCACAATCTTCGTTTCTGGTAAAATATTTAGAGATCATGACATTTGCCAGCACAGCAGTGAATGACGGCGAAGGATCTCCATTTGATACCCTCCTTCCTCGTCTCCTCCTCGCTTCCTATTTCCCTCAGTCATTCCACCTTATTTACTAAGCTCTCAGCAAACTCTAGGCTGAACCCTGGAAGGGTTTCAGCTGCCCTCATGATTAGGTTCCTGCTCTTGAGGGAGTCCCCTCACCATCCTGGTCACCAATCTCTGGATTCATGAGCACTGAGTCCCAGAGACAGTACTTACGGCAGAACCTCTGTCCCTCTCCTGCCTGGAGACTCACACCCATACGTAGCCTAAGATTACATTCGATTTTTTTAGCAGCTGTGTCAGACTCAAGCTCATATTAAGCTCATGGTCAACTAGAACCTCAGGATCTTTTTCACATCAATTGTCATCCAGCCAGGTTCACCCATTCTGTACTTGTGTAATTGATTTTTTAGAAAAACCTAAACATGGGGCAACCATTTATCCCTGTTGCATTTTCATCTTGTTGGTTCAGGCTCTTAACTCTACCTGATTGAAGTCCTAAGGATGCCTTCTATGGCATTATCCAAGAAGTCTTGGGATTGTTCCCGTCTCTTCCTCCCCTCTTGGTCTTCCTCCTCCCTTCTCTCTTTGCTCTTATTCTCCTTTAAAATGAAAATCATGTGGCAAAAAGTGGAGCCCCCCCCCAGTTCTAACAGTTGTAATAAAGAAGTGCTTTAGATGCTGCTGAACTCAACCGTCATCAACGATTTCGCTTTCCTCCACCCCATCCCTACACCTCAGAAAGAAGAGGGGATGGCTTTGTCAAAGGTTAACATTTACTATATCCACATTATTTTCTTAATAAATCAGTTAAGGAAAAATTATCACCCTAAGCTATGTAACGATGTGTGATTGACTCACAAAGGTAAACGAAACAGCTGTTGACTTCAAGAAGCTTATCGTCTAGTGAAGCCAGATGTGCACACCATCACACAAGCAGAGTGTTATTGTGTCTGTGGTCATGGCAGCAAGGCTATGAAGGATGCTTTAAAACGTAAAACAGAGCTGTACCTTCCAGCCAAGGCAACTGGGCACACCATCATGGCGGGCAGCGGGGGCGGGGGGGGGGTCATTTAATCTAAGCATCAATACCAAGTTAATATGTCACAGCATACTCTCAGCAAGTACATTCAGGCTCCTGGGTGTCACCTTTTCTTTTCTAGCCCCTGCAAACTGTGGTGTAATAAATACCCAAAGCCTGAGACTGAAGGCAGTCATTTGCAAAATCTTCTGAAACCCACCTTCTGGACTCAAGAACTCAGCAGCAGCAGCTTTAGGATCCTTGCTCCCTGAGTCCTGAGGTGTAACAGTGACCTGAGAAAGTTAGCTCATGGGATAGTGCCTGGGCCCTCCTCGGCCCCTGCTGCTCCCATTGGGCATTGCTGCCCTTTCCAATGGAGACAAAGGCAAACGAGGAGTCCCCTCTTCTCTCCCCTCTCCTCTCCTCTCCTCTCTTCTTCCCAAGGTTTGAGCCAAACATGCCTTGCTTTGTGACCCCCTCTAAGCAGGGCAAGGCCCCTTTGCGTTATCTCAGCTCCCCCTGGGTCTTTGCCTCTGCAGGCATGTGCTGCTTGCATCTCTCTCCTTGGTCATGGTCCCCTCCTTCCTTCTGTTCTGTGCCCTTTATGGGGCAGGGTGCTTTTGTCCGACTGAAAGTGCAATGCCTGTTTATTGTCAACTATTTGGGCAGGACAATAAGTTTCTATAAAACCAGTCATCTGTCACTCATCACTGAGTGCTAACCAATGTTGAAATTAGGAATATTTTAGAGCCCTTTCCTCCCACGCATGTGCAACTTTAGATATGTAACTCTTAATTAAAGTTGGAGTGCTGCTATGCACTCAGCTTTGTGTCTTGCTGGTTTTACTTAACATTATAGAGTAGCATTTTCACATGTCATTACATATTCCTTGAAAACATGATTTTTTTAATGGCTGCATAATCTTCCACTGTTCGATGTACATGTCCTTTTAAATTCTAGGCTCATCATATTTTAAAGCGTGCTGTGTGCGGCTGCAGTGGTTCCCTTAAGCGCCCTTCTCCTTCCGCCCTCCCTTTCTCAGGTTGGACGTTTAAGCTTATGGAGGCAGAATTTCATCTTTCAGAGCACCTGTCTTCTGCGGAATCACATCTTCCTTTAGTCATGGGGTTTCATGTGTGTTCTTTTCTCCTGTGGGATTTCCCCCAATGTCCCTTTCTTTGCCAGCTTTAGGCAGGGTCTCTTTCCTCCCAGATCCCCATCACTTCCCTTGAATCCACTTTTCTTCCTTGGCCAGGGCCAAGGGATAGGGCAGGTGATCATCTCGGTGACACAGAAGCATTACCTAACCTCTCTGAGCCTGCGTTTTGCTTTGTTCTGATTTTAAATCTCTAAGAAGGAATCAGAAGAAAGGGTCCTCGGGACACTTTGCAGCTGGAATGTGTGACTTGTGATGACAAATCCTCAGTGGTGACTTCTATCACTGCTTCTTTTTTTATTCTGAAAGGTAAAATGGGGAGAAAGACAGGTTCATGGCTCATCCATCTTTGTTTTTGGAATTCAACGAGTCACCGTCCGAGATTGCATGGATCAGGCTGTATGCTAGGTTTACAAAGATGAGGGAATGTGGGAATCTCTGCCTTCCGAGGCATGTAACTGTGCTGCACAGATTTACTTTCAGCTCCGACACTTACTATGCTAAGTAGGTTTGGAGCAGTCAACTCCCTTTGAAAGCCTCAGTTTCCCCAGGTTAGAGCTCGGGTTCGAGGGGCACACTGCTGTGGTCTGGCTTTGCCTTTTCTGCCATCGTTCATTAGCTACCTCTATGTGACCTTGGGAAAGTCCCGTAACTTCCTTCCATACTTGTATTTCCTTACCTGCGACATGGGTATAATGACAGAAGTTCCCTGGCAAAGTTTTTCATATGAAAATTCAATGTGTTGCTCCAGTGAAAATTCCGATACAAACACCGATTATACCCCGAGTGCTAAATAAATTCGTTGCTATTCTTCTAAGAGTTAAATCCCCATGTTCCTGCTACACATAGTGCTTGGCATCATATCACAATCTGCGGAAATTTGAGTAGATAGCGTTGGAACACTGAGAGAGGAATAACCAGTGTTTCTGTAGGATGACCCCAGTCTTCGCATCTGTATCTAAGGGAACTGCCTAGAAAAGCTCATGAGAAGAACCAAGATTCAGCCCTGCGGAATGGTACAGCTATTCCAGGGTTGAATCTGGGCTTAAGAATGTCACATCTATTCCAGCCTTGTTTTAAGTTCCCTAACATAGTGTTCCCAGAAGTAAGTAGGTATAGGTAGGCATGGCAACCCTGAGACCAGGCATACTATCAACCACCCCAGTCTCTCGCTGTATGGTGAACCCAGTCAGTGTTTAGGAGCTGGGTATGGCCAAAGGTAGCATGTGGGGTTTGTCAGGGCTGGTGGGCTGGGCAGACCTAACAATGCCCAGAGCCAAAGCTTTGGGCCAGATCCCCAAGGGCATACTTTTGTCTTGTCTTGTTTTGTTTGAGACAGGCCCTGATGGTCCTGGAACTCACTCTATCATCCAGGCTAAGCTCAAACTCACAGAGATCCACCTGCCTCTGCCCCCTAAGTGCTGGGATTTAAAGACAGGCACCGGCTTTCCAAGGGCTTTTTCACAACTGCCAAACTTGATTTGGGGTTCATGGCCAGACCAGACTCCAAGGTTATCCCTCTGAAGGCGGGAAGCAGTGGGGTACCACACCCTGCCTCCTGTCCAGGCCCTGCAGCGTAGTAGCCTAGCCTTGCCCTCCCCCCTTTCCTCCTCCTTCTCTCTTGTTCCAGCTTCCCTATCTTCCCTTCCCATCATTCCCATGCCCGTTTTCCCATTTTATTTTCATCTGGACTCCTTCCCTCAAACCCCTTTGTTTTGTTTTCTTGTCTTCTTCCCTCTCCCTTCTGCCTCCTCTCTTCATCCCTCGCTCTTCTCCCAGTACAAAAGGCACCCCAGTCCTGGGGGGGGGCAACCTCGTTCCCTGTCCCACTATCGGATGGGAGGCCCAAGTGGCAACCCAAACCTGTCCAGGTCCTGCGGCATCACTGCTGTGGGGGCGGGGCTGGGGCTGCACAGGCGGGCTGCCCTGAATGACAAGAGGGGGTATTGATCGCGTTCTGAACTCAGCCCAGCAGATAGAAGGTAATTAATGACTCCATTTGCCTCAGTACCGGGGAGAACAATTGAGTTTGAAACTGCAACCACTGGCAGCTGGGGAGACAGGGGGACAGCATGGGGGTGAGCCCTTCTGAGGGGGAGGATGTGGAGGAGATGATGTGGAGGAAAAAATGTATTGCTCCGCCCCATCCACTGCTCCCTCCACTCCCTTTACCCTCCTTTCCTCCTGTACCAGTTCTTGCGGTCATGTTGAACTTTTCCAGAGCTGTTTCCTTGTTTGTGAAACCAAATAGATGGGATCTCTCTCTCAGGTGCTCTGTGAGGGTTAGAGTGAGGCCAGTGCCTCGAGTCTGTCCCAGAGGGCAGGAAGTGAGTGGTAAAGGATGGCTGTGGTGAGAATGGCCAGAAGACAAAGGCAAACATAACTTACTAGGAAGACACAGACATTTCTGACTTCAGATCCAGGCTTTGCTACTGAACAGCTATGTGATGTTAGGCAAAACAACTTGCTCTCTGAGACTTCGTTCTTTATCTGAAAAATGATGGTGATGACGACGACGATGACAATAACAAGAATCTAGTAAAGTTGAGCAGATTTATTTAATTAGTATAAATGAAAACATACTTAGAAAACTAAAGCTCAACGCCAGAATGCTTGCCTAGCATATTCAAGGCCCTGAGTTTCGTTACCACCTCTAGAAGAAAAAAAAATGTAATACTAAAGCTACATTTTTTTTTCTATGACACTTTCTAGACACCTTTCTAAAAAGTGTCTTGGAGGTTGTAGGTATAGCTCACTGGTTAAGAGCCTGTACTGTTCTTATAGAGGACCAGAATTCGAGTTCCAGCACCCAAACTAAGCATCTCACACTGCCTGTAACTCTAGCTTCAGGGAGAGCCAATGCCTCTGGCCTCCATAGGTTCCTGCATTCACATGCATATACTCTCACATGGGGGAAACAAAAACCAAAACGCCTACATAGCATTATAAATAAAAATAAACAGCAGGGTGGGGGGTAACACACACTTTAATCTCAGCACTTGGGAGGCAGAGGCATGCAGATCTCAGTGAGTTTGAGGCCAGCCTAGTCTACAAAATGAGTTTCAGGACAGCCAGGGCTCTTATACAGAGAAACCTGTCTTGAAAAATCTGTGTGTGTGTGTGTGTGTGTGTGTGTGTGTGTGTGTGTGTGTGTGTGTGTTGGAAACTGAACCCAGTGCCTTAAATATATGTTCCGTCCCAAAGCTCCCCTGCTAGTCCTGAGATACTTTAAATAAAGATTCTAGAAGTATATGCCATCACTCAAAGCCTAGACAAGGTCGGAAAGCATAGACAGAAAGAAGGTAAACTGCTTTTGATCAGGAAGAATCACCATGACCATGTTGGGGGCAGTATTTCCAGGGATGATGACATTTGCATTCATGGTTGTCCTTTACATGGAGGTTTCCTGCCATGGTGCTGAGTGAGCAGTTGTCTATCAGTTCAGGCTATAGTGTAACTGTTTGCTGAGGAACTTCCTCCTGTAGGGTCCCTGATGGATATGCCCTAGAACCCGCCACTTACCCTTATTTAATCTGTACTCAGCAGGTAAAAGAGGGTTAATTCCTGGCAATGTTGCAGAATTGTTTGGAAGCCCAAATAACCCAGGATCTGTGTTAGGTGTTCAGTAAATAAGGAGTCAAAGAAGATAATATGGGCTTAGTTAATTCATCTATAGCTGTCTGTGTTCCCTAAAAGACTTGTAGTAAGCCCATCCTCCCTGGGAATAAGAACGCTATAGCAGAACGAGCCCCTAGAATGACCACTGGCCTAAAAAGTCCTACCACCCAGTTATGGAAGCTGGGAGAACTGGCCTCTTACCTTCCAGCCACCCAACTAGGCTCTACAATTATTACATGGTAAGGGTAGAACCCCAATGGTCTGAGCAGTCTGTGCTCAGCCAGCACACACAACAGGGCTTAGCCTCACTGTAGGGAAAAGTGCCTGCAAAGAACTGGGGATGTACCCAGAAGAGGCCCAAGTGGCCCTCAAGCGGCCCCTGGGTTCAGTGCCTAGACTTCCAAGGAAAGTAATTTAGGTGACAAGCTCTCCTATCAGACCTGGACTCAAATCCTGACTGTCATTTGCTAGGGGCACGGTCTTTAACAAGCTATTTAATGTCCTTTGTCTTGGTTTCCTTACACATCAAATAAGTGTTCCAATGTTTATTTTGCAGCACATTTGGAAGAACTAACTGAGCTCCAAAGCAAAGCATTGCTTTTGGTTTTTAGTTGCTCACTAGATAGTTCCTGCTGGCTTGGGACTCAAAATATCCGTGCTGTAACCTCCTGAATTCTGAGAGTCCAGGCATGTACTACCACGGACAGCTTTAGAACCCTTTTCATCATTTTGTTTGTTTGTTTGCTTGTTTTAGGGCACTGGAGATTGGACCCAGGGTCTCAAATGTGCTGTGTAAATGCTACCACTGAGCCACATCTCCAGTCCAAGGGGCCCCTGATCCTTGTGCAGTGCTAAGGGGTCTGGCAGGGGCCAGGGGAAAGCAGGATTGACCCATCAGTGGTGTCTATTAGGCCAGCATATGGTCCTATCATAGCACTGAGGGAGACTTAAGACGCCTACAGCAGTACTTTCCAACCTCTCTCTAAAAACATAGCCTGAGACTTGAAAGGAATACCATAAGTAAGGATTGTTCCAGACAGTTCAGACCATACGGGCACCATACTCCAGCCTTCTTGACACAGGGAGTTAAAATGTAGACTCATGTAGACTCTGATCCCTGTCCTGGAGCAGCTTCTGCCACCTGCCCTGGGTGGCAGCCCTTTGAGTCCAAGGCTAAATATTTCCCCTGAACCAGGAACAGTGTTTTCTGTTAGCCCGAGGCACTGTGGGTAGATGGTATTTCTCAGGAACGGTGTTTTCTGTTAGCCCGAGGCACTGTGGGTAGATGGTATTTCTCAGGAACGGTGTTTTCTGTTAGCCCGAGGCACTGTGGGTAGATGGTATTTCTCAGGAACGGTGTTTTCTGTTAGCCCGAGGCACTGTGGGTAGGTAGGTAGTATGCTAAGGCAGGAAGAACGTCCCAGGTATTGGAGTTGATGCTGCCAGAGGCTAACAGAAAGTGGTGCTGACCTGACAAATGACCAATCAGGTGCTGGAGACCGTCCAGTCTAGAAAATTTCTGACAGGGGTCTCATTCTAAACACCATGAGGGAGAGTCTCATTCATTCATCATTCATTCATCATTCATTCATTCCCTGATATGCACCATACCTAGAATAGAGTTTCAGAAATGCATGGTCCCTGCCCATAGGAGCTCAGAACCTAGCTCCTTGGGGGTGAGGAGTTGTCTTTGCAATTGGTGCTACCTAACTACTCTCAAGTGTTTCTTCCCTCTCACTCAAAAACCTAGGTTAGGACTCAGTTTTGACTCCGCCACAGGTCCATGGCTTCCCAGATAGCGCTTCAAGCTCTGGCTGGTCCTTGCGGTGGCTTCTTCTCCAGATTGCCTGGGTGCTGTCTTCTTCGCTTCGGGGACGGCACTCCAGCTGGCTAGTACTGCCCACAGCTTTATATTACCCCCTTTCCCACCCCCTTCTTTCAGGCTTTATCTTTCTTTCTATGCTTTTTTCTCCTTCCTCCTCTTCCCATCTCACCCCCTTCTAGCTCCAGGCTGCTCCAAAGCCAGGCAGCCAGCGGTGACACCAGGTTCGATCCTTCTTCCTAACATCTTCACCCCGCCCAGCGCCTCCCGGTTTTTGGCGTGGAAGGTCTCTTCCTTTCCCCTGTCTCTTTCTGCCCTTCCCCGCTTCTTTCTTCTTGCAGAAGCATCTTCTTGCACCTTCCTGGCCCATGGTCCCCCCATGTCTTTTCCCTCTCTGCCTTAGCTCCTCCCCCTTCCTTCATTCCCAAAGTAAGGGCGTCATCCCTTCATAGAGCACGCCAGTGGCAACCCAGGCCCGTGGCCGAATTGGAGGGAAATGAGTCTCCAGCAGTGAGTGTGCTCCCTGTCTTCTCCCTGCCCCATAGCTCACTTCTCTGACCCCCTCCCCTGACAAGGTTCCTCCATCATACCCCTTCACTTCTCATCAAAGCTCGCCTTTCCGAGGCAGGTGCCTCCCACTTGGTGACTCCTTGGAGACTCCTCCAGCCTGAGTTCTCTGCAAGCTTTGTCCTCTTGCTCCAGCCACTAGCACCTCCTTCCTACCAGTCTCCCCTACTTTCCTTCTCCTGGCTCTGTCCCCACCTCCCTGCGCCTCCTTTTCCAGAAGCAGGCTTCCTTTTTCCTTCCCTTCCAGCCCTCCCCAGCTTTCGGTTGCTGCCTCGGTAACCTGTCTTACCACCAGGGCCAGGGTGAACAAAAAAATAAATAAATAAAAGGTCAGTGAGTGGAGGGAGCAGCAATAACCCCTAAAACAGTACTATCAGTGGAACATGATTGATCAATTGAATTCCATAGCGGCTGAAAAATGTGGGATTAAGTAGTGTATTATACGCACAATGAGTTGAGGCATGATGTTCATTTCAAGTTCATTTCGCCGGCCTCTGCCACCAGATCAGGCAATCAATAGGGGCAGCAGATATCATATATCACCTCTCTGCGGGCTGGGGAGAGAGCACCATAATCTCTCGCAAATTTAGAGTGACAGATTTGTCAAGATCTGAAGGGCCCCTGAATAAATGAAGGCAAAGGGACTCCTCCAGCCAGTGACCCGAGGGCAAAGCTTTAGTTCAGCTCACACACACACACACACACACACACACACACACACACACACACACACACTCCTCTCTCGGTCACAGGGTGAGGCAAGCCACACACAGGCATGTGCACAAATCCACAGAGGCATGAATTGTGTCTTGCCACATGTGTGCGCGCGCTCTCTCTCTCTCTCTGTCTCTCTCTCTCTGTCTCTCTCTCTCTCACACACACACACACACACACACACACACACACACTTGAAGGCATGCTCACAAATGTACCTTCTGCTCCCTAGGACCCATTTGGTAGGAGCAATAAATGCAAAGTCCCTCCACAGTGCTCTCACTCGGACCTAGCAGCAGGGCTTCCCCCCAGAAGGCTGCAAGCAGACACAGTGGGACATTCAGACAGCGACAGAGAGTGGAGCTAGGAATATGTGCACCCTGGAAAGGGGAGTGCTCATAGGAGGAAGGGGACACGGCCTCACGTCCCTTGTATGCATGGGTTCTTTCAAAAAAGCTTCGTACTATCATTCAAACTCATCCAGACCCTTATTCACCCAGATGTTTATTACACACACACACACACACACACACACACACACACACACACACATATATATATATATAGAGAGAGAGAGAGAGAAAACATTCACACAAAGGGGAAAACAAGCGTACTGTATTCTAGTTCCCCTACAGGGTCAAACATGGTTCCAGAACCATGCAGAAAAAGTACAACCACCAGGTCTTGCATCCACAGGAATACAAAAATGCCACCAAGGCTGCCTCTACCCCTATCCACCTCGGGCTCATCTTAGTCTCTCTCTCCCCCCTCCTCTTCCCCATATTTTCTCTCTCTACTACACACACTTTCTTTGCTCCTGAACAGTCTGGTGGGAAGATAGGAGGTCCTTGTGGAAAGCAGTGTCCTTTGCTTCATCTGGGAGCCCAGCAAGGGAGGATGGCTGTAGATTGAGGTTAATCAATATGTAATACTTTCTATGGTCTCCCAAATGATACTGTACGACGTTACTGTATATAATACAATATTGATTATATCATACCATATAATCACCTATAAACTGATATATATAACAGTCCCACAGGAACACCCTGGGCCCTAAAGCACAGGCTGGCCCCTGGCCCAAGGCTCCCTAGCTTGTCATGGGCTGTGGGAAGCCAGGGAATGGCAGGTTGGGGCTGAAAGGCCAGGACAATTGCTAGATGAGGGTCCAAAGGGACTGCAGGACAAGCTCTTTGTCCTCGGTATGCTCTAAAAGCTCCAAGTGGCCAAACACTGGAAGGCAGGGACAAACAGGGCAAAGGGAGCCGAGGTGGAACCTCACTTGGAGGACCACACTGCCTCTGACTGGGAGCAGGCGCTAGTGCTCCGTGTCCTGGCAGAGCCCTCGTGGGAGAACCAGGTGTCCAGGGAGCTGGCTCCTCCTGAGACCTGAGCCAGAGTCCTCCAGGGCAGAATGGTGGCCAGGACACAGCAGCTTGCGTGCTCTCTGGAGTCTGTCCAGGGGTGTCCAAGTGGCAGGCGACTCCTCTTAGCTCTTGCTCTGTCTCCAGCCCAGCCAGTGTACCCCAGCTTTCCTCTGGGAAGCCCTCCTCCTCAGGAGTAGTTAATTACTTTACCCAGACTCTGTGTTATACTTAGCTTCAGAGATTTGATGATTTTCAACCCCTGGAATCCGTGGAACTGAAATTTATCTGCACCCAGTTCAATTCTCCACAGTAACGCCTGTCTGAGAGCCCAGGCCCTCACCCAGATGACTCAGGCTGGGGATAGGTGGAGGCCCTGGGAAAGGAAAGCATTGGAAATAGCTTTGTGGGAGCCCCCCTCCACCTCTGCCCAGCCTTTCTTGACCATCCAGCAATGACCCCCTCAGCTTTTGCAGGGCCCTGGCTTCCTCAGCCAGGTCTCTGAGGAAGGGGCAGCCTCCTAGGCCTCAAGGCCTAGGCTTCCAGCCCTCCAGCTTATGGACGGGAAGTAAGGGGCCTTAGCAGGGGCACAGGGTCCCATGGTCCAGAGCCAAGTACACAACCCTTTACCCACTGCACCCTTCCTTGTTTCTGATGGCCTGGTAATCATGCCTTAAGTGTCTATGTGTTCCCCAGATGTTTCCGAGGGCTCTGTCCCCAATGGAGACTCCCAGAGCGGTGTGGACAGTTTGCGGAAGCACCTGCGAGCCGACACCTTCACCCAGCAGCAGCTGGAAGCGTTGGATCGAGTCTTCGAACGTCCTTCCTATCCCGATGTCTTCCAGGCATCAGAGCACATCAAATCAGAGCAGGTAAGAAGGGAGCTTCCTGTTCACCCCGCTCTGCACGTGTTCATACGGCTACGGTGTGAACATGACAGTACAGACCACTGTGAAGGCACAGTTAAGAAAAATGATTTCAGTACAGAGTCACTGAGATGATGAGAGAGAGCTGGTGAGCGGGTACACATTGTCTCTATTCAGAGTTTCTGATTCCTTACGAAGGGCAAAGTCGGTCGTCCCTCAGTTCCCCCACCCTAGCTCTGCGTGCTGTGACCCTGGTATGAGAAAGACAGAAATACCCTCTTACTATGACCTTTGCCCTGCCCCCACGAGGTCCTACAGAAGGTCTGTGAAGATCGTCCTGTCCTGTCCTGTCAGAAGGACCAGCCACCTGTGCCTGCCTCCTTCTCCCTGATGCGTCCGTCAACTGTGAACCCAGGCCGGCTGGCAGCTGTCCTAGTTGCCCACAATGCTTACAGACACAGAAGAGCACGGACCACACAGCATAGGCTGGCACACAGCGACACTGGCAAAGCACAACACTCAGAATCACATCCCCAGTGACCTCACATTTCAGGGCTAGCAGGGTGGCTCAGGGGGTAATGGCATTCGCCACCCAAGCCTGGCAGCCTGGGTTTGGTCCCCAGAACCCGTGTAAAAGTAGAAGGACTGAGCCCACAGAGCTGTGCTCTGACTATCACGTGTGTGCCATGGTATGACCTGTTCCCCACACAATAATATTTTATTTTAATAGTTTTAATAAAATACTCCCCATTTCCAGCTGTTTCCACCCCACACGGCACTCACTGTGGAATCCAGCAGTCCTGCAGAACCCACAGATGCACACACTTGCCTGGTCATCCCCTCAACCACCCTCTAGCACATGCTTCCGCCCACACGTCTGTAGAGCTCCCCAGCCAGCCTACATATATGGCCTAGGTCAGGCCTCCAACTGCAGCACAACACAGCCTGCTGTGCGCACACGTACACTTGCATGCTCACACACGGGCACACACAGCGCACTGGCACAGCCCCTCAGGCCCCGCACAGCCCAGTTTCACTCCAAGACTTTCTCCCCGCCCGTGCTTTTATCCCATAAGCTGTTTGTCTTCATAAAACAAAAATCAAAAGTCTTTTTAAGGTGCCCTGAGCCATAAACCAACAAAGGAGGAGCTGGCCGAGGCGGGCGGCTCAGTGCACCCTCCCCAAGTCCCCGGCTGTATTACAATGAATAACCTTTATTTACTTTCATTAGACTATTAAACACCAGCACAGCCATTTTTCCCCCTGAAACTCGGAGCAGGGCCCATAAAGCAAATCCGAAGCCTAATTGAGTTCATTTTAATTTCTCTCCGATCACAGCGAATTACTCTGGTGATAAATCAGGGGGCAGCCTCACCCCCAGTAGAAGGCCTAATTTGCAGCTAATTACAAAACTGATTTCTACAGGAAGATCAATACGAGAAGGAATTGGAAATGACGAGGCAATCCCGTCCAGCCAGGGAGGGGAGAGGGTCCTCTGGGGGGGCCAGGAAGCGGAAGGGAAAAAAACGGACCCGAAAGAGCAGAAAATCAGTTTTAATTTAACGTAATATTAATCAGAGCAACTTTTCCTGCTTTGTGCGGCTTCTGGTCTGCCCAGCTCTGGGGTCTGGCTTGGTGGTGGCTGCAATAAAAAGGCAATTACCCAAGTGTTTCGGGCAGGACACCCTTTCAGACTCAATGGCTAGCCCCCTCCCACCCTTCTGTTAGCCATGTGGACTCTCCCCCTCCCCAATTTCATACCCCAGTGCACAGGCAGAGAGCAAGGGGCCCATGGGGCTGTCTTTGTTTGTTTTTTAAAAAGGGGCGCCCACACCCCATCAGCCAACCCAGCAGTGCCAGGCTGGAGGCCCCATCAGGCCCTTCCCCCCAACAACCACCTCAGCCATGTGTCAGGGACCATCTCTGTTCCCCAAGGCTCCTACTCAGAGGACCCTGAGCACCCCATATTTCTCAGCAAGGGGGTCCCTACTGCTATGCTTCCTCCTGCAGCTTCTTAGGCAATAGATGACGAAGCTCCGGGGGTCCTGGGAAGCCCACCCCAGTGTAGAGACCGTACTTCCTCTCACCACGTCAGGTCCACCCCCACTGTCACCAAACTCTCCCGCCCCACCCAGCCATCTCCTTCCACCCCATCTGGGAGGGTTCCGGGGCCCTCCTCCCCATCTGCACCCATGTATACACATCAATAGAGAGCTGTCACTTTCCTCTCTCCTCCCAGGGGAATGAATACTCTCTCCCGGCCCTGACCCCTGGGCTTGATGAAGTCAAGTCGGGTCTGTCTGCATCTACCAACCCTGAGCTGGGCAGCAATGTGTCAGGCACACAGACATACCCCGTCGTGACTGGTAAGGGGGCTTTCCGAAGGGTGGGGCTCTGCGCTCAGTGGGGTGCCTCTGATCTATGCCATCTGGGGCCCGGTGAGCCGAGTGGGCCCCCTGCCATGGTGTCTGCAGAGTGAGAGAGGGGAGCGACAGAGAGCCTTCCCGAACAGAGCAGATGTGTACGGATGTAGGCATGAAACACTGTGGTCAGGGTTCCGGGCTTCACCCTGAGAAGGTGGGGGCTGGGGGCCTGCTGCCTGTCGCTCCGCTGTCCCTGCTCCCGTTCCTCCATCTCCCCAAGCTGTCCAGGCTTCCCAGCCCCTGGTTAGGACATGTGCAGAAGAATGTCAAGGCTCTGGAAAGTGGCTCAGAGGTTCCCAGTCTCTAGCCTGCACACTTCTCTGTCCCCAAGGGTGCTGAGAGGCTTCTCTGCTTTCTCCAGGCAGCTTGAGTAGCCATGGCCTGGGGCCTGAGGGTGTACCAGCAGCCTTGTAGAATGCAGCCTTTCTGCTACTTCCTGGAGAAAGCCACTGAGAGGAAAGTTGGATTCCAAGGCTAGGGGAGGTCAAATACAGGGCAGAGGCACCATGGCCAAGCGTTTCAGGGATGAGAACTGCTGAGGCCCTGGAGTGGCCATGCAGGGCAGGGTTAGTAGATGATGGTTCAAATGCCAGCTTCAGAAGGCCCCTGGTGCCATGGGAGGGTTTCCGGGCCAGGAGAGTGCTCCGGGAAGAGAGATACACATGGAGGTGTTATTAAAACTCACCTAATTATTCCGGAGGCTCTAAAGCCAATGTGCCGTTTGTACCTTGGGAGACAGGATGATCGAGAAGAGTCTCGGTGGGGCCTGGGAGACACTGAGGCATTACCTGTGAGTGAGCGGAGACCGCCTGGGGACAGGACAGCAAGGCTGTAGGCAGCCAGCATCACATCCATTGGCAAAGACTGAGCAGGCGAGCGCCCTGTCACAGGACAGGGCTCTGGGTGATATGTTGTGTTGGTGACTTGGTAACTTCTGTGGATAGGAATGCAGCTCAGGCTGAGGTGGGCTCCAAGACCCCCTCCAGGGGGCTCCAGAGAGCCCTCCCTTCCGCTCCCATGCTCTGCTGAAGTGATGTCCCAGTACAGCTGTGTCCAGCAAAACCAGAGTTGTGGTCTTGGGCCAGGAACCCAAAGACTCTGAGTCTATGAAGCGCTCCTGGGCTGACCAGGCCTTCAGGAGTGACGACGCCCTGAGCCTGTGTTCGCTGAGTCAGGACACAGCTCAGACCTGTGCTCCTCAATCTTCCTAATGCTGTGGCCCCTTCATGACTGTGACTTCCTCATGCTGGGGTGACTGCCCCCAACCGTAAAAGTGTTCTGTTGCTACTTCACAGCTGTAATTTTGGTATTGTTATGAATCAGAATGTAAATATCTGATATACAGGATATCTGATATGCAACCCCAGAGGGGTCATGGCCCACAGGTTGAGAGCCTCTGGCTTAGATTAACAGGCCCTGGATATGAGTTCTCTGAAGGCTGATGTAGTTGCTCTCCGATCTTCCCACCCAAGCCAGGCCAGCAGCGGTTGTCCCCCAAAGTGGTGAAAGTGTGAGGACTCTTCTCCCTAGTCAGTGCCACAGGCCAGAAGGCAGGGACTTCCTGGGGATGGACATGTGGTTCTTCAGGACAGGACCCCTGCTGCAGGGGACGCTGGGGGGCTAATGTAGAAAAACGCCTCCACCTTGAGCAGCCCCCGCTATTCCCCCCCCATGGCCCTGGAACGGTCCCAGCTCAGCCTGGGACCATCTTCGGCTGATCCATCTGGATCCAAGTGTGAGAAAAGTTCATTTCAGACCCAGCTTGACATTCCCAGGTGGCAAGTTAGCACTAACATCTCAATCTGTATGCGACATTTCAATCAAGCGAGGAGTAACAAAAGCAAAGCCATTAACATTCGGAGATGTTCACCAGTGGTAATGACGGGGAAACTCGCTCAGAAACTGGAAATTACCAAAAAAGAGCCAAGTGTGGAGGGGGGGGTGGGGCACGTGGGGGCAGGGAACGATTTTTCCACACTCAGACCCAGATCCAATGTTTGGATTAATAGTGCCATTACTCGAGAAAGGGCTGCAGATTATGCTCATTCTTAAAATGTTTTTGCTGGCAATTAAACGGCTGCAGCTATTGATCTTTGTTGATTTTATGTCCTCCTAATTTGCATAATCTATTAAAGATGAATGATTCATGATGTGTTTATTATGGGGACAGACAGAATCTGCTGGAGGTACTGTCAAGGTGAGAGACGGGTATTGCCCAGAGACTTCCTGGTCCATCTTGAGAACAGGTTTAGCTTCCTGGCTTTTTTGGGCCAGGACTTGGTAGGTAGCAATAAGCGGTGTGTCAGGGACAAGCAGAACAAATGGACTTTCCGGTGAGATCTAGAGAGATGTTGACATCTGTGAGAACCGGGCTTCAAGCATGCTGGGGAGGTGACAGAGACTCTTGGTGTATTTGCAGAAATTCCTCTCTAAAATGCCCCTCCCCATGGAGTCTCACTATGTAGCCCAGGCTGGCCTTCAACTCGCCACTTCCATTAACAGAGTGAGCTACTGCATCCGGTTCAGAAACATTCCTTAAAAGCTTATTTCTTTTGAGAATAGTGAGGGTTGTGGGAAAAGGGAGCCTAGCAGTGGGTGGGCGACTGTGGCCCCACGAGTGCTGAATCAGGGAGCCGCAAGGTCATGCTGTGCTTATAGCCGTGGATGCGTCAAGGCGTTCCACAAGTCTCGGTACCAGGTTCACCTTCCTCCCTAAGAAGAGGCAAACCCTAAGAAATGTGTCTTAAGGAAGCTGGCTGGGAAGGCCTTGGCCCAACCTGAAAAGCCAGACCTTATTGATATTCCTGCCACCTCCTGGCACTAGAGGCTGATTTCAGACTTCACCAGCCACTTGATACAGCTGTTCCACAAGGTCAGGACTGAGAGGAGACAGGAGCCTGGACTATTGTATGGAGGGGAGAGTGGGAGCCAGTGGGCCAGGACACAGCTAATCACATCACAGGCAAGGGTGGCTGCTGCCACAGGCTAGGACTCAGCCTGATAGCCTCCCCACCCAGCTTCCAGCAGAGAATCAAGGCAAGACACCGATTTCTCAGGGTAGCATTTGGAAGTTCTGCCGAGATTTTAATTTCACTGCATCACAACTCAGCAAGCTGCCAAGTCAAGCTGGTTATTTAAATTTATCACCCATTCTCCCCTCCGCTGCTGGGTTGCCCTAGCTAGGCTGCATCTCTTTGCTCCAGCCCACTGCTCTAGGCTGCCGGTCTGGAACAGAGCCGAGTCTCAACTAAGTGATAAGGAAAATGGGACCCACTAGATGGGAGAGTGAGCCAGGCTTCCTCGGGGAAGTTGCTCAGAGCACCTTCTTACCCTCTTCAAAGGATCCCACAGGGGAAGAACCTTTAACCCTTAAGTATTCCCCAGCCCCTCTGTGACCACATTCCCTACATTTCCCATCACCCCGTTAGCAACAAGAGCTCCTCTTCCCCATAGCTTCCTCTCTGGCCTTGGCCCAGGCTGCAGCAGTAGGGTGCCTGCAGAGACCCTGAAAGTGACATTAACCTGAGAGGAGAAGATGAAAACAAGTTCTAGGATGCTCAAAGGCATTAGGGGTGCTTTGGAGCAGTGGAGAGTGCCTTGACTTGGGCAAAATCTGTTCTACAGCCGAGCAAGCTTCCCTCCTGGGTCTATGCGGGCTGAAGTAATGCTGAAGGGAACTGGTGCCAGCATAGCCCCAATGCTTCTCAGAGAAGCCAAGGAACACAGCGGGCTTCACTGGCCTCTAGTGGGCATCACTACCAAGCACTGGAAGAACCCTGGGCAAATGTAGTTCTCACCCTCGGTATAATCAAAGGTATGAGAGGAATGGCTCTGGTACTCAGAAACAAGGCCGACTAAGCTTAGCAAAACAGAGTTGGGTAAAATATAACAGAGAGTAGTTAATACACAGCCACACCTCGCTCTGGAGCCAGAAACAGAGGGAAGTCAGAGACAAGGCAGGATAGGATGTTTGACACTGAGGCTTCCATACAGAGCTAAACCCTAGTTAAGGGATGTTGGATATAATGCACCAGACAGAAGGTGTGATCTTGGGCCCAAGAGAAATAGAGACAGGACAAGGACAACACTGTCCAGGCTCTTTCTTCTCCATGACCCAGGGAAACAAAGGAGAGGGGCACATGTTACATGTCATTAGGAGAAACGGAGACACATTAGCCGGTATGCAGGCCCAAGTCCAAGTTCATGCCATAAGTGGTTACAAGGACCCAAGCCAAGAATTCACACAGAATTGTGTGGGGTCAACAGCCCATGATCCAAGATGCAATGGACTTCCACTGAGAAAAAACAAACAAACAAACAAACCCCCACTGTAGATGATGAGTTCACCATATAAAACTTCCACGCTTCCTGTGACCATGAACCATCATCGTAAGGGAAAGTTAGCAGAAGTGATACAGAGACAGTTACCGTCCAAGGGCTAGCTATGACAGAATATCCCAAAGTAAAGATCAATTAAGGAAAAGGTGGAAGAGAAAGGCAAGCTTGTTCATTAGCCCAGATCCGGACCCCTTTCCCTGGTGCCAAGCCAATCGTCAGAAAATGGAGGCCCCAAAGGCCAGTGAGTGAAAGGGAAGTGTGTGAGCCTAATTCCTAGTTTATCCAAATTCAGAATCTTCTCAGTAGAGTCTTGCTCTTCTTTGGGGTAATATTGACTATGAGAGATTTTAGGCCCAGGACAGCACTCTCCTTCCCTGTATGTTGCAAGGGAAGGTGAGTTAGACTGTTATCTTCCCAGCCCTGGGGGAGGAGGCATTTTTATTCAAGAGCTTGGGGAAGTTTTCCTGGCTGCCTAAAGAGTACAGCTTTGTAGGAAGCTGCCACTCAGGTCCACGCAGGATCTGTGGGTGCTACCCAAGAGGAGAGTGGCAAGTCAGACAGAGGAAGTAGAAACTGTCAACTCTGAACAGAAGTGAGGAGGTTAGAGACCCAGAGCTAAGGGACAGGGTTGACTCCATTCCTGGAGGCCAGAGGAAGCAAAGCCGGTACAACCTTGGATGCAGGCTGCCAACACAACAGCTTGCCCGCGTTGCCGGAATCTGCAATGGACAGCAAAGTGGCTTTTTGGCAGACAGAAGTGTGGACTCTGGGAAACCTCCTTCTCAAAGAGTCCTGAGTACCAACAGGGGCCTCCCCTTTCCTGTAGTTAACAACTCCCTTCCAAAGCAACTGCATTTCCCCCATAAAATAAACACATAGCCCTTGGCCAGCCCCTTAGGGTAGGAGAAGGCAATAAAGGCTCAGAAATGTTGCTGAAGGAGGCTGGGAGTCTCCTACTCCTGTCCCTTGGCTCAAAGCCCCTGATGAGCCAGAGGAATTTAGGGCACAGACACTAGAGTTGCCCTCCAACCTTGAAAGAAGAGGGTGAGGGCATCTCCAGACACGGGGAGAGTCAGAGAGCCCATTCCTGTGGCCACCAAGCCAACCGAGGGCCTCTCCTCTATATCTCTTTTTAGGCCAAGAAAGGCCAAAGCAAAGAGGTGAAGCCTCCTCTAGCTATCTCTGAGGCCTTTAGCTACATCCCTAAGGACCTCAAGCCCCAGACCTCACTGTGATTTAATTATGGAGGCATTTCCATAGCAATGAGACATTGACAGATTCGCCAGTGCCCTGAGCCTGCACTTATGGAGGCTCTGGATGGGACTCTTGCCTCTTTCATCCAGCCTGCCTTTTGAGGGGAGAGATGTTAAGAAGAGCCTTTAATCCACTCTGGCTGACGGGCAGGGCCGGTTAGAGTAGAATTCAAGCTGAACTGTTGTAACTGATGTCTTTTCCTCCCAGCCTCCCAGGAATGCTGGGCTAGCCTCCCCAGAAGTGGGCTTGGGCAGAAGCACGCAGCCCGGCAGTGGGGCCACACAGGGTCTCAGGAGGGAAGATGTCAAGGGTGTGGGGAATCTTAGCAAACTTGTCCTGTGGCCTTCTAAGCTGAACCAGAATTGCGTCCACATCACGGGATTCTCTATCACTTCTCTATCTCATCTGTCCACGAAACAAGCCTAAGATGCTGGGCATGTCAAATGGACCATGCTTTCCCTTCATCACATACTTTAACTTGTTTGGCCATAAGAGAAAGAAGCCTGTTAAGAATATGAAACGGAACATTCTTGCGGAACTTACTGTCTTCATTTGAAGTGTGTGCAGTCAAACAGTACCCAACTCAGGCTAAGGAGGGTTACCTGAGCAAGCACTCTGCTTTCACAAGGAGGGAGGTACAGAGAATCTTTCAGCCACTGGATGCTGTTTAGAGATGCCAGGGGTGGCCCAAAGAGGGGTCCCCCAACACTTGTTTGCTCTGCTCTTTGGCACTTCCTAAGAAGAGGTTGCCCAAGGAGAAGCCTACTAATGCAGCCTTTCCCCGAGCCACCAGGAATTCTGAGGGGTGGTGCCCTAAGGAGTGTCACAGGTATGGCTCAGAAATGTCTTACTGGCCTTAAAGCCACCAAGGCAAGATTTGAAACCTGTTTCTCAGAGAACCAGACACTCACAAGGTGACAGGAAGACCCTCCTTAGCTGTCACCTCAGGACAAATAAGCCAGCGCTTCTTTAACCCCTAGCTTTTGCGAGGCAGCCCTGCCACTGTGGTCATTTCTGAGAGGCTTTGCTGCCTTCAGCTTGGAATCCTCTGCTCACCTCCCCAGCGGGCGGCGGGGCTGCCTGGCAGAGGGGAGGAAATCCAGTGGTGGCTCCAAGAGCAGGCTAATGCTCCAGCAGCTTAAGTGGCTGCTTTCCTTGAGATTAGGGTTTCACTTACACAGAGCGCCTGAAAAACGCTGCGCTTTCAGAAGGATTAGAGTTGACAACCCAGCGCTCCTCTCAGAGAACAAAATAAAGCCAGAGAGGAACTGGGAGACCCGGAATACCTGGAGACTGTGCAAACAGGCTTAACCTCTGCCCACCCAGCATGAGGGTCTCTCACACATTGACCCAATAGGTGAGTCCCTTGTACATCTGCCTGGGTGCCAGCCCCTGCCTGACTCTGCTCTTCATTTGCTCATGGAGTCAGAGAAGGCCGCATGGGGAGGTGACTGGGAAGAGTCCTGGAGATTTCCCTTCCCAAGCCTCGGTGTCTACCGCTGTAAATGAGCCGAGTTTCCTTCTGGCCTTTTGAAAGTGCGATTCTCCTTAGCCTTCCCTCGGGTTGAGCCAGCAGTTCCATCCATGCCCAGCTGAGTTAGAAGAACCCCTTCCTGTGGGCCTCCACTCCTGCCATGCACAGCCCCATAAGGGCATTGTGTGAGGGGAGAAGGTGGAACTAGCCTGGCTAGTTGTGCCCAGATGTTTGACGGTCAAGGGGTAGACCTCACTGAGCCAATGCAGGGCTAGCAACTCTGCCTAGGACACCCTGGGGACTGAAGGTCCAGCTGACAAGCCGCTTAGCAAGGACAGCCACCCTGAGCTGTGATCACAGCCCCCTCTGCTGGAACCTGGAGCAGGCGAGCCTAGAGCTGAGTGTAGGGCCAAAACACTGGCCTAGGTGGGGGGTCCTTCCACAGGCTCCTCTGTTCTAGAATGGCAAACCTTGGGAGAGTCTGGGAATCTTAGGAATAAAAACCATAGATCGCTGTTTCCCTCGAAAACACCGTTTACAGATGCAAGGATCACTGTTTTAATATATTACACAAAACTTGTAAATGCAAAGATGAAATAGATTTAGGCAGCAATTAAAAAGTTGGTGGCTACATTCTTGTGTGTATTACGTTTGTGTCAGATGTAAGCACAGACCACCAGCCTTGAGGAAATCTAATGTCTTTCTTTTTGCCACCTTCTATGAGAGGCAGACAAACGTGAGGATAGGGCAGTAAAACAAGAGTTACGTTTTCTGGCCTTAGGGTCCTCCACGGTGTAAAATGGATAGCAGAAATGCTCATCTTCAGAGAAAGATGCCAAGCAAAAGCATCTCTAAAGTCTTTGGGTAGAACTTCTGCTGTATAAATCTGTGTCTAATGAGCCCTTTGCCAAAGCCTCACTGGTAGCTGTTTCTGTGTCCTGGACAGCTTCCTTCTTACTGTTCTGAACACGAACATTGGCCTGGACTTGAGATAAGCCTGATGCTTCACATTTCGCTGTTTCTTATATGGTTTCATTAATATTATTTGAGCAGTTGCAAACAAATCAGTTTCTTCTGCCAAAGAACAGAGGTTCCCTTGCTTGTTTGTTTTATAAGCATAGTTTATTCATTTTGGAACCATAAATACTTTTCAGAATACAATTTTTTAAAAATGTACCTCCTACCCAGAAAGAGGTGTGTATGATAACACTGACATATTGCTTTCTATGGATCCCTTGCAAAACAATGAAGCCCAATCTAACCCCCCCCCCACCGCACACAAATGAGTCAAGCTGAACACACAAGCAACAAAGAGTCTTAAACCAGGTGATGGTGACACACGTCTCTAATCCCAGCACTGGGGAGGCTGAGGCAGGCACATACTCTCTGAGTTCAAGGCCAGCCTGGGCTACAGAGTGAGTTCCAGGATAGCTAGGGATACACAGAGAAATCCTGTCTCGAGAACAAATTCATTTAGCACGAGCCCAGGTTACTCCGCGTGTAGGTCTGTCATATTTGGGAATACCATGCCAGTGTTGATCTCCTGGGCTAACACAGCTGTAGTCCAGGTTCCTCTGTCGATTATCTGTGAAATCCTGACCATAACCCTTAGTTCCTCTGTGTTTCAGTTTCTAGTCCGAAAACTCAGGGATTAAAAATAGGGCAACTGGTAGAGTTGATAAAAGAATTAAAGGAGCCGGTAACACATGTGAGATCTGAAGGTGATGACTAGCACACGGTAGTCGCAAAGAGATTGCTGACCCAACACCCAACAAAATGGCACACACCATCTGATGACTTGAAATCTCCAATTTCTTCATAAAGCCTGGAACTTCTGTCTCTACTTGGGAGAGAGGCTGCACTTAGAGTTCTCCAAAACAGTTGATTTGCTCTGGCCCATTTGCTAAGGAATGCCTGACGAAAGTGCACTGTCTGATTCAGACAGAGCGACTGCTGCAAAAATTGGCTTTGGAGTCTTCAGGGACTCCCGCAGTTGAACTGCGAAGACATCCTCATCAAGTACAGTGCTTCGAACACTCTGGGTACTTTAAGAGTCTCTGCCACTACTGCTTCTCAGAGGGGCTTTTTTGTGTTAGAAAACTCTCAAAGGAGGAGAAGACTCCACCCCATGGAGTTTTACTACAGACCTCCCATACACTTGTTCTTTCCTTGAGTCCCTTTTTTCCCTGCTGCATCTTAATGGTAATGCAGTGGTATGAGGTTTGGCTTGTTGGGGAACTCCTTTTCCCTTTCTTTGGCTCTTTTGGGGGGAGTATCTGGGTCCATGCTGTCATTAAAGGCAGTGCAATATGGGCACGGCTTCTAATGTTGGTGCTATCGTTTACTAGCTGTGTAGTCACGGGAGAATCATTATGCCGTGTCTCTATCTTCCTATCCTTCAAGCAAGGGCATGGTCATCCTGAAGACTCATCTTTGAAAGCTTTGTAACATCAGAAAGCAAGTAGGCAGCATGAAATGCCCACTCTCTCGTGGTAACGTTGAGTTTTTATCCTTTTTGATTCCTGGCGCTATTTTTATGTTACCGGCGTTGTCCGTGAGCCAAGCACATGCTTTACTGCTTCCTGCCCTCCACAGGACGGCACACATTTTATAACTGATGCACTCTGCTGTGTAGGCTTTCCTCCTGGTTCTGTGCTTTGGCTTGTTTGTGTGAAGGGGGTGGCTGTGCCATCTTACAGTCTCAGGGTCACCCCCACAGCCATCTGCCTGCCTCTCTGTAACACCTCAGCACCCAGTGCCCTGCCAGTTCCTCCGTTTCCCATTGATATTCCCTCACCAAAGGAGGCGAGCTCAAAGAACGCTGCTGGGCAAATGGTATGATGGCTTTAGTAATTTGAAAACTTCCTGCCTCGTGTGTTTTCCGTTATTGACAATGGTGTTCCAGGAGCATATATGGCTCTAGCAAGACTTTGGTCAATTTTTCCCTGCTCTTCAGGTGTCATCTGTGTACTAATGAAGTCATTGAGTGTGCTTTGTATGCAGTGGCTGCCACCTTGTTGGCTTAGAGGTCCCGCACAGGCACCTCTTTGTGGAGACAATGCTACCGAACAAAGCGTGGGTATGTGACAAACACTAGAAAGTCTTAAAGGCTTTTTCCTCACGTGGCCTCTACTCCTATATTTTTCAGATTTCAAATTGCTACCTACAGACATAGATTTTTTTTTTTGAAAAGTAGAATTTGGAAATCTGCCTTCCAATCAGTCATTCAGAGAGCAGTTCTCAGTATGCAAAGTCTTGTACCTGCTGGAGGTTGAACACTCCATATTGCAGGCATGATAGCTGTGGGAATAAACTTTGCAAGAGGATTTCCTCCAAGTTGCCTGGAGACAGCTTCTGAACCATCCAGCCTTTCTTTGTCACTCCTGGATCTTGTTGTTTTACTTTGATGTTGTTGTTGTTTTGGGTGAATACCTTCCACTATGGGGAATTTGTGTTCAACTAGTTGTAAGAATGATGGCAGCGAAGATGAAAAAGCCAGAGGGGGTGAGAAGGGAGGGGCAAAGGGTGAGGAGAGGCACTCTGCTTCCTGGATGCTTTGTGGACATTGAGATCACAGGGTCTGGAAGAATCATGTTCTGTATCTCTCCAGCTTCAAAACCTCTGCATCTCCCATAATCCTCTTTTCTCCTGGGTCTTTTTTTGACAAATAAATGCCATATAATTTATCTCTCTTCCTCAGAAATAATAGGTATTTTCTCTGCCTATGCACCTCGGGTCCTCTCCATTGAGAAATGGTCAGGAGATGCATACTTTTTTATTGGCAATAATACTGTAATAAAAGAGCCAGGCAGTGGTGGAGACGCCTTTAATCCCAGTATGCAGGAGGCAGAGACAGGTGGACCTCTGGGTTTGAGGCCAGCCTGGTGTACAGAGCTAGTTCCAGTACAGTCAAGGCTACACAAAGAAATCCTGTTTTGAAAAACCAAACCAAACCAAAACAAAAAGTCAATACAAGAAACCCTACAATGAAGCAAACACAAGCAAGTTGTGGTGATACATATCTGTAGTCCCAGCAGCCAGGGGTGTGAGGCAGGAGGACCACAGGTTTGAGGCAAGGTGTAAGACTGTCTCAAAACAAAACAAGACAGATGAAAGCAAATGCATATTCCTCTACTGCCTGGGACTCAGAAGCAGCCTCTCCTTTGCTAGTTCTGTCTAGTGAATTGCAGGAAATGTAAGGCATTAGCTACACTCAGCGGGTATAGGAAAATCATTCTGTTGCATAGTAAATCTGAGTCCACAGAGATGAATCTATCACTGGAAATCTTGGTAAAAATTCCACTGTTGTTTCAAGTGCTTTTTCAAACACTTAAGCTTTTATTGGTTTTGTGTATGTGTGTGTTGCCTGCATATGTGTCTGTGCACCACATGCCTGGTACCCAAAGAGGCCAGAAGGGGGCATCAATCCTCTGGAACTGGAGTTACAGACAGTTGTGATTTGTCATGTGGCTACTGGGAATTGAACCAGGGTCCTTGGAAAGTAGTCAGCGCTGTTAACCACAAAGTCACCACTCCAGCCCCATTTCAACTGATCTTTCTCTTTCCTCTCTCTCTCCTCTCTCTCTCTCTCTCTCTCTCTCTCTCTCTCTCTCTCTCTCTCTCTCTCTCTCTCTCTCTGTTTTTCAAGAGAGGGTTTCTCTGTATAGTTTCGGAGCATGTCCTGGAGCTGGATCTCACAGAGATCTTCATGCCCCTGCCTCCCGAGTGCTGGGATTAAAAGCATGCACCACCACCTGGCCTTCTTTTCAACTGATTTTAGGGAAAAGATTTATGCAGATTTTGTCCTAGCTTTGCTTCTCTGTAGTAGATCAATGCATTATGCAACAAGGAGAAACCATTACCATCCACCAGGGAGCGGCTGTGGATGCAATGGAGGGATATGAGGAGTGACCAATAAGTACTTATTGAGAGTCCACTGTGTTCTGGACTATGCAGGATAGATCAGAATGCAGGTCCTGCCCTTGAGTGAGTTATGGTCTGCTTGGCATGAAACAGCAGAGCTGACAATGTATTCTGCAATATGATGACGTAGTCAGCCATGGAACACAGATGTCATGGAAACTTGAAAGAAGCTTCCTTGATGAGTAGAAGGATGGGAATGTTGAGGCTTGCGCTGGAATAAAACTATGAGTAAGAAGGAAGCAAAGGTCACATCCAAGCACAGGCATTTTACATCACAAGATGAAAACAAACTCAAGCAGAAGTGAGAATCGGGGCAAAGAAAAGGCAAGCTGGCTGAGTACCTGAGCTGAGGGACTTGAAGTCTGGAGAGTTTCCATTTGAACTGTAGCCTGCAGGGACTCGAGGGCAGTGTTTACAAGGAAGGGGTACCATGAAAGCAATGTTTCAGAAGGCTAGCAGCCACGTTTTCCATTGCTAAGAGGGAAGAATGTGGAGGCAGGAATACAAGCAGAGAAAAACCACTGGGGCAAGCCAGAGGCGGGTACTTGGGGGCTGGACTACAAACGTGACAGAGGAGATAGGAATATAACAGAAATGGCTAAAGAGAATTGATTGTGTATGGGAAGGCATGGAGAAAGAAAGCTGTGCATAGAGCTCCGAAGTTCTAGGTATGTCTTCCAAAGGGCCGGGGAACCGACGGAGGAGAAGGTAGATCTGCCCTTATTCCTCCTGAGTTTGAGGTGCCAGTGGGGACAGCTAATGAGGGTGTTCAGCCGGTGGCCAGGAATGGAAAAGCCTGAGCAGTGGCTCCATATTCTCAGAGAGGGATGGCTCTCTCAGATGTGTCCAGAAGGGATGAGAAAGCACATGCCTGAGGAATGAAGTAGGTGATGCCATCAGGTGGACAGTAGTGAAGACACAAAGATGCTATGGACTGGCCAAGAAAAGTTCCGTGTACCTAACCATGACTAGGACACAACTAAGGAAAAGAAAGTGGACTAGGGGAGGGGTACATAGCGTTATGACTTCCTCCAGCCACACCTTGCCTTCTCGGGGTGGGACAGAGGCATGAGGAACAGAAAGACACCAACTGTTGAGGAAGACAAGAGGGATCTGCAGCAGATACATGGGCCCCAGGAGAGGAGAGGCTGCTCCAGTGTATGGGTGAGTGGGAAATAGGCTGAATCAATACTGTCCATGGAGACTGGAGCATGCCAGAGGGGAGCCCCTTCTCGGAAATGGAATGGAAGCCATGCAGCTGTGTTCTAGACCAAATGTCTCTGGGTGGAAGTATCTCTCTAATATGGGCTCACTTTGCCTCCATGCCCTGCTCTGGGCAAGGAAAAGTTCCCCCCCCCCCGGCCCACTCTCTAGGCTCTGGGTAATAGAGGCCTCCAGGGAGGCTACTGGTAGAGGGAGTAGATTTTGTTCACTGGAACTTGATCTGATCTGCTTGCCTTCAAAGTTCCTGGTTCACATCAGAGATGGTTTTCTATCATGTAAAAGCTACAGTCACAGCCAAATCGCTTACTGGTTAGTCATGTACAGCTCCACTTAGAATAAGGGCTCTACCTTTGTAGAGGTGGTTGTGGTGCTAGAGAAGAGCAGTAGACAGGATGGTAGGGTCCACTAGGGCAGTAACAGTTGAGTATCTATGGAGAAGGAGTAAAACCAGGTCATCTCCCATCTCCATCTCGGTTGGGAATCATGGAGACACAGACTAAGGCAGGCATACATGTATGCACAGATACACAATGAACAACATAAAACAGAAGTACACACACACACACACACACACACGCTATAATGGTGGACACACATTTACACATTTGGACCCATATTCAGGCACCCGGAGGCCCAGTTGTTCAGACACCCATCTGCACATCTTCTTCCTGGAGAATATCCTCTCCCTAGCATCCAGGTGTGAGCTAAGGCAGGTCCCTCTGTTCCAGGCCTCACGCCTTCCCCTTTGTGTTTTTCCAGGTCGTGATATGGCGAGCACCACTCTACCTGGTTACCCCCCTCATGTGCCCCCCACTGGCCAGGGAAGCTACCCTACCTCCACCCTGGCAGGAATGGTGCCTGGTAGGTAACAATGCTGTAGATGTCTGATCTAGGTGGGGGTAGCTAAGTTGTGGGTGAGCTGCTAAGCGGTCTGTAGTCTGAGGCTGGGAGTGGGGGGAGCCAACAAACCATTGTCCTTCATCCCGTTGGCCCTTTTGAAGCAATGCTTGGAGGAAACTTACAGACATGCCCCCTTGTGTGCATAGCTGTAGGTTACAGCCCCTCCTCAGCACCCAACCACCCAACCCTATGCCCCAGTGCTCTGGCCCACCCCAACTATAGCTGACACTGCTTGGAAGAGCCTGCCCCGGTTTCCATGGAAACTTGGAACCTAAGACCATTTTCAGGGGCATGGCAGTCATTCAGACAAAGCCACACTGGTCCACACCAACCAGAGGGGGAGAACACCATAGAGAACCAACCCCAACCCAGAGAGAGAAAGGAGCCAGTCTCAACGTGGAGCAGAGGACAGGAGGGAAGCAGAAAGACCTTGACTTCAGAAAGAAACAATCTAGAACACCTCTACACTGCTTCAGAGGACACAGTCCTCTGGGACTCTGGCACACCTTTTTGCTGAGAGGCATTAGACTTGGGTTTGAAATTAAGGAGGCAGAGGCTGTTTTTAAAGCATGATGGCTTTAAAAGCCAAATGGGCGTGGCTTAAAGTCAAACAGAGCAGAAGTTCTTATCTGCAGAAACACCAAAATCTCCTGTCTTAAAATGACAAAGACTTTGGCCACCCACTGCCTCTGGAGTCTTTGGTGCGCCCTGTTCCTGAAGTTCAACCCTCACTAGCAGGGGGAGAGGAGGAGGCAAGAAAGAGTGATTGACCTGGTCAATCAAGGAAGTGCCCTGAGTAAGCGGAGCTGGGCTTGAGAAACTCAGGGAGGCCACTGCAGGGCCGTGAGAATGGGGGCTGAAAGGACCCGGGGTGAAGGGATTGCTGCTCAGGCTTTGGAGAAGGCAAGTAGAAGCGTTGGTAGGGCGCAAGGAAAGCTTTGGAGGTAGGTCCCTGAGCAGGTGGAGGCTGGAGGAGGTCTTAGGGAGGTGGGGGGTGAGGAGAGTGGGGAGGTGGGGGTGGGGAGTCTGCAGGGAGGTGGGGATGAGGGGAACCGCAGAGAGCTCTTGGTGGCAAGGGGGGAGTCGTTAAACAGAATCTAGTGCTGATGAGGAAATTACACTTGTTTCATTAGCGATGGGGAAGGAGATAGCTCAGTTCCTCTTGGTCACAGTTGAGCTCAGAAGCTCATTATCCTGCTGCACGCATGCTTTCCCTCCTCGTCAATAAACAGGCTTTCCAGTGGCTGCATCCCCCACCCCCACCCAGCTCCTTCTTGGAGTGGGGCCCCTTCTCCTCTACTTAACCCGCGGTTAGGGATCACTGTAAACAGTCTGGGGTCAGCACACAGGAGAAAGGGCGAGGGGGAAACCCATAGGCCTGGCCTTTCTCCTCCTGGAGGGAGGGAGGCAGCTCTCAAGGCTCCCAACCCACAGTGCCCTCCACCACTCATTGCTTCTGGGCCTGTGGCAGTCCACTCGATCCCTGCCGGTGTCCTTCCCCAGTGCCTGTGTCCCTGGTATTGGGCCTCGGGAGGGAAAAGTGGGAGGGGTTACTTCCCGGGAGGGCACCACCATCACCACCTGCCTAGTTTTGGCACAGAGCTGAGAAGCCATTCTTGGAACTTTCTGGGACAAAGTGTCTCAAGGGCCTTCCTTCACCACCTCCCCCCCCCCCTTTCATCCCGTGGAGTTCCTAAAGCTACTGTCCGTTATAAAAGCTCTTTGGCTCCCAAGTTACTTAAGTGGGCACAGCCAGACCAGGCCAAACCCTTCCGGGGTAGCCAGCAGTGCTTTGCAGGGGAGCCCAGGCACAAACCTGCCCACAGATTCCTCCATGCCTAGGTCTGCAGAGATATGGGTACTTCTTGCCTTTGGTGGCGGTCCCCGTGCAGAGAACATGGATTGCCTCATCTCTGACCTGCCTCCGGGGGGGTCCTTGCTCTGCTTGCCACACTTGAGACTGGGACTGGGGGGGGTGGCAGAAAAGGCCAACTGGGCACGTTGAGCACATCTAATTCCAGTTCCCCCACCCTCCCACAGGGAGCGAGTTCTCAGGCAACCCATACAGCCATCCCCAGTACACCGCCTACAACGAGGCTTGGAGATTCAGCAACCCCGCCTTACTAAGTGAGTACGCCACCTGGCTGGCCGGCGGCTTAGCGGCTCGCCTGCCCGCGCGCCAGCTCGGGCACTCAGGCTGCTTCGGGACACGGATCCCACTCTGGACCACCCCAACTCCGGGTACCCGGATGAGCTAGGGAGACAGACTCATTATAGCAGCGCTGGGGCCTGGGGATCCCTGGAGGGCGCCTGCGCATCCCGCCTCTTTCCTCCCCTGCCTCTCCGTCACTGGAAGGCTCTTGGCCGCAGTGGCCGTCGGGCCCCTTGGCTTGTTCGCCGCCAGGTGTCACCTGCCCTGTCCCTCTCCCGCCCTGCGAAAGCAGCACTCCTCCTGGGCATCCGGCCTCAGGGCCCAGCCACAGTACTCCAGTCCTGATCCTGCCGGACCCGGGGAGGGCTTTCGTTGCTTTTCTTTCCTTTTTTGTTCTCCTGTTTGTCCTCTCACCCAGCCCATTCTTCTCCTGTGTTAACTTCCAGGTTCCCCTTATTATTATAGTGCCGCCCCCCGGGGCTCCGCCCCTGCCGCTGCTGCCGCTGCCTATGACCGCCACTAGTTACCGAGGGGACCACATCAAGCTTCAGGCAGACAGCTTCGGCCTCCACATCGTCCCAGTCTGACCGTCCACCCCAGAGGGAGGGAGGACCGAAGCGACGCGCTGCCTGCCACTCGGCCACCGTCCCAGTCCCGCCCCCACCTCCAGATCCCCTACACGCCCTCCCCGCAGCCCTTCACGCCGCCCTGCCGATGGCCTCGCGGGACCGCCGCCAGCCCCGCCCGCCGCCCCTCCCCGCCCGCCTGGACCACCGAGCCGCCCGGCAGCCCGCCCGCCCGCCTCTGGCCTGCGCGCCCGGCACGTTTCTGTGACACACAATCAGCGTGGCCCACCCGGGCGCCGGGAGGCTTCGCTGGGGAAACCGAGCAAGGGAAACTAAGGAAAGGACTTTGTGCTGGAGGAGGAGCCGCGGGGAAACTCCTGCCCCACCCCGAGCCCCCGCCTTCTGTCTGCGTCCTGCCTCTGGCAGTGGCACCGCGACGCGAGGACCGGACTCGAGGGACGGCGTTTGGGACGTCAGTTTTCCACGGCTGGTACCCAAGGCGAGCAGACGCCAACCGAGCTCGTCCACCCGAACGGCCTGGGATCTCCTCCTGCAGAGACTCTACTCTCGACCCCGCCTGGCCCCTACCTCAGCGCCTCTTCTGTCTGCTGGCCTCTCACTTTCCCCTCCTGAGCATCCTCATCCCACGACGCCTTGTGTCTGGTCCCAAGCACGCAGCCCCATCGGGGCCACCGCGGGAACAGTTTCCTCCGACTGCGGCTGCGAGCACTGGTCTTTCCCAACAGTAACTTGCTGCCCCCACCCTAAACTCCCAACCTGCGGGCGGTAGGAGCCAGGAGCGAACTGACGACCGAGCTGCCCCGAGATGGAAACCGGAGGCTGCCCGATCCACTCCCCTCACCCTCAGCCTTCCCTTGGGCAGGAGCTGAACATAGCCCAAAACAAAAAAAGTCTACACTTATTTAATATGATGGTCTTTACAAAAATGAACAAAACAAAACAAACAAACAAAAAACCCAAAAGGCTGCTTTGTAGAAAGACGGTGTGCGTGGTGTGGAGGCGAACCTCTGTACATATCCCCTCCCTCTCCGCCCCGCCCCGCCGGGTACCGTAGAGTCCCTGCCCCCCCTCGCCCTCCCTGCCTGTAGATACACCCTGCTGTCCGTGCTGTGAGAGTCGCCGCTCGCTGGGGGGCCGGGGGGACACAGCTACACGCCCACTAAAGCACAGCACGTCCCGGGGGAGGGGAGCATTTTTTTACGTTACAAAAAAAAAATTATGAAAAGAAATCTCTATGCAAAATAACGAACATAGTCCGGTGGACACCTCTCGCCTCTGTTTTGTTAGCTGTTTCTCTGTAATTCCGTGTTTCCCCGCTCTCACCTCCCTGCATCTCTTCCTCTTCATCCCCCCCTTTCTCTGCTGCTCTCCCCTTCTGTGTCTCTTTCTCTGCCTCTCTTGTCTCTGTCTCGGTCCCATCCCTCCTGCCCCAGGCCACCAAGGCTACATCAGAAGTGGCAGAGTCACCTCCGGGCTAGCCCCTTGTGGCCTTGCCAACATGCCCCGGCCAGGCCGCCCTGCCCCACCCCGCCCTGTAGTTGCTCTCTTGGTAGCGGCGATGCTCCCTGCATGTCTCCTCAACCGTGGATCGTGACGACTCGAAATAACAGAAACAAAGTCAATAAAAGTGAAAAATAAATAAATAAGTAAATAAATAAATAAATAAAAATCATTGAACAAATCCAAAAAGGCTTGGAGTCCTAGCCCAGATCTCTCTTCCCTTCGAGCCTTTTTATTTGAAAAGGAACACCAGAAAAGAGGACAGTTTAAGGGGACTGCCGGCGCCTGGTCCGGGTCCAGTGACCGGATGGTGAGGGCGCCTAGGTCCCAGCTCTGGGGCCAGACCTGATCCCAGTCTTGTGTGAACTGGCTGCGCTCCAGGAGCGCAGGATCCCGGATCAGGCCTAGCCTTGGAAAGGTCTTCCACAGTTTTGGTCTCCTCCGCCACTTTCAATGTGTCGGTTCGTTTTGTTGGTTTTTTTTTTTTCTTTCCTTCCTTCTTTCCTTCTTTCCTAACTTCCTTTCTCTTTTGTGCACATGATAAATAATAATAATAATAAATAATAATAATAAAATTTTGTATGTCACTCCCCATGGCTCCAGGTTTGTCTCTCCCTGCCTCTGGGATAGGCCTGTCCTTGCACTAATGGACCCTCAATAATTCTGTCAAGGCTCAAACTCCACTCCCAATGTGACCTCCTCTAAATTCTTGGCCGTGACTCCCCTGGACTGCAGCTGAACTCTGACAATAGCCTGGAGAACACACCCAGGCTGTGAGCCAAGTAGTTTTGGCTTTCTGGAACTTCAGAGTAACTTTGACACCACCCTTCTCCACCAAATCAGCCTTGTCTTACTGTTAGCATCCTGCTACCACCTGCTACCACCTAGGTTCCCTGATGAGCAACTTCTGGGCTTCTCTCTTCACGGGTGGGGGTAGCCTGTGTCCTTTCTTCTCAATGCTCCCCTAATGGGCTCAGCTTCTCATTGGCCAGCTGTGATTTTGTACTGTGACCCCCTAAGAGACCACAGAGGCTGCAGGCCCTGGCCCCAAGTTTCTCCTTTCGGCATTTATTTCTAGACCCTGAGAGCTGGCTCATGGGACCTTGAGGACCACTTGAGTTTTGCCTGTCAAGCAATAGCTGATACTAGTGGCGCAGGTTTAGAGTCTGGGTGTACCCAGAGAGGAAAAGCTTAGGTGCCCCAGGCAAAGGGGGATATGAGTGGGTGGGTGGGACAATTGCTTCCTGCATATAAAGCGGTTTTTGTCCTTCTGTGTGAGTCTGTGTCCTAGAGGGGGTCTGGCAGCAAAGAAGAAAGAGTAGTGTTGGCCTTTTTAAACACATTTGAGCTCAGATGAGAGGGAAAGATCTGTCTGTCCTTGTGTCTGTCTGTTCCTGCTTAGACAGGGGATGCCTTGATTGTCCACAACTGTCCTGCTCTGCATCAGAGAAACTTAGAAACATTCCTTGCCCATCTTCAGCATCCTTTCCTTCTTGTCAACACAGATTTGTGGTACCAGGATTCATCTGCTCTCCACTCCAAGACTTTCCTCCATAGCTAAACTTCCTTCTCAGGCTCTAATCTTCCTGGATTGGCTGAGAGCTGCAAACAGGATCTGGAAGCAGACTAAAGAGTAACCTTTAGTCTGGGACAGTGCCTTCCAGACAGCTCCCCCCTACCAACATGCCAGAGACCCAAGCTTATTCATATCACACCACCAAGGGGATACACAGGACCCCAACGTGCCAGCAAACCATCCACATCTTCCCTCTCCCTTCTCACCTGTGACCCTACCTACCTTCTTCCCAGGAACTAGCAATCCTACCTCATCCTGTGGGTGCTGCCCCCTTGTCCCCCAGTCTCCAGAAAGAACTGTCTTCGATCTCTTTGGCCTTACTAACACATCTGTAAAAGAATTCTAGAGGTTCACTCCAGTCTAAGCATATCTCCTTATTTACACTTCCCATAAAGGTATTAGTGCATTGTGAATGAAATAGGAAAACATAGAAACAGAAGTTCTAATATGTTTTCTCGGTCTTAAGTGGATTGTTTCGAGCACCTTAGTAGCTGCCCCTACTCAGAGCTTCCAAACACCCAGCATAGAACGCTTGGTTACTATCTGATGCTCAACAAGGGGACTCCTGAAAGTAGACAGGACTTCGGGTTAGACCAAAGTTCAGTGGGTTTATCAGGACGCTGCCCTAGCTAGATGTAGTAAACACCGGTCCTTGGAAGCCTGCTTTTGCCTCTGGTGGCCTCACCTACCCATCATCAAAAGGAAACTGAGGGACATTTTGGGTGGATAGCCTCAGAATCTCTTAACTTCCTATTTGTTTCTGGTCTTCCTCCCACTGAAACAGACAGAAGAGGTCACACTATTTGCGGTGGCTGTTTCCCGGTGGAAATCTCACACACTCCTTCCTGGAGCTCTGGTTTCATCTTGGAATCAGCCCAAAAGCCCCAAATATACTCTGCAGTCTGTCAGCTGTCTAGTCTGTCTGCAGCCCTTTCACCCACCCAGACACCAAGAGGACCTGGTCTCCCAGCTTCAGTCTGCTTTCCCCCCATTCTGTCTGCTAGCCCTGCCCTACCTCATCGGCACAGATTCCCAAGTGATGTAACCAAACATAACTGTTTACTAGAGGGGGAAGTGCCCCAGGTTGGGCAAAGATGTGAAAGTATACTAGAGTGGTTAGAGTATCAGGTTCCTGGGGGGAGGAACAAGGAGAGAACATGTCAGATGAAGTTTAAAATGGTTTAGTTAGTAGCCAGGACACGATGAGAATGTCAAAATGGCACCTGCCACTTAAGGGAAGCTGTGTCACCCATAGTCACATCACAAGATGTACACGGCTTATCGGACCGAGTCCACACTGACCCAATGTTTCTTCCTTTCTCACAAAGCAGAGGTAGGCAGTGCCGAGAAAATAAGGCTGTTCCCCCAGAGAGGCAAAGCCCCATGAGGACCCTGAGCGGATTCCTTGGTTTTCATTGGGTCAGTAAAGTTAGCTCCATTCTACCAGATGCTCAAGGCTAAGCTCTAATCTTCCCAGACACCTGCCTTTTTCATCCCACATCCATCTGATCCATCAGCAAAATCAGTTTCCATTAAAAATGGGTCTGTACCATACTGTTCAAGTCACCATAACCTGTAAAGGAATACAAGAAAGAAAGGGGGCAGAGAAAGAAAGAAAAGAAGGAATGAAGGGAGAGAGGGAGAAGAGAGAGAGAGAGAGAGAGAGAGAGAGAGAGAGAGAGAGAGAGAGAGAGAGAAGCCCTAGTTGGCTTTCCTGCTTCCATCTTCGCCCGCGTGACCCTCCCAGCTACACTCAGATCAGGTCCCCATGGGCTCAAAAGCCCCAGCTGGTTCTCTACCTCAATCGGTGTGAATCCTGACCTCCCAGACGCTCCGTTCACCCATGCTCCACCCTCACAACCCTCTTACCTCACCTCCCTTACTGTCCTCAGTTCACTGTTCTCTCTGTGACCTCCAGGTTGTCCTTCAGTCACAGCAAACGTACGTGCCTCATGTCCCAAAGAAACTTGCATTTGATTGCCTGGGAAATCCTTCCCCTAGATAGCTCCATGACTGGCTTTCTCCCCTCCTTGTGTTCTCTACCCCAGTGTTAGCTATCAGAGAGGCCTTCCATCCACCTTACATCAAGTAACACACAGGGGCTGGGGATGAAGCTCAAAGCACTTGCCTAACTCACGGTCTAATGTGCAGTACTGAAATAAATTAACTATACAACACCACCCCATTCACTTCCCTGCTCCTTCCTATTGTTTTAGTAGTGTCTGGAAGGCTAAATTCTTGCTTGCTTTTGAGGCAGGTCTCACTATATAGCCCCGAGTGGCCTGAAATCTCTATGTAGACTAGGTTGGTCTGAAACTCACAGAAATTCACCTGCCTCTACTTCCTGAGCACCGAGAGTAAAGGTGTGAGCCACCACACCCAGCAGGTTATATTATGTATGTCTATCTCCTGTCATCTGTCAATAGAGCATGAACACGCATAAGGGCAGCTTTGTGTCTGTTGTGTGGCAGCTGTATGTTGGGTGTCAAGGACAGTTGTGTGGCAGCTGAATATTGGGTGTCAAGGACAGTTGTTGTGTGGCAGCTGTATGTTGGGTGTCAAGGACAGTTGTTGTGTGGCAGCTGTATGTTGGGTGTCAAGGACAGTTGTGTGGCAGCTGTATATTGGGATGTCAAGGACAGTTGTGTGGCAGCTGTATGTTGGGTGTCAAGGACAGTTGTTGTGTGGCAGCTGTATGTTGGGTGTCAAGGACAGTTGTTGTGTGGCAGCTGTATATTGGGTGTCAAGGACAGTTGTGTGGCAGCTGTATATTGGGTGTCAAGGACAATTGTTGTGTGGCAGCTGTATATTAGGTGTCAAGGACAGTTGTGTGGCAGCTGTATATTGGGATGTCAAGGACAGTTGTTGTGTGGCAGCTGTATGTTGGGTGTCAAGGACAGTTGTTGTGTGGCAGCTGTATATTGGGTGTCAAGGACAGTTGTGTGGCAGCTGTATGTTGGGTGTCAAGGACAGTTGTGTGGCAGCTGTATGTTGGGTGTCAAGGACAATTGTTGTGTGGCAGCTGTATGTTGGGTGTCAAGGACAATTGTTGTGTGGCAGCTGTATGTTGGGTGTCAAGGACAGTTGTTGTGTGGCAGCTGTATGTTGGGTGTCAAGGACAGTTGTTGTGTGGCAGCTGTATATTGGGTGTCAAGGACAGTTGTGTGGCAGCTGTATGTTGGGTGTCAAGGACAGTTGTGTGGCAGCTGTATGTTGGGTGTCAAGGACAATTGTTGTGTGGCAGCTGTATGTTGGGTGTCAAGGACAGTTGTTGTGTGGCAGCTGTATATTGGGTGTCAAGGACAGTGTTTGTCACACAATGGCTGTTCAACAAACATGACAGATGAGCATGAACGAGGCAATGATGATAGAGAATGAGTAAGCAGGAGGCTTGGGGCAGGGACAGGCACAAGGGACCGAGGTGAGAGAAGAAAGAGAGGGGGGTGGCTGAGTTGCTAAAAGGTCCCAGGGGACAGCTGGTTCTCCTGCTCCTCCCACAGCCCAGGGGCTTGAGACTTCCAAGCACCACACTTCTCAAACAACTGAACCACACACCTCAGAGCACCATTCACAGTCCCTGTGGGCGCCACTGGGGGTGCACGCCTCCTTCCACGGGAGCCTAATGATGTACCAACCCGTACAGTCCTTATGACACTGACTGAGTGCCCCGGCAGCTCCTGACCACCCACGGGGCCTATGAGCCCATTCAATAATGAAAACCCTGTGTCTTTGGCTACAGGGCATAGACCTCAAGTTAGACAGCAATTTTCTCCCTTAATTCCAGCAGTTGGGAGGCAGAGGCAGGCAGATCTCTGAGTCTGAAGCCAGCCTGGTCTATATGGTGAGTTCCAGGACAGCCAGGGCCATGCAGAAGGACTTTTGTCAAGAAAGAAAGAGAGGGAGAGAGAGAGAGAGAGAGAGGGAGGGAGGGAGGGAGGAAGGGAGGGAGGGAGGGAGGGAGGGAGAAAAGAAGGAAGAAAGGAAGGAAAGTAGGTTTTTTCCTCTCTCTCTCTGTGTCTCAGCAGGACTGTTACTGGCTCCTGAAGGAGCAAGGATCTCCACTTGGACTGTGGGCTGCAATGATGAGGGCCCAGGCACCCTAAGAACCCCCTCTAATGTGTTAATATGCATAGAGCGCCTGCCTGTGAGGCCCACTCAATCAAACAGAGACTAGCACAGTTGAGTGGAGAGCACCAGAGAGCCCTGGCAGTGTTAATTAAGCCTCTAGATCCAGACAGATCTGAAATAGGCCTGTTTTGCAGCTTCCAGAGTCAGAAGCCAATACAGCTTCCATTTGGGATCTTAAACATATATTTTGGGTGTCGCTCACAACCATGAAGCTCTGACTATGAAGTTCTGAGATGATGAAGCCCTGTTAAGGGTTTTAGATACCATTTTCTATAGGTGAAACGGAATAGTTTTGTGTGTCCACTGTTTGGAAGAACGAACTGCCAATAACATGGACCATGACATAAGGAGAGACCATGGGAGGAGGAAGAGTGTGTGCAATGGAGCCAGAAGAGATGGGGACTGGCTGAACAATTAGATGGGCTCTGGGAGGAAGCAGAAGATGGGGAGAAATGACAAGGGTATGTACACTTTCACTTCCTTATTTTTATTTTCACGTGTGAGTGTCTATATGCACATGTGTACCCTGTGTGCCAGCCTGGAGCTGGAGTTACAGACAGTTCTGGCTGCCGGATATGCGTGCTAGGAACCGAACCAGGGTCCTCTGCAAGGAAAGCAAGTGCTCTTAACCACTGAGCTCTGAACCATCTCTCCAGCCTCTGACAAGGCTACATTTTTTTTTTTTTTTGAATAAAAAAAAATAGAGGATACATTGTATGAGGAGAGAGAAGGCAAGATATTTTCATGTTTGCAGCATATAAATGAAAGCCTAATAGCAATTTAATGCAAGCTGGTGTCTTTAAAAAAAAAAAAAAAAAAAAAAAAAAAAAAAAAAAAAGGCTGTGTGGGTGAGGATAAAGAATAAAGCAAGAGTGAGATTTGAGTGCACTTTTTAAGTCTGGTATTGACTTTATTATAAATAAACAACCAGACCCTTGACACATAGAAGCACAATTATCTCATGAAGAACCCAACATGGTCCTTTTGATTCTCCTGTGATCGGAAGGCCATTGGGTTTGTTGCAAGGAGACACCTGGTGACCCCCAAGCTGAGCTCTTGGGAGAACGAGAGTGATCGGGTGGTGTGGTCAGTGAGTTCAGGAGGGCCTCAGGCTAAGGGCTGCAGTCTGTGTGAGGTATGTGGAGGGGCGCGGCACCCACCCGGAAATAGGTGGTGCCTACAGGATTTTGCTGGCAGAGGAAAGGGGGCACTGGAAGAGGGAAGAAACGAAGAGAGATCTGTGACAGGGTCTATCAGGAGACACAGTGCTGTCACTAAGAGCACAGGACTGATGTGGCCTTGAAGAGGCCAGAGATTCAGAAGGAACTCTGCTGGCAAACCTAAGGCTCACTGTGGCACCATCCTTCATGGCACAGCGTCTAGGCTCCCAAGATTTCATTCCCATGGCCCCCATCCCCATCTTTTATGTGACCTCCCTAACTAACTGGATCCCAGCATCACCTTGGACCTGTTCTCACTGCCTGGTCACCAAGAGCCTGGACATGGCCTCTGCTCCCACATGTAAAAGAGGAATTTCACACAGAGGCAGAGCAAAAAAAAAAAAAAAAAAAAAAAAAAAAAAAAAGCGTGACAGGCAGAGGTTCAGCCAAGTCAAGGGTAGAGGAGACCCAGAAGTCATCCTACAAAGTCATATGTGACTGTCAACAAGTTCCCCTCTCCATATGCCTCTGTTCCCTCATAGAAACTGATGGCTTCTAGGGCTTTTCCCCAGTTTTCCAGTCTAGTCTTAAGTAACATATATTGTAGATGTTCTAGCAATTTTTGTGGCCAGGAAATGTTCTGGAAAGTTCTGGTGGCTACAGGCAGACGGGGAAGGCAAAACAGTGTGCTTTCAGCTACAGAAGGAGACTGAATTTCTCATTTCCATTCTCCATCTGTTTTTTCCCATCTCTCTTCCCAGTGTCTGCCTAGAGGTCTCTGGATCAAGAACATAAGCATTAAGGCAAATGAAAGTGGCCTGATGGGACCTCTGAGGGTGCAAGTAGGGCCTACAGGGAGAGAGACAAAGGAAGCAGCTATTTGAGGGTACATTTCTACCCTCTCTCCGTGGCCTGCCTGCCCAAACCATCCCAATACCCTAATTAGCTAGTCCCTCAGGACCCTGTTAGCCAGGCCGGCTGAGTTCCCACTCCCTGGGGGCTAGCCCACTTACCTAATCAGCCCTCCACTCCTTAAGAGCATGAGAATGTTTAACTCTCTCTCTCTTCCTCCTCATTCCTCCCACCCCGTATCTGTGAGTGTGTGTGTGTGTGTGTGTGTGTGTGTGTGTGTGTGTGTGTGTCCCAGAAACCAGGCCCCCATTCCAGACATTAGGGTTAGGCTAGGGTGGTCCTGAGTTCTCCCAGTGAAAACAGTCGAAGAAGACAGACAAAGTTTGAGGGTTCCTTTCCAATGCTGTGTTTTCTTCCAAGCTTGTGGGGCTAAGATGTGTAGTAAAGGATGGAGCCACGATTGGGGTGCTCTATGGTACCCCAAGTCCTTAGACTTGTGCCTCACAGACCCTTATGTGTAGCCAGTATTCACCCCATCCTGGGACCTCCTCCCCCATCTCAGGCCCCTTCCCAGTCTATCTCCCCCACCCCACCCCCCCCAAACACACACCCGCACTGTCAGCCCAAACACATGATGAATTGCCCTGTCAACAGAATTCATTCAGGGACCAATTAATTCCACAGAAATGAACCAGGAGCCATCAGTTGCTGAAAAACTCAGAGTGCAAGGAGCGGAGGGAGGGGGTCCGGGCAGGGGGTGGGCGGCAGGGGAGGGGATGGGGAAGCTAGGGAAGTTAGTCTGACAGAAATTGGTCATTTAATGCTTAAGTGCACGCTAGACAGCCCTGTCATCGCCCGAGGCCCCCGCACGGGATTAATTATCAGAGGAGGAGAGGGCAGCCTGGCCTAGCCCAGCCGTCTGTCACCAATGAAGGCTGGAATCACCCAGGCTTTGGGCCACCCTGGGTCCACTTCCAAGCCCCTCCCATGTAGTTCAAGGCCCAACCATATTTAGTTATGTATGGCCTTGCCACCATCTGGCCCAACCAGAAAGACCTTCTCAACCACTTAACTGAGTTAGACACCATAACTCCTTACCCTCCTGTATCGTTATCCTCACCCGTCTTAGGTGACATTTGTAACCCAAAGCACAACTGGCTCCTTCATTGATCCTAATCTGAGGGAACAGTACCACCATCCATTCATCTACACAAGTCAGCATTCAGCCAATCATCTAGACTCCTTCTTCTAACTCATCTCTCTTATCCAATCAGAATCCAAGTCTTAAGAGTTCAAAGCCCTGAGAATCTAATAACTTTAGTTCACTTGCTTCTAGCTCTCTTCTACCACTCAAGGCTGAGCCAACATGGCCTCTGTCTCCACTCCAGATTCTTGCGCTTGTTTAGAACTACTGTAGTCATAAAATGTTATGAAGTGACATCCTGGTATGTCCCTCTACCACACACATATAGACACACACACATTGGTAGACTACCATGAGCCTACAAGAGATCTTATTTGAACTGTTAAACCACTTCCAAGCCATGTGCTCTGGTGTCTTTCACCAGGCAGATGCATCTCTAGTATGCTTTCCTGTGCTCTGTCTCCAGCCCCACTGACCTTCCTAGATGGCCTTGGTCAACCTTGTCTTCTTAGCATGACGTTCTTCTTCCTCCCTTGGACTTCCACCATCCAGTTGGCTCTTTTTCCAAACTCTGATTAACTCCTGCAGGCAAAAACCTTTTTGACCCCTTGATGTACCTTTATATCTCCTCAAACTTCCACAAATCATTTGCTCACAGATCACCCGAGTAATTGTACATTTGTTCTTTTTATGTGTATGCGTGTATGTCCATATGAGTATATGCCTCGTATGTGCAGGTGCCCACAGAGGCCAGAAGAGAGCATCAGATCCCCTGGATCTGAAATTACAGGTGATTGTGAAGGCCTATTTGAGTGCTAGGAGGAAGCCATCTCTCCAGCCCCTCATTTTGTCTTCCCAACAAATGGTTAAGTTCCTTAAGAACTGAGTCTGTGTCTTTATTCTCAGAACCTAGCACTTATCAGATACAAGAAAATACTTGTTGGGTGAATGAATGTCTGTCCCTGCCTTGGCTCAGGCCCTAGCCTGAGTCTAGTTCCTCAGAATCAGGAGTCTACTGATAGTCCAGGACAGGCTGGGGGGGGGGGCAGAGAGGTCAGAAAATCTCAAATTTAAGCAGCCTGTGATCCCATAATACTGATCCAGACAGTTGTGTTGCATAGGCCCAGGGAGAAGATCCTGGAAGCTGGAGGTTACCGTTTCAGAGAAAATACCAGTGTCTGGAGTAGACTTCCTAGAAGAGCAAAGACAGGATCTGGGTAAAGCAGCCTGGGCTCACAGCCTGCACTGGTGAAAATTGTGTGCTGCCAAGGGGCCAGAGATGAAACATTCCCAAACGATGACAGAGTCATTAGAAGTTGAGCTGAGAGGACTTGAATACTAACTGGGTGACAAAAAGGAGGTGTGATTTTAAAGGGGTGACAAATGCCACAATGAGTTTGGCCTCTCCCATGCCTATTTCTTGGGGTGATCAGATGCAAAGTGTTATTTGACAAGTTAATTCTGCTACTAGACAGAGTGGCGGAAGGTAAAGTAGAGGCAGGAGGCCATTGGGAAGCTGGTGCCTCAAGTGCTGATCACAATCTGGAATAACCCTTAGGTTGATGGAGGTATTTCAGGACGCTGTGGAAACTTTGGGAGGGGGTAGAAGTAAATGACAAAGGGGTGACTCTTTAGTTCCTTGTTGTGGCCTGGCTTTTTGCTTCCTGACCTACTATGATGTGAACAGTGCTACCATGAACTGTGGTGATCTGCCAGAACTCCCATACATGGTGAACTCAACCCCTCTGAAGCCATGAGGTACAGTAAACTCTTGTTCCCTAAGTTACTCCTGTCAAGTATAGTGAAGTGGTCATAGTGACACAAAAGTGAATAATACACACACACACACACACACACACAGAGAGAGAGAGAGAGAGAGAGAGAGAGAGAGAGAGAGAGATTCAGTGACCTGTGATGGAGAAGTCTCCCTCCAGGGGCAAATGGATGGGCACTAACCCCAAATATCTGGGTCCAAACAGGTCTTGATGCAGACTCACCAGAGTAGCAAACAGATCTGGACTTGGCTACTAATTAGATATGAAGATGAGGAAATGAGACAGTAAAAATGCGTGCCTCTGAGGCTGCATCCTGTGAGACTGGATGCTGGTAGAGTCATCCGCAGAGGTGAGAAGGGGGCTCTATTAATGAGCATCATTTTGTGTATTGATTATGCATGTCTGATTTGGATGTAGCTGGGTGTGACGTCCCATAAACAAAATTACAGTAGCTCAGGAAACGGGAGCTATGTGCTTCTACCTCAATCTTCTACCCTCTAAGTTTGTATTTCAGTAAAAACTTTGCCTATAATTCTTCAACTGAATAATAGTAAAATGACAAACCATGATAATCTCATAATCTTACAATACAGTAAAGGCTTGTCACCAAAGACTGAAAGTGATAGTGTGGGGCTGTAATGATGCGGTCTAGAAACACGATAACCATGTGACACTTTACTAATATTAAGCAGGAAATGATGGGCCAATGCACTACAAGTTGACAATACTTGGCTGTAATAGAGAAGCCATGTAACCATGACACTGTAGTGCTGATATAACTGTAAGGAGAACCCAGCAACAGAAAGACAATCTGACGGTGTGATAGTGTAGTTCGGTGGTGATGTACTAATTCAACGATGCAATGACATGATGGAAGATGCAGTAATAATGTTTCATGATGATAAAGTCTTGAAGGCAGTGGAAGGAAGAGGATGGAAACATTAGACTAAAGCCCCAGAACACTGCAAATGGAATTAAAAAAAAAAAAAACCACTGGTAATTTTGGAAAGATTATTCCTCAGGATGCAAAAGAGGCCTGAAAGTTGCCGGAAGGGTTCTGCAACCTGGAACAGAAAGAGCTGAGCCAAGAAGAAAAGTTGAAGAGGCAGGACATGGGAGAAGCCTTGAAAGACAGGACACAGCACTGTGAGCTGGCTGGGGTGGAGAAGGCTGGCCTTAGGTCAGGAGGACATCTCTGCTGACCGACATCTGAACATTCTTGACCTCACTCAGCCTTTGGGAGATAAAAGGAATGGAAAATCAGATTCGGTACTCATAAGATCATTGGAATCATCGAATTAACAAGAATAAGAAAGAAGACGAAGCTCTAATCATGACATGATTGACAGCTCACATTTACCTAACCTACCAGGTAGTGACAATGGTACATCACGCTCTTCCTGCCGCAGCCATGATGAGTGACCCTGTGAGGAAAGGTCCATTATTCCCATTTTACAAATGAGGATAAAGACACCCAGCAGGAGAGGGGGAGCACATTCATGCCTTTGACATTGCTTGCTTTAAGAAGAAAAATCACGAGAAAAATCACAGGGCATATTGAGCCACAAGATAAATATGTAACACATTCTTATACGTAAATGTTATTAAAAGGCAAATATTAAGGTAGATAAATTGTACATAATAGAAACTATTTATCTGACAAAGAGAAATATGAATATACTTATTTGCTTACACTTTTCTAATTGAAAAGAAAAAAATATATTTTTAAATCATTATTTGAGAAGGAAAGAAACAAAGTGGAGAGAGACAGAGTAGAAGAGAGAGATCACCAAGTTCAGCTTATTTTATAGATTTGAATGTAAAAGAATGGAAATACTTTACATGATGGCACAATAAAAATCAAGCAAATAAATAAATAATTAAACTCTGAAGCAAAATGAAATAAATGAACCTAACTGTCTATTGAGTTGGTGTCATCATCACATGAGAGAAACTATTTCAAGTAATTTAAAATCCAATAATTGACTCCACATACATCCCTGGTGGGGTATACACTAATAAAACAACTACGTAATCATATTGATGATCTCGGAGGCTTTGGGTGTGGGACAAAGAAACAAACAAAAGCAAATGGTGAGTGAGGATTAATAAAGTCTCCAAAGTCTTGGATTTGATTTGGAAAGATCAGTGGTAGCTCTCGATACATTTTAATTGTAAAAATATCTATGTCAGGTCTCTTCTACCATAAAGAGTAAGGAGTCAAACAACTCAACAGCAATAAGCACCTCTAGTCCCCAGACTATGATCTTTAAATGCTACTTCAACCTGAAGGAACCAGAACTCTTTAGGGGAAATGGAAGATTCCAGGTCTAAAACAAAATATGGGCAAGATAGTTCTGGGAGTCTTATTTTATCAGAAAGCAAAAGGGCTTTCAGGGAGTACTAGAGCCATGTCAAAAGGACTTGTGCATGCACCAATTAGAGGCTCCCAGTGGCCAATGATGAGACATTTGAGCATCACTCCCATTGGCTAAAGAAGAGACAGGTGAGCATCTCTCCCATTGGCCAAAGAAGAGGCAGGTGAGCATCCCTGAGAACATTAACTGCAACTGATTGGAATGCAGCTGTAATGTTTAAATCTGAGTTGGTAATTATACTTAAAGAAAAAATCTGTTGCTCTTCTGTGGGGGATGCTAGAGAAGCAACACCTTACTTAGAAAGCTGACAGGAAAAGAAGGGACCAAGCCTGTTGATTGTCTTTCTTATAGGAACAGTGCCTGAGGTAAACAGCAGATGAGAAATGCCTTTTACAAAGTTTTTTTTTTTTCCAAATAACAGATGAAAACCAAGTGGACAGAACTACATCACCATCCCTTTGTGCTTCCCAATGAAATAATGGAACTAATAGCCACCACTTGTGGCTGTTAATTTTGGGAAAAGAGAAACAATAGAACATCAGATTCCTTATGTTAGAAACACAAGAAAAAAAGTTCTTCTGAAAAATCAAGCCTTCTCTAATCTAATCAAGCCTAGACACAGTCACCATGTGAACAGAGGAACCACAAGGACACAACTTGAAAACTCCAGATGATGGCAGTGCATATAACCCAGCTTCTGCAATTAATAGAAATTAGGCAAATGGTTAGATTAAAACATAGTTAAGAGGTATAGCAATTAATCACATTGTTTGCTGGAAGGAGTAGGGTGGAGTTGTTATGATGTAATGAATATAGAAACACTGCTTTAGTTGGGTGTGCTACTAATGTTACTAAAAATATTTTTTATCTTAGAGATAAAACTGAAATATATACAGATTAAATGATATTGCATCTGGATTTTGTTATAAGATTATGAGGGACTAGAACTGATTGAATGAACATATGGAATAAAACTGGTCACAGTGGCCAGGTATTATAGTGCATGCCCATAATCCAAGCAATTCAGAGGTGGAGGTAGAGAAATCAGGAGTAGCTGTGCTGACGCATGCCTTTAATCCCAGCGCTTGGAAGACAGCTGCAGGCAGATCTTCGTGAGTTCAAGGCCAACCTGGTCTACAAAGCAAATTCCAGGACAACCAGAGCTGTTATACAGAGAAACCCTATCTCCAAAAACTAATAATAGTAATAATAATAATACCAAATCAGGAGTTCAAAGTCATACATGGCTACATAGTGAATTCAGGCCTAGCCTGGGCTGCACGAGACCTGTCTCAGAAGCCAAAAGGGAAGGAAAAAAGTAATTTAACTGGTTACAACTTGGTAATTGTTGGTCATTGTACCATTCTCTCACTTTTATATATACTTCAAGTTTTCAATAACAACTGTTTAAGGCTATACTGAAATGAGCTGTTTAAATTTGGGGTAGCCAAGCTGAATATGCAGCTCAGTGTTAGAGAAAGCCCTTATCAAGGATGTCTAAGATTCTAGGCTCAAAAAAGAAAAAAAAAAAAAAAAAAAAAAAAAAGGAAGAGAGAGAGGGTGATAAATAGTTTTGGAAATTGTCTGCTCTGCACTTCCTGGTTCCTCGGGTAATATTATATCCTTCTCTGGTCTCTGATGGAGTTGAAGACCAGATAGTTGTAGCTTTCCTTGTTTCAGAAAAGAAACTCACAAAAGAGGTGTAAAGTGTATAAGGTTGAGAGACATAAAAAGACAATTTTGGGTTGGTAATGCAAGTTAGGATAGGAAGCGAACTAAGTACAAAACTTTGGACTCACCAAGATAGGATAGATGATGGATTGCTTTCTCTGAATTTGCCAAATGCAGGTGGACTGGACATTGTGAATGTAATTCTTACTGTATATATTTGTACATAATTATACTATGTTAGTTAAAACCTTTCCTTTTTATTTAGTCAGAAATGGGGAAATGAGTGATATTTTGATCACATTCTGACAATAAAGTTTGCTTTGAGACAGAGGGTGGAGCTAGCCACTAGCTGACCAAAATTAGCCACAGAGGCGTGGAACTGAGAACGGACAGCAGACAGGAAGTAATAGGGTGAGGATCTCAACCCTTTTGGACTGAAGAACTGGAGAGAGAGGAGGTGTGGCTTCTCCATCTCTTCTCTGGTCATTCAGGTTCTTACCCCGATATCTGACTCCCAATTTTCATTGGTAAAGAATGATTAGATAGACTCGGGGTAAACAACTCTCCAACATTGAGTTTCAGAAAGCTGGCAGCCGAGTCAGCCGTCAGAGCTGGAGATGCTGGAGAAAGAGGCCAATCCAAGTGAAAAGATCTCTAGATATTGACTGTGATGTCTCCTACACATTGGGTCTTCATCTGATCACTCCTCAGTTTTATGCATTAATCACTAGGCCCTGTAGATGAACAAAAATGTCAAAGCAATCTTTGCATATCTGATTTCTGTATGTTGGTAGTCAGAAAAGGATACTGATGATTTAAAGCAAATTTCTAGCATAAGTAATGAACTCCAAAATTAAATGCTCCAGGAGAAAGAATAAAAAATAGTTCAGGAAAGAAAAGGAGAATTGTTAAAGGTATGTTATGTTCCATCAGAGAAGTAAACAAATTCACATCCATGAAACAAGAACATGGCATACTTTTAATTTTGGGTAGATTTAATATTTATTCAGAGGCTCTGGAGAGGACCTGGGTTCCATCCCCAGAAACAATATGATGTCTCACAATTCCAGTCCTGGGGGAACTCTAAGCTCTCTTCTCCAAGGGCACCAGGTATGCACACAGTAGACAAACATACATGTAGACACAATACCCATGTGCATAAAGTGAATAAATAAATACTTTAAGAAAATATATTGAGAATATAATGGTAATTTTAAACTTCCATTAAATCAATATATGTACATGTAACCTATGTCAAAAGTAAAAAATATATTCAATAGAAAATTTTCAAGATAGAATTAAAGAAACCATGAAAATGGACAAGAGACAGCCACAGAGATGAAAAGGAAAAACTATTTAGCTGTGGCTGAGGAGACAGTGAAATTGGTTAAGTCTTAACTTCACAAGCACTAGAATACGAATTTGATCTCAAGACTCATGTAAAAAGTGGGACACACTTACAATCCCAGAACTGGGAAATCGGGGGCTGGCAAGCCTGTGCAGCCTAACCTACTTGTGAGTTCAGGACAGTGAGTCCCTGTCTCGAAAATAATAGAGGACATTGTCTGAGGGACAAAGCCTGAGGTTGTTCTCTGTCTCCACATACATACATATATGTACCCCCCACATTAACACACACATTAAACTAGAGCATAAATACATAAAGTTTGAACATTTAACAAGAATGTCAGGAAAAGAACAAAAGGAAATAGAAGTGAGAAAATTCAATAACTCCAGAAATTCCTCAGAAGTGAATGCATTTCTAAACTGGAAGGGCCTAAGAGATGCAAGAGCAATAGATTTACAAAGGATCTAACATTGAAGAGAGAGAAGCAAAATCCTCAAAACAGTGGGAAAGGAAAATATCACAACGACACCCACAGAGTATGACCACGCGCTATTTTACCGAACAGGAACACAAACAAGCTTACCACATGCAGCTTTAGGGTGTTCCTCATCCTAAAGCATCTGGTTTGAGGCCATAAGAGAGAGCCAAAATCCCCTCTTCTCTCTGCCTGCCATGTCAAGGTCCCGATGAGGGATTGCATCAAACGATAGGAAAAGCGATTTCTTACTAATTTTTCATCAGAATTAAATCTTTGAATTTGTCATTTTAGGAAGCTCCTCTTTAAAATGTATCTGTCAAGTCAGTGTGGTGGTGCTCATCTTTAATCCCAGAACTCAGGAGGCAAAGGTATGAAGATCTCTGAGAGTTCGAGGCCAGCCTGGTCTACAAAGCAGGTTCCAGGACAGCTAGGGCTGTTACACAGAGAAACCCTGTCTCAAAAAAAAAAAAAATCTATAAAATGTGTCTGTCTGTGACAAGCACTTTTTTCTAACTCACTCAAAAAGGTCATTTGTGTAAGAGCCAGCCCCTAATGGAAGCATTCAGGTCCTAAAGTATACCACTGAGAGTTCAAGGCCAGCCTGGAATATGTAACAAGTTCTACACCACCCTGGGCAATATAGCAAGACCTTGCCTAGAAACAAACAAACAAAACAAAACAAACTCAGGAAGCATCTCACTATTAAAATAAAATTATAGTACCAGAGATCACACTATACATTTAGCAAAAGCAAAGCAAATTTCATTCTGTTAGAGATGAATTAGGAATAAGTGGCTAGAAAATTTAACAACAGTAAAAACATAAGGCAATTATCAACTCTAGGGAAAAACAAACATTATATGAGAAATTAAATGTGACAAGGCAGACATGGTGGCACAAGCCTGTAATCCTAGCTTTGGGAGGCTGACGGAGGTAGGAGGATCACAGGTTTGAAGGGTGCTTGGGCTATAGTGAAGCCAAAAATAAAAAGTAAAAATAGGAAGGAATGGAAAAGCTAAGGAAATGACATTGACCAACTATTGAAAATAGATTTAATGCATATAAAGATGAAATACTGAGGGTTTAGGAGACCACACACATATAAAATATAGATGGTGATATAAGACACTCACCCTAATCCTCCATAATTACTGAACAGATATATAAAAATAAAACATTAAAATGTCCATATAAGCACAGTCTATGAAAATAAGGGATGGCATATCAAAAGATTTATCTAGAAAATCTACGAAAGTTTGCTGATAAGAAACTAACAGAAGACAGGTACATAACCTCTTCAGTTCATTTTTGAGCTATATAAAATTTCAGACACACAAGAAAATGGGGAGGAATAATAGAGTAAACTTTCATACGCTAATAGCTCAAATTTGAGCAACTACCAAGATTTTATCATATTCTCTTACTTTAGATGCTTAAATGTTTGAAATGAGGGGTGTAGAGATAGATGGTGTAGCAGTTAAGAGCACTGGCTGCTCTTCCAGAGAACCTGGCTTTGATTCTCAGCACTCACATGGTGGCTCACAGACATCTGTAACTACAGTTCCGGGGATCCAGTGTCCGCTTCTGGCCTTCATGGGCACTGCACCCACGTGGTACACAGACATTCACAAACTCGTGCTGAGCCATTCTGCCAACCCTTTGTAACTTTTGTATCTATATTACATAAGATGTACGGTTTACATTTGTTTATCCTATGTAAGTGTGTGTATGGGCACACATACGTGCGCACGAGGAACTTGAAAGGATCCTGCCTCTCCTACCACGGAGTTCTGGGATTCAAACTCAGCCTGTCAGCTTGTCAGCAAGTACACTGAGTCATCTCACTGGCCCCTGGCCTAGTTGTATTTTTTTTTTTCTTTCATGTCCAGTATTTTTTTTCTTTGATGATTTATTTATTCTTATTTCATGTGCATTGGTGGTTTGCTCGCATGGGTGCCTGTATGAGGGCTTCAGATCCCCTGGAACTGGAGTTACAGAGAGTTGTGAGCTGCCATGTGGGTGCTAGTAACTGAACCCAAGTCCTCTGGAAGAGCAGCCAGTGCTCTTAACCACTGAGCCAGCTCTCTAGTACATGCTTGGTTTTTTGTTTTTGTTTTTTCAACATGGATTCTAGGAATCAAACTCTTGTTCTTTGGTTCACAAGGCTGAACCATCTCCCTAGTCCTTTATTTATTTTTGTAATTACTTAATGTATGATTTTATTTATTTTTATTATTTATGATTGGTGTTAGGAATTAAGCCAGAGCCTTGTGCTTTTTAAAAACATTTGTATTTATCTTTGAGAATTTGATACACTTACATAGTGTCCTCTCTTGCTCCCCTCCTATTCCAGCTGGTCCCCTCCTGTCCCCAACTAGCCCTAGCCCTGCTTCTACTCCCATGGCTTTGTGTATGGGGATGGTCCGGTGACTTTAATGAGGATTTTTTACAGAAACATGGGTGGTGGGTTATCTACAGGAACACGGACAACTCAACAGTATCTACACCACTGAAGAAAACGACTCTCGCTCCCTTGGCAGCCGTTACCTGACCGTAGATCCTCAAGAAGGGGCTGGGCCTCATGAAGTCCTCCCAGCTCCATGCTGAAATATTGACAGGCTCAGCCTTTTTGGGGTCTTCTCCAGATAATCACAGCTGCTGGAAGTTCAAGAGCTCAGTGTCATGTCGGGAAGATACAGCACTCAGCTCCTCCAGCCCTCCAACTCTTACACACTCTCTACTTTTCTCTTCTACCATTTTCCCCGGGGAGCCAGCCTTTTAAATAATAATTAACAAATAATCATGGGGGAGGGCTGGAGAGATGGCTCAGCAATGAACAGCATTGGCTGCTCTGCTTTCCCAGAGGTTCTGAGTTCAATTCCCAGCAACCACAAAGTGGCTCACGGCCATCTATAATGGGATTAAGAGAGCAGGGTAAACTGGAGAGGAAGGAGTTAACTCCATCCTAAATAAAAACCACCTTGAGAAATTCCCTCAGCTCCAGTCAAGGAGCCATAAAGAGTTCCAAGGAGCCACCCAAACTGTGCCTGCCCTTGTCCAAAATGTCAAAACGATAATTCTGGTAAACAACATCTGCTCCTCACAAAATCAAAATGTAGGCACCTGTTAGTAACAATTTTGAAATTCCCCTAGAATTCCAAAGGTCACCTACTCCTACCCAATCTGAACAGCAAGGCATGCACCACCCTGCTTGTGTTTTTTCCTTTATAAACCCCTTGTAATTGAGACCCAGCACCCTTTTCCTGCAGCCGCTGTGCCAGTTTGCTGGACAGGGGCCCTGCAGAGACTTGTAGCCTAGCAGAGACTTGTGCATTTGCATCAGTGAGTAGGCTCCTTGGTGGTCTTTTTGGGGTCTCATGACCTAAGCATAACAGGATCTGATCTCCTCTTCTGGCATGCAGGTGTACATGGAGACAGTGCACCGAATACATAAAATAAATAAATCTTTAAAAATACTAATAATTGGACATAAACATAGGTTCTTCTCTCGTGTGACACTTCTTAGGGTTTTATTTTTTTAAGATTTGTTTTTATTTTATGAGTGTTTTGCCTGTGTGTGTGTAAGCACATGAGTCATGTGCACTACCCTTTGAGGCCAAAAGAGAGTGCCAGAGCCTCTGAGACTGGAGTTACAGGCAGCTGGGAGTCACCAGGTAGGTGCTGGGAACCAAACTCAGGTCCTGGACAAGGGTACTAAAAGCTCTTAACTACTGGGCCATCTCTCTGCCCCTCTTTGGATTGTTGCTGTTTGCTTGTTTGAAGTATTTTTTCTCCAGTGTAAAAGTCCCAGTTTCTCCAGTGAGATCTCAAAGTGGAATGACTAAATATTCTGATTATTAATAACATGTTTTTCCCTCTCGGATGTTTCCCAGTCTAAAGTTATAAATTTTATCATCTCTCTAATCATAAGATAATGTTTCCATTCTTCACTATTGGGAGTTTCCCTCCTTTGCTGTTAAGAAGGGGTTTCACAGGCTGAAAAGAAAGTCTAACAGACAAGAAAATGCATACTGCTCTTCCAGAGGACCTGGGTTCGATTCACAGTGCCCACATTGCTGCCCACAACTGTTACTCCAGTTTCAGGTAATCAGATACCCTATTCTAGCCTCCAAAGGTACAGACATATATACAGACACATGGTACACAGGCATATATACAGGCACTTATACACAGAAAATAAAAATAATTTTTTTTAATTTTTCAAGACAGTGTTTCTCTGTGTAACCCTGGCTGTCCTGGAACTCACTCTGTAGACCCAGATGGCCTCAAACTTAAAGATCCACCTGCTTCTGCCTCCCTGGTACTGGGATTAAGTCATGTGTTACCCTGCCAGGCTCATAATTAATAAATCTTTAAAAGAAGGATTTGTAACTCTGAACATAGCAAAGTATGGGGTCCAGCAGGACCACTAACGCTTCCCCTTTCAGGACTTCCATTCTATCAAGGCAGTCTGGGAGTCAGCACACTCCAGACAGTGCCACACAACTGACACCTTGAATAAACAAAGTCTTTCCCTTGTGACCCACACCCAAGCCCTGGCTTTAGCGCTACAAGTGCACCTCGATCTCCATCTGCCTGAAAGACTTCACACCCACCTCCCTGCGTGTGGCCTGTTCATGCAGAATCGTTCCAGCTTGTCAAGATCATTTCAAATCTAAGTTCTGTCATCCAGTCTATTAGGGATTCTGTTGACCTTGGTGTCATCTGAAAGTGCAATGAACTGGACACCTACGTCTTCATCTGGGTCTCCCAGGGAGAAACAGCACATGGCCAGGGCTGAGCCCCTAGCTCAAAGAGCTCCTACCGGCAAGACATAGAACACATCATCATCACTCTTTGGGTTCTCATGCAGCCCACACTTCTCACACAGGACAACATGACAAACTGCCCTGTTGAAAGCAAAACAGACACAAAAGAGGAAAACTCAAAACCTCTACCCATTATCAACTTATTCATCCATTCTCCTTATCAACAACAGAATATGAGATTTCTTCCTTTGGTGTTCATTAATGGAGGAAGCATTCTGGCTTCTGCCAATCATCACTCTCTTTGCCAAGCATATATGAGGGCAATTTGAACTTCTGATCCTTTTTTCTCCACCTCTGGCATTCGGGGATTACAGGTGTACCACCACAACTAGTTGATGCTGTAAATATAGTTCTTCTTGAATGTTGGGCAAGCACTCTAACACTAAGCCTCAGCTCAAGCCCCTGCCAAATCTATTGGAAAGGCAGCTTGGGATTTTTCCTACACCCTACTGTATTTGGAATATCAAACTGAGATTAGAGGACAGACATCCTGTGTCTATTTTCCTGTATAAACAATTGAGAAATGTTGTATTATACATGTATCACATAAAGTTGGGGTATTAGAACCCTAGAGGTGTTGGAGGGAAGTATTTATGAATTTTCCTATGTAGTTTAAACAGAAAAAGCAAGCTATATGTGTGTATGTACATGAATATAGAGCTCTGAAAAAATGTATTGCAAACTATCAGCAATGGAAAGTGGACTAGAATAGGTAGTCAATGAGAACTTTAGCTTAGTCTCTAATGTTGGCGTTTTGTTGAGAATGTATTTATATATTACTAATATGACTAAACATAATAAATATTCATTTAATGCCCAGGATCTTTAGGTTAGAAGGTTATTGTGTAGGATTAACCAAGAAAAAGAGAGTTCTCTAGTTTTTCCTTGTGTTTCCAGAGTGTTAAGGTGAGTGATTTCAAACCAGAAGTAGCAGGGAGAAACTGTAATTTAAAAGTCCAGACACATGACTGATGGGAGATGCCATTATGTATATATATTTCTCATACTGGTTAATGAATAAAGCACTGTTGGCCAATAGAAAAGGAAGGTAGGAGGGACTAGGAGACAAGGAGGAAAGAGGAAGTAGTAAGGAGGAATCAAGATGGAGAGTCTGGAGAAGACAGAACTGCCAGCCGCCTCTCGCTGGTAAGACCACATGAAAATACATAGATCAGCAGAAATGGGTTAATAATTAAGACAGAGCTAACCAATAAGAAACTAGTAACTGGCCAACAGATTATATCAAATACAGAGCCTCTGTGTGTTATTTGGGGCTGGCGCAGTGGCGGGACAAGACCAGCGGCGGCGGGTGGAAAAACCTTACTCCTTACATATGACATTGAGAGTCTGCAGACAGGGATCTTTGGGAACTTATGGAGGATGGGAAGGATCCTGTGGATTAGTCACCACACATGGGAAGGTCCTGTGGATTAGTCATCACACATGGGAAGGTCCTGCGGAGGAGTCATCACATATGGGAAGGTCCTGTGGATTAGTCATCACACATGGGAAGGTCCTGCGGAGGAGTTATCACACATGGGAAGGTCCTGTGGATTAGTCATCACACATGTGAGGGCCCTGTAGAGTAGTTATTACACATGGGAAGGTCCTGTGGAGGAATCATCACACATGGGAAGGTCCTGTGGAGGAGTTATCACACATGGGAGGGTCCTGTGGATTAGTCATCACACATGGGAAGGTCCTGTGGAGTAGTCATCACACATGGGAAGGTCCTATGGATTAGTCATCATACATGGGAAAATTCTGTGGAGGAGTTATCACACATGGGAGGGTCCTGTGGAGTAGTCATCACACATGGGAAGATTCTGTGGAGGAGTCATCACACATGGGAAGGTCCTGTGGAGTAGTCATCACACATGTGAAGGTCCTGTGGAGTAGTCACCATACAGCACAAACAGTGCTAGCCTTTCATTGTTTGATGTAATGCCTGGGAAAACCAACTTAACGGGAGGGAAGTTTTGGCTCAGAATTCATCCTCATTTGACTCTACTGTTTCTGGGCTATGGTGAGGCAAAATGTCATGGTGGGGAACATGTGAGAATCGAAACAAGAACATGGGTCATCTCGCAGAAGGAGAAGAAGCTGATACCCTGAAGGTCTGCCCCCTCTGACCTGCATCTTTCAATTAGATCCCACTATTCAAAGTCCCACTATTTCCCAATAGCACCCTGTCTTGAAACATTCCTCGGAAATGTAAACTCTAATATATGAGTACATGATCTAGAAATTAAAAATTGTCAAGTTGTTGATTCCTGGAAGAATTCCTGAAATGATTATTGTTTATGGGAAATTGAACGTAATGCCTACATCCTCTAATCTCATTTGATATTCTAAACACAGTGGGTGCAGGAAGTATCTCAGGCTGCCTTTCCAATAGATTTGGTAGGGTGTCAGGAATGCACGTGGGGCTTGAGCTGCAGCTCGATTGGTAGAGTGCTTGCCCAGCATGCGGAAAGCCCTATATTTACTGCTTAAATTAGGTGTGGTAGCACACACCAGTAATCCCAGCATGCCAGAGGACCAGAAAGGATCAGAAATTCAAAAAAATCATCCTCAGCTACATAGCAAGCCAGGGCCAGCCTGTGTTACGTGAGACCCTGCCTCAAAATAATAACAAAAAGGGATCATAACTGGGGCAGTGGTGCATAACATTAATTACAGCACTCGGGAGGCAGAGGCAGGCAGATCTCTGAGTTCCAGGCCAACCTGGTCTACAGAGTGAGTTCCAGGACAGCCAAGGCTACTGAAACCCTGTCTGGGAAAAATCATCTGTGGACAAGTGCATAGGAGTCTGGAGTGTGGTCAGTGCCATGGTCCTGCTCCTGCCAGCCATAATCATTGTTTAGTACCCAGGAAGCAGTCTGTTAAGCACTTTGCATCCTAACATAAGATTTGTTTTGCATTGCGGCCAGTGGGATGGCTCATAGATAAAGGCATCTGGCAACCTGAGTTTGGTTCCCAGAGTCCACAGGGTAGAAGGGGAAAACTGACTCCCACAAGTTGTCTTCTGACCTCTGTATGGACACCATAGCTCAGGTGTGTATGTATACACACACAGAGAGAGAGAGAGAGAGAGAGAGAGAGAGAGAGAGAGAGAGAGAGAGAGAGCTGATACTTATTCACAGGTCCTTTTCTGAGTTTTAGTTGTGCTTCAAGAAGTCAGCTGATTTGAGCTGACACACAGCCTGTTAACATTCTTGCTATTTGAAATACCTATTCTTCCTATTTGAAATAACGGAAAACAAGCTCCCAGTTAGTGTCTGAACACAGAATATCAATTTGAAGGAATAGATTTAAAGAAGGGAATGTCGACACATCAATAGATGATTGTTGAACAGAACATAATGTAAACATATAATAGGACATCACTGGGTCACAGGTTTCTCTGATGCACACCTCTACAGGGATGAACCCTGATGGTTCTGGGTACAAAAGACAAATACATGAATTCATGTCTGCACAGTTCCCAGAGTATAGGAATCCATAGAGACAGAGTGGGGGCTGACAGGAGGGAGGGATGGAGTGACAACTGTTTACTGGGAATGACATTTTTATTGGGGTAATTAAAATATTTTAGATAGATAGCAGTGATGATTGTATAACACAGGGAATAATCAACGCATGCTTAAAAAAATTCAAAAACGGGAGTTGGAGATATGGCTCAGTGGTTGAGAACACTGGATGCTCTTCCAGAGGACCCAGGTTAGAGTCCTAGATTCCTAGCACCCACATGATGGCACGCAAGCTCTGTAACTAGTTTCACAGGATCTGACACCCTCTCCTGGCCTCAGTGTGTGTGTGTGTGTGTGTGTGTGTGTGTGTGTGTGTGTGTGTGTGTTTAAAGACTAAAGTGGCTCATTTCTTCTTTTTCTACCACAATAAAAGGGAAGCTATTTGAAAAAATTATTTTATAGCACCAAGGTTCTGAAAGTAAATAAGAATTCAGGGAGAATTTTTTGTCTTATTAAAAAAATTAATTTCAGGGAGGTGGTGATGGCACACACCTTTAATCTCAGCACTCTTGAGGCAGAGACAGGTGAATCTCTGAGTTTGAGGCCAGCCTGGTCAACTGTTGTAGGATAGTCATATACTGTATAAAAGTGTATTGCTGTGAATGGTAATAAAATGTTAAACAGCTAATAGCTAGGCAGGAGATATAGGTGGAACTTCCTAACAGAGAGAGAGGTAGAAGGAGATGAATCTAGGTGTGCGTGAGACACCAACAAGATATGGAGGGAGTCGAACATACATAATAAAAAGAAATTTTAAAGGAAAAAAAAGGCTGCTCTTAGAAGGTCCTGTGCTTGAAGATCAAGGCAGAGCACAGTGTTTTGAAGATGTGTGGAATCTTCACTAACAGACCACCCTGTTCTCACTTACAGAGTAGCCAGCTGAAGTCCAGAGATGCAAAAGAGTCTGCCGAGCAAGTTTCACCACACTAGACAGCTTCTCTGTTATATGAATGAATGAATGAATGAATGAACGAACAAACAAATGAACGAAGAACACAAATAGGCTAAAGTTAATGGAAAGGCAGCATGAGACTAGGGATAGACATTTCATCTTCTTAGAAGCTATCTTGGTGTTTCTATTGCTGTGAAGAGACACCATGACCATGGCAACTCTTACAAGGAAAACATTTAATTGGGGCTGGTTTACTGTTTCAGAGGTTTAGTATGTCCGTTATCATCATGGTTGAAAGCAAGACAGCATGCAGGCAGAATGGTACTGGAGAAGTAGCTGAAAGTTCTACAATTAGATCTGCAGGAAACAGGAAGTGAATTGTGTCCCATACTAGGTGTAGTTTGAGCTTATGAGACCGCAGTGACCACCCCACAGTGACGCACTTCCTCTAACAAAGCCACACCTACTCCAACAAGACCACACCTCCTAACAATGCCACTCCCGATAGGCCAAGCATTCAAACACATGATTCTACGGGACCCTTCCTATTCAAACCACCACAGGCATCAAAGGGAAATTGATTGACGCACACTACCTCCCACTAACTAGTACATAGGTCCTCTGAAGTCAACATACAAAGGAGTGTGTCCTCACCACACCCCCAAACCCCTGCCTTCATTATACCAATTCCTCTCCGCCCTAGAGTGGTATAGGTGGCAGTGAGCTAAGCAATGGTCAGCTCTTGCCTACCGGGGCCCCTGCTAAAGGACTTCAAGTTCCTTCCTAGAGTCCTCCTCCCAAAAGCCCTTCTGAGTAGGAATTTATGACTGCTTCCCTGCTGCCCAGCAGCCCCTGGAAAGCTGGTCAGTTATTCCAAATCACATTAATAGACAGAAGCTCTGCATCCCCACACCTTTTTGCAGAGACCCTTAGCCCTGCACCCTCTTGTCCACCCTTTCTGATCCGTGGCCCCTAGGACCCCAGGACCCAGGTCTGGAGGTCTGGCCCCTCCCCTGAGATTCTCTGTCATTATCTTTGGACAGTGAGGCTTGTGCATCATCATTAATGGGCTAAACAGCGAGGTCAGCGAGGCAGGTAGCAGTAAACGCGCCAATTACAGCCGCACCTCCATCCCAGCGCCTTCGCTCCCAATCCATCTCCCCTCATCACCAGGCAGTGCTGAGCCGGCCCTGCCTTCATTACATTAATCAGGTTAATTCCAACTTAGAGTTCACATTCTAATCAAAATGCAGTTGGGGGAGAGGGAAAAGCTGTCCTCCCAAGGAATGGGGTTGACAGCCGGCCACAGGCACCGACACCTGACAGCCTGGCCTCCAGGCCCAGATCACTTTCGGGGCTGTTCCTGCTCTGCCAGGGCCTTTGTGCCTAAGATTGCTTTTGCTTTCTTGATTGCGGGGCAAGGCTGAGACTCTGTATTCAGGAGTCAAGGGGAAATCCCATTCTGCCTCTCCAAACAAAGTGAGCACAGCATCCTGTTTTCCCTTCTTTTTCTCGTGAACCCAGGCAAGGTTGTACACTGAGAACCTAAGAAAATCATATTGCAGTGCTTGTGATTAATGCCTCAGAGTCGCGCAACTCACAACGGGTGTAACAGTGCGGAGATTCTCTGAAGGTACCTCCAACAAAGCCAAGTACCTAGGGACAGTGAGAAGATGATGAATGAAGGAGAGAGGCCGAGGCCACAGAGCTTATTTAGATGTTAACAAAGATCAACAGGGCCTCCTCTACCCACAACTTCTCCATCAGCCCTAAAACCCTTCCCTGGCCCCCAGCTCTGTGCTGAGCAACTTCACTTGCTTTTGTACAAAATCACTGTGTCAGTGTGGAGCCCTGCATAGCTCAGATTTTGTCACTATAATCACTGTAGTGAAATTCCTGTGGTTGGGCAGTTTGTTTGTTTATCTATTTATTTATGTATTTCTTGTGTTTCTGAGACAGGTTTTTCTGTGTAAGAGTCTTGGCTGTCCTGAAACTCACTCTGTAGACCAAGCTAACCTCAAACTTAAGAGATCTGCCTGCCTCTGCCTCCTGAGTGCTGGGATTAAAGGCGGGTGCCACCACATCCTGCTGCTGCTGCTGCTTCTTCTTCTTCTTCTTCTTCTTCTTCTTCTTCTTCTTCTTCTTCTTCTTCTTCTTCTTCTTCTTCTCCTTCTTCTTCTCCTTCTTCTTCTTTTAAAGATATTTACTTTAATTGGTTCAGTTGGAGGCTAAAAGTAACAGCAGCAGGACCCTGGCCAGGGTTTCCCTAGTTACAGCCCACCGTGGCTCATACTGTCACAATGGCGGCAGCACACTGGAGAAGTCAGTCATGTGATAAGACAGGAAGCCAGAGTGAAGGGAGGGCCTGTTCTTTTTGCAGCAATCCCCTGCAAGAACCAACCACGAGTTCTGGGAGACCTACTTTGACCTCCTCACTAGTTATCCTGAGGCCAGTGTTGTCAGTAACTAAGGACCAATCACTGGGTCACCTCTTTTTTGATGGTGGTGTTTCCATGTTGTTTGTAACAAGCTGTCATGTCACCTCTAAACTGCTACCTGCATGAACCCCTGGGAAAGAAATGACATCAGGACATCCCCACTGCCACATGTCTTTCCTGTGTCCCCCAGCTTCATCTCTGGCATGAACAACTCGGAAAGGAAGTCGCTCTAACCACAAAGTGGGATGGAAGAAGAGTAGATGTTTCTCTCCTAAATTTACTTCTCTTCCCTCGTTCAACAACTTCCTGTCCATTGGGTTGGAGAGATGGCTCAGTGGTTAAGAACACTGACTGCTTCCAAAGGACCAGGGTTCAATTCCCAGCACCCACATGGCCACTAACAACTGTCAGTAACTCCAAGATCTGATCTGACACCCTCACACAGACATACATGCAGGTGAAACACTATGTATGTATGTATGTATGTATGTATGTATGTATGTATGTATGTATATGAATGGTACTGCTCTCCAGAGGACTCAGGTTCTAGTCTCAGCACCCACATGGCAGCTCATAGCAGACTCCAGCTCTAGGGAATCCTATGCCTTTTGACCTGCTCGGGAACCAGGCATGCATACATATAGTTAAAACATTCATACACACAAAATAAAATAAAATTTAGTAAGTGAATAGATCCCTATCCAGCCAATGCTAGAACTTTCCTCAGGAACCATGCCAGCCTCTTCCTTAGATTCCTTTTTACTTCATTTTTGCCACTGTAACAGACACCACATGATCAGTGACTTACAATAACCCCAATTCATTATCTCCCAGCGTGCCTCACTGAGCTCAAGTCAGAGTGTCAACAGGGCCAGTGTTTCTGGAAGGTTGTAAGGAAGAACTTACTCTCGGGCTTTTCCCAGCTTCTGGAGGCACCTGCATCCCTCAGCTCATGGCTCCTTCTCCATCTTCAGAGGCAATGAAGCATGGCAAGCCTCTGAGACTGACTCTCCTGTCCCTTGTTTATAAGGGTTTGGGGGCACACAGTGACCCTTAGCAACCATAACACCTCCAGCTTTGCAAGGTAATTGCAGGTTCTCCAGACTAGGCTCTTGGTAGGCTATATTTGTCTCTCACAAATGCTAAACGTGGAATTTATCTCCAAGTGCAATTAATTCTATACCTTCAAGACAACCCTCCCTCTACCCAGCCCTTCTGCTCTTTACCTTGGATTGCCTAAACAGTGCAGCCATATGGCCACATCTTACCCTAGCCTGTCCCTCTCTGATTCACTTCTTTTTAAAATGTTTTTAAACTGAAAAAAAAAATTAAGGGCCTTTGATCCCAGCACTTGGGAGACAGAGACAGGTAAATCTCTGTAAGTTCAAGGCCAGGCTAGTCTATATAATGAGTTCCAGGAAATCTAGGACTGCATAGAGAGACTCAGTCTAAATAATTAATAATAAATGTAATTAAGTGTATATGTGTGTTGGGGAGTGTACAATGCCCCTAGGGGACAGAAGAGGATGTGGAATGTCCTAGAAATAGAGTTGTGAGTCACCTGACATAGGAACTGGGAGCCAACTGGGACCAAACTCGGGTCCTCTGCAAGAGCAATGCATGATCTAAACAACGAAGTCATTTTCCAGCCCCTCTAATCTACTTAAGTGTCTGTGTAGCAGAGTCTTCCACTGGGCGTAGCAACTCGTCTTCCCAACCTCCTTCAAGTGTCAGTATAACTAGCCCTGGAAAAGGCACACCAAGGCTCTGACAGCAACCTTCCAAGGGAGACTAACTCAGTAGGTAAAGACCAGGATTCCTGTCCTCAAGTTCAGCCTGCATGCTTCCGCAGACAGCCCCTAACAGTCTGTCTTGCTCTTTATCCTGCTCCCTGGCATCACCTCCCAAATGTACCTTTACCCAAGTCCAAGTCTCTGATTTCAGAGATAACCAAGTGTGCCACCACCACCCGGTGTGATCCAGGCTTTTGCCCTTAACTTTCATCTTTTTGTTTGTTAGTTTTTTAAAACAAGGTTTCCGGTGATCCAAGCTGGTCTTGAACTTGTTATGTAACTAAGGATGACCATGGACTTCTGACCCACCTGTTTCTACTTCCCAAGTGCTGGGATTATAGGCATGTGTTGCCACAACCCAGCCCCTCCCCCACCTTTTAATGAGGATCTGGAGATTAAAACTAGGGCTTTGTGTGTACTAAGCAAGCACTGTACCAACCATGCTACAACCCAGCCTCTTTCTTTTTCTTCTCTTTTCCTTAAGATGTGTGTATGTATGTATGTATCTAATGTGTCTGTCTGGGTGTGTGTGTGTGTGTCTGTGTGTGTGTATGTGTCTGTGTGTGTGTCTGTATCTGTGTGTGTCTGTGTCTGTATGTGTGTGTGTGTCTCTGTGTGTGTGTCTCTGTGTGTGTGTGTCTCTGTGTCTGTGTGTGTGTCTGTTTCTGCATAAGCTTATGTGCACCATGAGCAAGGTACGTGAAGAGGCCAGGAGAGGGTGTCAGATTCCCTGGAACTGGAGCTACAAGTAGTTATAAACCAGCCAGTGTGGGTTCCAGGAATAGAACCCATCCTCTGCAAGACCAGTAAATGTTGTTAACCATGGAACCATCTCTCCAGCTGCTCCGTTCTTCTTTAAATGTTTCTAATGTTGATTGGTTGATTGATTGATTGATTGATTGATTGATTGATTGATTGATTATGTGAGGGTGTGTGCCTGTGGAAGTCAGAGGACAACTCTCCATAATTGTTCTCTCCTTTCTTAATGTGGGTCCTGTCGATTGAACTCAGGTCATCAGGTTTGGTAGCAAATGCTTTTACCCACTGAGCCATCTTTCTGGCCCTTTCCCCCCCCCCCCCCGCCCCCAAAAGTCCTCAGCCTTCTCAGAAATCCAGGCACGTACCACCATGTACTCTTGGGTTTGGGACTTACTTTGGGTTGGGTTTGGGATTTGGTTTGATTGGTTGGTTACAGCTTTGGTTTTTGATTTGTTTGTTTTGTCTGCAGAGTTAGGGATAGAACCCAGGGTCTCATACATGTTAGGTACATGCTCCACCATAGAGCTACATGCCCATCCACACATACTCCTCTGCTCCTGAGCATGTTCTTAATGTTTCCAGGCTAGTTCTCTCTGCCAAACTCCAGGCCTGTATGTGTTCAATGGATACAGCAACTCTAGTGTCCTAGCAACTTAGACCTCATATGTTCCAGGCTGAGTTGTCATGCTCAGCCTCCATCTTGCTTTTAATCCATTGCAGTCCTTTACAGGACCACTCGCTACCTTGCTGTTTAGAGATTGCTAACATCTGTTTCTTCCTTACTGCTTCCCAAATCCTGCTAGTCCCACGAAACCTAGTCCCTCTTCCCTCTTTGCTCAGACTATCGTCACTTCTCTGCAAGCCTGAGAGATCTTGCCTCCAGCCTTGCTTCCCCAAAGCCCCTCCACCCAGCAGCCAAACCCAGCCTATTCTTGGTTGGTGGTGGTGGTGGTAGTTGTGGTGGTGTTTTGAGAAAGGGTTTCTCTGCGTAGCCCTGGCTGTTCTGAAACTCTCTCTCTCTCTCTCTCTCTCTCTCTCTCTCTCTCTCTCTCTCTCTCTCTCTCTCTCTCTCCATAGACAGGCTGATCTTGAACTCAGAGATCCACCTGCATCTGTCTTCTGAGTGCTGGGATTAAAGGCACGCACCACCGCCGCCTAGCTCAAACGCATCTTTCTAACATACATATCTGAGAGTTAGTTCCCATTCAAAGTCCACATTTATTTTTCAACACTATCTATAGCAGTGGTTTTCAACTCCTTCAGGAGTGACATATCAGATATACTGAATGTCAGGTGTTTATGTTATGATTCATTAACAGTAGCAACATTATAGTTTTGAAGTAGCAACGGAAGTAATTTTATGGGGGTCACGACAACACAAGGAACTACATTAGAAGGTCACAGTGTTAAGAAGATTGAGAACCACTGATCTAGAATCCTTTCGGCTCCAGGGTCTGCTCTCCCGAGAGCTCCAGCTTCCCATCATGCTACATACACTGTTGGTTCTGGCCACAATGTCTATCCTGTTCCACATGCCGGAATGGTGCCACCAGAGCCATCCATACAGTCTGTGGTACAGCCGTGGCATTACTCCCCGGCCTCCTCTGGTGCTCTGCAGCCTTGCACGCAGGCACCCTGTCTCCATCATCAGCCCCGCAGCTCTATGCCTGGCCCTGGCAGCCTGATTCAGTGCTTCCTGAACAAATGAACGAATGTCTGTGCAGCTCACACACGGGGTAGCTCTTACGCACATGATGGCACACACAGTCACTGTGTTATTCATAGTTCCACGGGCTGTGACAGCCATCCTCACTCACTCTCGCTCTCTCATTGCAGTATACCAGGAGTCTCTGACAGCCAATCGTATGCCTCTAACGTCACATATCTACAACCAAATACCAGCATTCACCCACATCCCCACCTACACATCCACCAAGTCACCCACAATTACACCCACACAAACATGCCTAGTCACAAACTCCCACATAGACCAGAGCACACAAGCACACAGAGCCCCATATCCACAGCTCCAAACACCTCGAGGGCACACTTCATCTCCAATTGTGAGCAAATGCTGTTGGTTTTCATTAATCTGCGGATTCTGTGTTTGCCAGGCTCTCTGGCTCCCCCTCTGCCTCTCCCCCCACTCTCTCTCTTTCTGCTCCGAGGCAGGTGAGCATCAATTTTCTCCTCGTCTGTGGCAGTTAAATTAAATGGAATCGGCCTGATTGCTGAAAATCAAAGGGAAGGCTGATAAAGCAATTAAATCCCTCTAATTCCTCGTCCTGAAAGGTGCACTGGCTCTGAAGCTAATTAACTTCATAATGAAAATCCTTCTTTACCCTCTCAGGTTCTTCTCCCCGGGACCTCTCCTCTCCTCTCCTTCTGGGCTACTGGGGAAGCGCAGGATCAGCAGCATTGAAAGTCAGAACCCTGGAGAGGTCCCCAGGGCCCTCTGATATTCCTGTTCCAGCCTCTCCGGCTCATCCTGTCCTCACTCACCTGCCCCCAACAACAGTCACCCTGTTTCCTATACCTTGTTTACCCCTTAACATTGCATTTCTTTCTGGCATCACACCCCAGACACCCAGCACTACACCAACGCCACCTCTATCCTCAACCCAGCTCCCTACCAGTCCCATCTCAACAACAGCCTTGCCCAACCAACCGCAGCCCATTCTCCTACCAGCCTATTGTACCCCACCCCCCATAACTCTGAACAGCTTATATGTGCCAGGAGCTATAGAGGGGAATAACCCCCAAGCCTTACCAAAAGGGTCTCTGCCTAGAGGTAAAGACAGTCTGTGTGACCTACCCAGACCTTCCTAAGAGAAACAGTTCGGTTATTCAGGGTATTATAACAAATCCTTTTAACAAAAATTGAGGTCTGGCTGTAGCTCAGTTGGTAGAGCATTTGCCTAGCATGCACAAAGACCCAGGATCAATTCCCAGAACACAAAAAAACAACAAACAAACAAAAACAAAAAAACAAGGTGATGTATCCTTGTAACTAGTGAAGGTAGGAGAATCAGGAAGTCAAATGTTGGAAGCCAACCTGAGCAACACGAGACTCTGTCTCAATAAATAAATAAATAAACAAAGCCTCTAAAAAGTAAAACAGCAAAAATTCATTTCCTGAAGTTATGAAACTGGAAACTACAAGGTCAAGGTAGCAGTGGCTTGTGGCTATTAAGGACCTGTTTCTTCATAGATAGGAACTTCTTGCTGTGTCCTTAAATGGTGGAAGGAACCAGTAAACAGGAGTCTTTCGTGAAGGTTTTGCCAATATGACTTAATCACTTCCCGACACTCTACCTGTTAACATAATCTCTGTGAGTGTCAAGATTTCCACAAATTTCAGAAGGCACACACAGGCATTCAGACCATTGCACAAGACCATTACTGGGGCCATGCAGGCTTCTAGAAGCATAGGGGAGGTTCCTAGATGGGATCCCCTTAAGTCGGGTCATGGGGTCTGCTGCGCTGATTTGGAGAGGGAGGTACTTGAGTGTCAGGGTTAGAGAAGGATCTGTGCATCAGACAGATGCAAGATTTTTGTTGAGTGTGTCCTCCTCAGTCCTCCTCAGCTCCATGAGTGGGAGCAGAGCATCAGGGAGCCTGGCTACCTCACAATCATACATGAGAATCCACAGCACAGTGAAGGAACAGAACTGGAAAGCAGAAACCACAGAATACATCCAGCCATCGTTGGCCTTCTGATCTTCTGGGATATGAGAGAAGACACTTTGGTTCCTGCACTGCCTGTTGACATTGAGACATTAGAATCCCCCTTCTCTCCTTCTGGGGCATGTCCCCATACTTTTAAACATCACTTATTCATTGATAGCTATGAGCCTCACAAGGGAACAGGGAAGCCTGCCTCAGCACCACACCAACCCCAGCCCAACCTATCACAAATGCTCAACCCCAACCCAACCTACCAGATGCTCAACCCCAGCCAATCCTACCACAGATGCTCAACCCCAGCCCAACCTACCACAGATGCTCAACCCCAGCCAATCCTACCACAGATGCTCAACCCCAGCCCAACCTACCACAGATGCTCAACCCCAGCCCAACCTACCACAGATGCTCAACTCCTGCCCAACCTACCACAGATGCTCAACCCCAGCCAATCCTACCACAGATGCTCAACCCCAGCCCAACCTACCACAGATGCTCAACCCCAGCTAATCCTACCACAGATGCTCAACCCCAGCCCAACCTACCACAGATGCTCAATCCCAGCCCAACCTACCACAGATGCTCAACTCCTGCCCAACCTACCACAGATGCTCAACCCAAGCCAATCCTACCACAGATGCTCAACCCCAGCCAATCCTACCACAGATGCTCAACCCCAGCCCAACCTACCACAGATGCTCAACCCCAGCCCAACCTACCACAGATGCTCAACCCCAGCCCAACCTACCACAGATGCTCAACTCCTGCCCAACCTACCACAGATGCTCAACCCCAGCCAATCCTACCACAGATGCTCAACCCCAGCCCAACCTACCACAGATGCTCAACCCCAGCTAATCCTACCACAGATGCTCAACCCCAGCCCAACCTACCACAGATGCTCAATCCCAGCCCAACCTACCACAGATGCTCAACTCCTGCCCAACCTACCACAGATGCTCAACCCAAGCCAATCCTACCACAGATGCTCAACCCCAGCCAATCCTACCACAGATGCTCAACCCCAGCCCAACCTACCACAGATGCTCAACCCCAGCCCAACCTACCACAGATGCTCAACCCCAGCCCAACCTACCACAGATGCTCAATCCCAGCCCAACCTACCACAGATGCTCAACCCCAGCCAATCCTACCACAGATGCTCAACCCCAGCCCAACCTACCACAGATGCTCAACCCCAGCCTAACCTATCAAGATGCTCGTGGACATCTGTTAACTAAGACACAGATGAACTGTAACCCTCAAATCTACACTCCCAGCTCCAGAGCCAGTGGTCCAGCACTGAATGAACAAGTCTACATGGATGTCTCCCTCACTTGCTCAACATATTCAAAACCAAGGTCAGGACTCCATCCACCTCTTCCCTATCCCTTCTTGCTCAGTATCCCAAGTCAACAAACAGCACGATGAGTTTTGCGACTGACTAAGCTAAAGGCCCGGGCTTCAGGCCTGACTTCCTTTTCTCTCTCACGCCTATTCCCACTTCCATCCAGTTGCTATTCACTGTCTTCCCCCAGTTGTCACCTTCCATTGCCTTTCTCAATGGTTTCTTCACTGATCTTTCTGCTTAGGTCCCAGCCACCTCTACTCGCATCCTTCAGAATCTTCTAAAGTGGGAAATAGGACCACAGAATTCACCTGCTTACTGCCCTTCAATGGCCCCTCACATGCAGTGAAGCATAAAGTTCAGCCAGCACACAGGGCTCCAGCCTTCAGCGACAGCAGCAGTCTTGCAGCTGAAATTGCACACTGCTATCTGGACGAGTGGTCCCTGTCTCTGCCTGGAATAGTCTGTCCAAACTGGACTGCACCTGGTTTCTTCCGCCATCACCACACTCACTTCATAACGTTCTGCCAGCTCTTGCCCGGTGTGACGACACACACCTTTATTCCCAGCATTTAGGAGGTAGAGACAAGTGGATCTCTGTGAGTTCAAAGCCAATCTGCTGTACAGGCCAGTCGGGGCTACATAGTGAGAATCTTCCTGAATAACAAATTAATAAATCAATAAAGAATTAAAACTCCACAGTCTCTCAGAACTCTCTGAAATCTTTTCTTTAACTTTATAAACTTCATTGTATGAGCATTGTCTTTTGCTTGCACATGTGTGTGTCTGTGCACCAGGAATGCAGAAGAAAGTGTCTAATCCCTTGGGACTGAAATCCCAGCCACCCTGTGGCTGCCAGGAATTGAACCCCAGTCCTCTGGCACAGCTGGTTCTAGGCCAGCCCAGCGTACAGAGTAAGAACCTGTCTTCAAAAACATCAATTTGGGCTTTAGTTTAGTTTTCCTTTGAGCTTTCCTGTGCCTTCTAAGCATTCTATTGAGAAAGTGTTAGAAGAAAAGAGAAAATGCTAGGCTGTGATATCTCAATTATACAGCGCTTTCTTGGTATATGCAGAATCCTAGGTTTGACCTCCAGGGAAAGGGGACAAGAGGAAGGAGAGAATATGCTTGTTGTTTATTTTTTCTTTTTGTGAGAAAGAAAACATTTCAATGCAGCTGAGAATCCCCTTCTCCGTGGCTCTCACACCCCCCTCCCTGGACCTCTCTCCTGCCCCTGGATGCCTGGCATCAGTACTTGCTTGCACACCCTTACCGAGTGAGACCCTTGCAGACAAGGGTCTGAGCACTGTGTTAATGTTGCCCAACACAGTGCTTGGCTCATCAGATGTGCCCTGTGGGTTTTTGGTTTTTTTTTTTTTTTTTTTTTTTTTTTTTGTTTTGTTTTGTTTTTTTCCCTTGTGGTGCTGGAGTTCGAACCTGGGGCCTTTGGGAATGCTAAGAAGCCTCTACTGCTGAGCTATAGTACCGTCTCCCACATTTGCACCAATGATTACTGAACAAATTAATGACCAAGTGGCCTGAGAAGCTCAAGGTTTCATCAGATCACAGCATCCTGTGGGTTTTAATGCTGGGGACACTTGCCTAAAGAAGAGACCAGCAGCCAGTGTGCCTCCCTGGGCCCTATCACATTCCCACCCAACACCACTGGAGCTTCCTGCACCCTGCTGGTCAAAGGAAGGATGACAAGAGGCTTTCCCAAAAGCAGAGGGCCACTCTAAGGGCCTATGATCCCCCACCCCACCCCAGCCCTGATCTGTACCTCCAGATACCTTCAAAAGTGCGGCCAGAGGCACAGGGAAAGAAAAGCAGGGGGAGAGGGTATGAGAAGAAGGGATGGAGCAAGGGAGGGAGGAAGGCAGAGAGGGAGGGATCATCAGAAATGCAAAGACTGAAGGAATGTCTAGGGCAAGGTGGGGGGGGGGGGGACAGGAATAGTGACAGGAAGACTCGGGGGCAGAGGGGCGGTAAGACCCCAAGGGGAGCACAGGAGTATCAGCACACCAAGTCGGTGCTGGAATTGGGGGATATGGATCATGGGGGGGGGAGAGGAAAGACGGCTCCCAGCCCTCTGCAGGTGCCAGCCCCTATTTCCAGAGCCAGCGGGCAACACCCAGCAGGGGGTAGATGAGGCTTCGAAGTGAGTGATGGGCGCTGATTTGGGCCCAGATTCTTTGCTTGTGGGGGCTGGCGCAGCTTTGAGACTAGGAAGGCCCTGGGTAAGCAAACCAGGCTGGACTGGTGATGGGAAAGAGGTAGACATCTCTGTGGGGAAGGGTCTGGCTGGCACTTTTCTTTGAAGCACTGGCCTAGAGCTAAATTAACCAGTGATTTGTGTCGAGAGCCAGGAGATTTGAGTGGGGACCCCATGCAAAGTCTGAATGGAAGAGCTTAAATATACATTCCTACACACATAATGCATCCCCAAGACCAGCATTCACACCTAGAATAAACTTTAAGTAGGTGGCTGCTTGCTTATACTCAGCAATACTGTTTGAGCATGTACCATGTGCCACAACCATCTGAAACAGTTGCACACTTAGTCACACCCTGCCCAATTCTCAACTCCATGCCCCCCAGATCCATTGCATGCACACCCCACATTTGCCTCACCAGTACCCCAACTCACGCCCACACACCTACTCACATCGAGAAGTCACTATTGCCAAACCTAAGACACTGTCACCAGCTCTCACTCACAGCCTAACAGTTGCTCAAAGTGAAAGGTGATTTACACAGACCTAACCCTAACCCAATACACTTGACAGTCTCCCAGACATCTTCCCATGGACGCACAAGTAGACATATGCATGCACCTGCGCGCGCCCACACGCGCACACACACACGCACACACACACGCACGCACGCACGTACACACAACTTTAAGTTTAGCAAAAATGAGAGGCTAGCCCCAGAGAGTGTTGGTTTTGGAAAGTACAAAAGACAGCATTGGGTTACTGAAATCACAGTAGTCATGGGCATGGAGTCCAGGACTCTTAGGGACAGTCCTTCCATCCCATTTGATTTGTCCCTGTCCCACACTGTCTTCAGAAGTCCTCTACCCTGCCAGGGTCCAGTCCCCCTTGGTCCCTACAGCCACTCCCCACCTGGGCCCCTCTCCTGTCAGCTCATTCCCATCCCATCTGCATCCCTTCTTCTCCCCCCACCACCCCCATCCCCACCCCTCCAGCCTTGGCGATAAAAGAGCCAGATTGGAGCGGGTGCCACGCAGCTTCATTCCCCACCATATGGGCCCAAAAGCCAAATCGTCAGCTAAGCGATTAAATCAAGTATGTCGAACAAAATGTTATGAACTGACATTATGGGTATATAATTTTATGCCATTTGTTGCCATCTGTTTATCTAAACAGCCCCCATTCCACACAGACATACAGACTCACACCTTCCCTCCTACCCTCCATTCAGCAGATTCCCCACCCAGCCAGGGCCAGAGGTCAGGGACAAGAAGACATGTCCACAGAAGTTAAAGGACTGAGGCATTTGAGATTCGTGGGGATCCAAAAGAAATGGGGGGGCCAGGTCTTCGGATGGCTGGGATTGAAGCGTAGGGCTATTACCACTCACTGACCTGAGAAGAGTGAGGTCCTTACAGAGCTGGAGATTAACTCCTCAGAAGTCACAGCCATAAAGGCTGTGACTGGGGTCCCAGCTCAGGACTATGGACCAAAGCCAGGGAACCTCCCTGGCAAACCTCCAGCATGGCCGTGACATATGAGTGCTGTGCAGGCCTGGCACAAGGGTAGCAGCTGTGCACAGCCGTGGCTGTGCATCCTTCTCTGCCCTGCCTGCTCTGGGCCTGAGACTCCCTAACCAAAGGCCCAACTAGGGGTCCAGAGGCTTCTGCTGGATTCATTCATGTCTCGGCATGAGGCCAAAGGACAGATGCCCTCTCATGCCCAAGCACAGGGTACACTTCCTGTACCTTCAGCTTCAATCAAATGACCCCTTGATGACAGGTCTATACTTCCTGAGAGCTTGAGCATGAATTCCTAGTGACAGGTATTCAGCCACTCTGTCCTTCCAATCTGTGTCTGTTCTCCAGTGTGAGTCCTTCTGAGTGTCTATCCTATGTCTACCACAACCTCTGTGCTGAGTTTCTGGCTCTTTGGCCTTCTTGTTGGTTTTCATCCTTGTCCAGTCTGCTTCTGACTCAGTGAAGACTCAGGCCTGATGCTTTGCCACTTGAAGGTGATCTCCATGGAGGATGTGGGCCACGGTGAGGAGCCACGGTAAAGGAAAATGTTCCACACAACATAGGTGAACAATCGGGTGGTCCTGGGGGCACTGAAAGCTGTGGAGCTGAGCCAAGAGCCAGAAGGAGGTTGCTGTCAGCCAGGAAGTGTAAGGAAGGACTTCATGCCCACGTGGGACTAGACCAAAGATGCAGAAAAGTCCAGAAGATATAGAAGACAAATTCTCTAGTTTATTAAGACTCTACCCCCAATACACACACACACACACACACACACACACACACACACACACACACTCAGCGGGTCTCTGATGCACACCCATACCCACTCTGGCAAACACATATAAGGAGCCACACACAGAGAGAACCAGCCAGAGTAACACCTTCCAGATACACACCCTCGCAGCCAAGGACAGAGTCACCCAGGCCCACTTTGCAGGGCTATTTGCAGGTGTGTGAGCCCAGGACTGCTGAGTTCAGCCTCTGCTTCCCTACACTCGGACCACAGGGTAACCTGGCATCATCCAAGTGTTCATCACTGCAGCGGGAAGAGATTGGAATCACCCGAGAGAGCCAAAAGTGAGAGACACTGCAGCGGGAAGAGATTGGAATCACCCGAGAGAGCCAAAAGTGAGAGACAGACAGCCAAGAATGAATCCGACTCAGCCTGGAGAAGCTTGACAGAGACACTGGTCAAGAGACAGAAGAGGAACAAGAAAGACAAAGAAGAGACCCAAAGGCCAACCGGGAGAAAACGGAACAGCAAGCCGCGCGAGGGGACGCTGCGGGCGGGCGCGAGGGTGGGCGGGGGGCGCCCGGGACGCGGGAGCCGGGACTGCGCGGGTGGCGGCAGCGGCGGAGGCTGGAAAAGCTCATTTTGCTAGTAATTTACTCTCCTGCTTTTGGGCCGCTCCGCCTGCCGCTGCCGCCCGCCCGGGCTGCCTGTTCCAATATTAGATATAAACAAGTAAACTGTGTAATGGATCACATTAAGCAGGCCTTGCGTCTTGAGGCAGGATTTAATTTGCATGGCAGATTAGCTTGTCTTCCCAGCAAGGCACCCCGGGGCACCCCGAGCTGTAATAGGATCCCGCCTCTTAGAGCCCATTAAGGCAATTGAGAGCGCCTCCTAATCTCCCTCCCCGCCCAGCACCAGAATCCCCTCCTGCCGGACTGGGAGGGACTTGTGATGGCCGGACCCCATCTTGTCACCCTGGGTGGTGCCCCATCTCAGGCCCCACCTCGCCCTTAAAGTGACAATCCCAAATCCTTGGGTTGCCCCTTTCTACCTCTTGCTTTGGCACTTAACCTCAGAGAAAGGTCCCTCTTCTTACTCCCAGTATATCTGAGCTAGGCTCTCATCTCGCCTCCGGGTCTACCGAATTCCAAGCCAAATGCCCCAACATGCCCTTTTCCCCTCATGGCTTCTAAACCTCCCACGGCCAAATGGGCTTCTTGGCGGATGTCAAAAGCTAGAGGATGTTGCGTAGAGCAGCTGTTTCTGTGGGGGAGGTGCCTACCCCCTTAGCAATATAGTTAAGATGGGGTTCAGGGCAGGACTCTGACCTGCTTGGAAGTCACTCAACAAGTCACAGTTTGGTTCCAAACTGGGGCTAAAACAAGTTGTTATGATAGCCATCATTGGGGGTAGGGGCTTTCTAAAGTTTGCAGGTGGGATCCACACTCAGCCGTGAACCTTCAATGGAACCCTTTTAAATCAGCCCCACTTTGAAGGCAACTGAGGCTCAGAGGGGAGCCATGACTCACTCAAAGCTGAACAACCAGCAATGGACAGCTACAGGACTCAGTCCTGTCTCCTGAGCCCAGTGCTGCAGCCCTGGAACACACCATGGTACTGGAATCAGAGGGGAACAGGCAAGTTTTAGGTTAAGTACTGTAAGGACTGCATTAGGTCTAAATCAAGATCAAGCCATCCATGGATGCCCCACTCCAACATCATCCCCAACCTCCCACAGCATGGGCTCCTTTGACAAGAGATGCTTCTGAGTGGGTTATTTTGAGCTTGAACTGGAGGCATCAGACTCAAAGGCGGTTGATTCATGGTAGACATAGAGGGGAGCTTCCGGACTGTGGGCATACACCCGTGTGCTGTTACTGCTGGAGGGACACTGAGCTGCATGGGCCAGGATGGAGAGTAGGCTGCAGTCTGAAAGCAGGGACTTGTGGCCCAGGGTGGGTGGGATGGAGCCAGCCTGGTGGAGAAGGGTCAGTGCAGCCCTGCTTGGCTCACAAAGGGTCCTTGTTGTGGGTAATGGGACTCCCCTGGTTGCTTTATTTGCTGTCAGTGGCTTTTATTAAAGTCTCCAGTTTCAGACCCTCCAACCTCCAGCCATTGTGTGTGCTCCCCATGGGCCCTGCCCCCAGCCCGCAGCCCCCAGCCCCTGGCTAAGCTGACTCCAAAGGGTCTCCTGCCCTGCCTCCCATCTCTACCTCCCAGGGTGAGAGCAGAGAAGCTACACACTCAGCCTTCACCCTCAGCACCCATCAAGTATCTAATCTACCACAGCTTGGGCTGACACTGAACATATCAGAGTGAGTTGTCCAGAAGAATTCACAGTGATGTACACATGTGTGGACATGTATGTGTGTCCTCGAGGTGTGTGCACCCATCTGTTTCCTCAGCCTGAGACTGCACAGATATGCTAGAATGTATACTGCTTAGTAATTGGGAAGAAGATGGGCAGGGAGTGTACAGATTGGTGCTATTAGCATTTAGGGACACCTGCTAGACATCCTGATCCAGGGAACCCACCAGACCCCAGGTCATTTCTGGAGGTAGGAACATAAGGTGCTCCAGCCTTGACTGCCATCTGGATGCATATCCTCCCTGCTCCCCTCTCTCCTTCCGTCATAGGGGTAGGAAGGAAGCAGTAGGGGGAGGGGGGAGTGGACTTGGCCTTGAACTTGGGTGGGTAGTGGGTCTCAAATACACTGACTATCTGCAGACTCAGGATTATAGAGCAGAGCCCCAGGCTTCAATTCCCAACCCAAAACCCAGGCAACTAAGGGTGGCCTGGTCCTCACACACTTCTAGTTGACACATCCGGGGTTTGGGAGCGGAGAAACGTAGGCCAGGCTCTTCAGGATGACCTCCTGAGGCTGAAGTTTGAAATGGCATGAGCACTTGGTCGCAGTTCTTACTGAGCCGTCCCAGGTAGGGCTGGGGTGCAGGAGGGAGACTCGGGTCCATCTTGGGTGCTCTGCCATGCCTGATCCCACTCCGAAGGGGCAGATGGAGAAATGGCTGGCCTCTCCTCTCTGTACCCCACTGTATGAGATCTGAGTCAGGCATGGTCTCTGACTCTGTGCTGTGGAGTGCGGGCCAGGAGCGATCTCGCACGAATGTGCACACGTGTGCATGCACACCCATGTGTGTGCATGTGAGTCTGTTGGTGGGGCTTTGTGTGAACACAACATTTAGAATGAGTTAAGAAATGAACTTGCACGGTAGTGTGTCTCTTGTGGGGTGCTGCTCCATGAGGGGCAGTGCAGTCTGGTTAGGTGTCTGTGTTTGAAGGTGAAGACCTGTGCTTATTGTCAGCTGTCAGTGGTCCATACATTGGAGTGTGTCAGAGTTGGAGGGGGCCAGGGGATCCACAGCCCTCCCCAGGGTCTCCTGGGCTCCTGGCTCGGCCTGTGCCAGGCCATTTGGGGAGCGCCCGTGCTTTATGGTGCGAGGGTGAAAAATGGAAATGCTAATAAGTAGTCGTTAAGTTGTCTTGCAAAAATGTTAAATGATAAATTGGGTAATGTTATTGTTGAAATGAAATATGTAAAATAAATGAGTTATTTATTTCTAATAAATATTTTGTTTACGATATATTTGTAGGGATGTTAATTATTTTCCCCCTCAATCGGGGCAACATATAAATTCTAATAAAGTGCAGGCTGTGGTGAAGGCTGTGAGGATGGGGCTGACTCCTCTAGGCCAGGCTGTGGAGCTCTTCTCTCCTGATGGATGTCTTTAGGACTCACTGCTGTCCCAGGCTCCAAACCTAGAGGGGGGAAGCAAGACCAGGTAAGGGACTCCTGTGATCCCAGCTCTGAGGGGGCCGAGGCAGAATAGTGAGTTTTAGACCGCCCAGGCTATGTAACAAGGCCTTGTCTCAAAAAGGATAAGAAGGGGTGAAAGAAAGGAAGGAAGGAGAGAGGGAGAGGGAGAGGGAGAGAGAGAGAGAGAGAGAGAGAGAGAGAGACAAGCAAGTCAAGAAAGAAGATGCATAGACAGGATTCCCCTGAGGAAATGATTGAATACCCCTAAGCTGGGCCTGTCCCTTACCTAGCTGCTCAGCTCTGGCAAGTTCTGTCATCGCCCTGGGATCAACCTGTGTGCAGATAACAATAAATACCCACAGAAACCATGCCGTAATCTCGTGGCATCTACACCTTCAACAGCACTGAGTGCTGGCACCACACTAGGTGCCCTCAGTGACTCCCGTCCCTCCCTGCCTCTGCTGAGGATGCCCGGAGAGGGAGGCAGTCTGCCCGGCACCGTTCCCAGATCCCCAGCTGCACCCCTCTGCCCAATGAAACTTTCTCTCCTCTTCCTTCAAGGAAGCCTACCTCCCCACCCACCTTGACCCCTCCCCCTCCCTCCCTCCTCATGCAGGACTGTCTAGTACTAGTGGTGGTGTGATGGCCGAGCTGAGCCCCTTGGAGATCCATCCACCTGACCAGAAATCAAGCTAGGCCCAGGCCTGGCCCCGAGGCTGAACGGTGAGGGTGGGATTGCACATTCTCCTTCAGAACAAGCTGCTTCCCTGCAGGTATTATCTCCTGTGGTCATAAAACTGCTGAGGCAGGACCTGGTGGGCAGGGACACGCAGCAAGGGAGCCTGAGGTAGGGCTGCTCTGTCCCTGCCCTTGGGGCCCTCCACCTTTCCGTCCAGTCTGCTCATCCAACTCCTGGGGCTGAATTAGACCCAAGTTCCCACGATGAACCTCTAGGCTGACCAGATGGGGGCTTAACCACTTAGAATCTCTTTCTCTGGCGCTTGGGGGACCACAGTATAGGATTGGGCAAATTCAGGGTGTTCCCGAGAGTTCTTTATAGTTGAGGTGGAGATTCATGCTTCCTAGGCTGGAGTGCCTAATGTCTGTCAGGAAAGGAGACCTGTCATTGTCTGTCTACCTACCTCTGCCCACTACACCCATAAGCCTCCACACCTGCTTCATAGGGAGAACCCCCATGCACAACCACAGCCTGCGTGCAAGTATGTGCCATGCAAATGCATGTGTGTGCACACGAAAATGTGTGTGCAAGAGGTCCAGTGTATGGGAGGACAGAGACCTTTGGCCTTGACTAAGAGAAAGGGAAATAGCAGCAGTCAACAGACACACACCATGCATGGCCACATTCACAAGTCCCTCACACAGACACTTGGACACATAGCCTCATGAATACTAGTGTTGTATATCCATCCACAGAGCCTCAGCACCATATTACCAAAGCCCTTCAGATGCTCCTTGTCTGGGAACTTGAATCAGGTCCAGGAGTTATGAGCAAGGGATGACTAAACAAAAAGGGTATATGAAATCATTGCTCATCTGTGGGGGCTTTGAGGTCTAAGAAGGGGGTATTGACCCTGGGAGAGGGCGCCCCCTGCTGGACAGAACAGCTACACCGGCTCACCATCTCAAGCTTTCTCCCTTACATCAACCCACTGATAAAACACTCAGTATACAAGTCTGCCAAGGAATGGATGAAGTGCAAGCAGGCAGCATAACTCTAGGTTCTTTTCAAAACATGTAAAATATTTGATCATCATTTGTTTAAACTGTATAAATAATCCACCCAGTTTTAATAGGATTTTTCTATGAATCGGTAACAAAGCATGAAATGTGATATTTTCACCATGAGTAACTTGGAAATTAGTCACCTCTATCTGTGAAGCTCTGCTGGCTGGAGACCCCCATACCATCTTGTCCCTCCCTTCCTCCCATCTCAAGCTACACTGGAATTTCCGAATGCTACCTCTCAGCTTTTGCCTTTCTTGGGTAATAGAGGAGGGAATTCCAAGGAACCCCTGATAGCTATTATTTGGTTTGAAAGCAAAGATCAGGTACCCTGTACCCCATGTCACAGGGCCTCACCTGAGTTCAAAGCCTCTACCCTGAGTCCTACCCTAAGCTGCAGTAAAGGCTGCACTAAAGTTCAAGATGAACAGTCAATGTAGGGAGAGTTTCTGGAGTAGAAACTAACAACAGTTAAGGGGTGGAAAGTGTGAACTATCCATCATTTCCCCAGGTGTCCCCAAAGAGTCCTCAGTCTCGCCCCCTTAGGCTGCTGCATATCCACATATGTTATGTGCTTTCAGGAGTGAGGACCAATGAACCTACCAAGGAGGCTGCCAAGCTCACCACCTAAGCTGGGACAGAAACTCCCAGACCAAGGAGCCACCACTGCTTACAAAGGACATTAGGCCTGGAGAAACAGATCTAGGGAAGCAGAAAGGGGCATCAACAGAGATTAGAGGTGAAAGACTCCAGGATGAGGCCAGACTTGGGGAGTTATATGGGCAAGAAACTATCCAACGTCCAAGAAAGGTTTTCCAATTTACTTCCAGAAGTCTCTTGACTCCTGAACTCTGGCCCTACCACCAAGCCAAATATCCCTCCTATGCCTCAGGCCCTTGTCTGGAAAAGCAAACAACCCATGTCAGTGACCAAGGATTTAGGAGCAGAGCTGGCTGGCCCTGAGGTACTCAGCCAAAGCCTGGTGAGGCTCAGCCTCAAAGTTGGGCATGGGCCATGGGGGAGGGGAGAGGGGCCTCCTCCCAGCACCAAACCACTGTCCACGTGTGCCTTCCTTTCTGCCCCCTGCCCCTGCCCTAGTTGAATAAAACTCAGGGGGTTAGGGGAGCTATTCATGGAACCAGAGAATGTGTGAGCTGCCCGGCAGCCCCCTCTCATTAGGGGACCCCGTCAGGTGGCGCTCATTAACTTCAAGTTGTCTCTTGTTTTAAAACTCGAGTAAAGGGGGCAGGGGGGCAGGCACATTGTCTGGCTACTGCCCCAAAGAGATTAGGCGCCCGGGGGGGAGGGGGCAGGCAAAGGCCCTTTAATTAGTTACTTTGAAAGGTTCCCTGTCCCCTTTCTCTCAGGTCCCCCTTCTAACCCCCCCCCACTCCCAGGCCAGGCCCAGCTTCCAGGGGGGGCAGTCTTTTCTGCTTGGTAGAGCTGCCTGGTCACTGGGCTTAAATCCTTAGTCTTTGTTCCTGCCTGGACAATGGGCCCAGCGCATCAACCAAAGAGGCCAGAGGAAGCAGGGCCATCTCCTGTGAGGGTGGACCCAGCTGAGGCAGTGTATCCCGGCACCAGGACACAGCAGGGGCTGGACATCATGGACCCTTTCTAGGCAGACAGGAAGAAGACAGGAGGCACACACACACACACACACACACACACACACACACACACACACACTTGCTCCTCAGCCTCAAGGCCTAGCTTTGGCACAGAATAAATGACAGTCCTCAGGCCAGGGTCCTTTTACATTAGGACTCTTGGGGCCTTACCTGGTGTGAAATGGGAAGTCCTCTTCCTGTCTGAAACAGAAAGAATGGCTTGAGTCGGGCAGAGCTGAGTTAGACCTCTCTCTACAGCTCACTAATGAGTAGTTGCTTTAGCCTCTGTTTTCCTCCCCATTCAATGGGGGAACGAGAGCCAGACATGGTGGCACATGCCAGTAACCCCAGCACACGGGATACTGAGGGAAGTTTGCAGCTGGCCTGGGATATATACTGATTTCCAGGACAACTTCGATGATATACTAAGAGCCTGTCTCCAAACAAAAACAAAACGGGGGGGGGGGGGGGCGGGTGAAAACACCACTAAGCCTGACAACCGGAATATGATCCCCAGAACCTGTCACCTGGTAGAAGAGGAGAATCGACTCCCGGAAGTTGTCCTCTGACATGTCCTCCACATGTGCACTTTGGCACACAGAGAGGCAAGCACACAGACCACGGCTCAGGATGCGCCTCAGTCAGTGGAGTGGCTGCCTAGCATTCGGGAAGCCCCACATGAAACCAGATGTGGCGACACACACCTCTGATGCTAGCACTCAGTGAGTGGAGGAAGGAGGGTAGGAAATTCAAGGTAGGTCCTCAGCTACACAGTGAGGCTAGCCTGGGCTACATGAAACTCTGTCTCCAAAACAAACAGCAGCAGCAGCAATTTTAAAAGATGTGGGGGAAACCACCCCTTCCTCTTAGGTACTGAGGATTGGACAGCCTGTGTAAAGGCATCTAACCTAATGCCTTCCATGTCTCAGTTTTTCCCTTGTGTGGTTCCTAACAGCCAGAGTTTGACCCTACACCTGCTACTAAGGAGCAAGCCCAGGGGACCCATTTGTTTCTAGGTACTAGTGGCAAACAACTACACAAACAAAATGTCACGTTTGAGAAAGGCTTAGTGGTCAGGAATGAGAAGGGAGAGGATGAGAAAGCCGATAGGTGTGGGGGGGATAAATTGAACTAAGAGAGTATTTCTGCCAGCTGGGGGGTGTCCCAGGGTAGGGGTGAGAGGCTGAGTTGCAGGAAGAGGTGGCCGTTTGCCTGGGTCAGCAGATTAATGGTACTAACGAAGTCGCTGAGAGCATGGTGGGTTGGGGGGTCGGGGCCGTCCATGTGGAAAGGCACATGACTGGGGATTGATCAGGCTGTAGATGAAACAGAGAGAGCTTCCCGGACAGCGGAGGTAGGAAATGCCAAAACCAATTATGCCCCAACCCCTCTGGCCTCCAGATCCCTCCTCCAGAGAGCAGGAAAGAGGCTGTGACCTCTCTCTGTGGGTGTGTGCACTCCCAGACACACACATAGACACACTGCTCACGTGCCTAGGTTATGCTCTGTGTGTCTAGGGGCAGACCCACTGACAGGAAGGGATAGCCTCAGGACGTTAGTGCTGGGTTGTGTGCTGTCTACACAGACACATACATTTGTGTCTACATCATTTGACTCCAAATTGTTGTCCCCAAGTCCCACCTGAGTGTCTTTGTCACACGATGGAGCTAGCCAGGGAATCATGACAGCAGAAGAAGTTAAGTGGGCTACTTTGGGCTCAACCCTAGGTGTTGTCATAACAAGTCATTTAGGTGACTAATTCTTCAAGCAGGTAACTGAAAATGTATCAGCCTCTGGTTGATGGCCATGTACCCCACTCTGGGGAAACCCTCCCTGACGGAAATAATCAATTATGCAATGATTCCTTTTCACAGCCCAAGTTTGTTGAATGAATAAGTGTGTCAGGTTGGGCACCTTCTCCAGTTTAAAGAATTCACAAAGGCTATCAAAGGACCAGATCAGAGAGTGAGCAAACATCCCCGAAGGGACCTGGAGAAGCTCTTGGTTAAAAATCAACAGTTAGAGGGTGATTAAGCATAAGATAGGGGCCCTTCCAACTCATAACACTAGTCCAACAACAGTGGGGATCTGGGGGTCTTTGGGGGAGATGGGGAGGGGGTGAAAGGGCCAGCTGAAGGTGTATGAAGGCTTGAATTTGACTCCTGCATGGGAAGGAGTGACTTCCTTTCAAGTAGTGAGTGTGTTGTCAGCATCAGAACCTCCAGACACAAGACAGAATTCATATCCTGTGCCATATGTTGAGTGGTGTCATTATGGTTACTAGCAATCATGTCTTATCATAAAGTCACTTTTCCTTAAATATGTAAGAAAAAAACTGGCTATTCATAGAGTGAGCTCTATCCAGTCTATTCCTCTGGGAAATTATTTCCAGTTTTATAGTGTAAGAGTGTAAACCAACAAGCAAGGGAGATAAGAGCCTTGAACACGCACATGAGGCCCGGCTGGAAGTTGGTGCCTGATGCAAGGAGCCACCACCATACTGCTAGGATCCACAAGGTGCCCCTTTTCAAGATTAAACTCCAAATGCACCAGTGTCAATGCCCCCCAGCCTTGGGATCCTAGCTTACCGCCTCAAACTCCAGTGTCACAGACTCAGTCACTGGGGCTCTTGGTCCTATGATGGTTCCCTCTTCCCATGCCTCCCCCATAGCTACCCTGCACCCTGTCGCAACTTCTATGAGGGAGCCTGCTCCTCCTGGGGCCTGCAAGCTTTTGTTAGCGTTATGTGAGCTGCTAGTGACAAGGGCCCTGAAACCCAACTCGACCAAACTCATAAAAGGGGTCACTGTCTCTTTAATTAAAGTTCCCTGTTTGGAGGTTAAAGACAAACCCGTTTGATGGTGCAGGTGTGTAGAGGTGGGGGTTGGGGGGAAGAGTGGAAAGGGCTGGAGGGAAATGGAATTCCATCCTTGGAAGGGAGCAAGGAGGGGCCTCAGTAGGGGCAGACTGGCTGACCGACTAGAAGGTCTGATGGGGGAGCTGAGGGTTCTTGGTGTGGAGAGAACCACAAGGGAATAAATCAGGGAGCCTAGGCGCCCCGGGGCAGCTGGCTCTGATGCCCCTCAAGCATGCGTGCAGTCCAGGCCCAGAGCCAAGCCTGTGCACACTGCATACTGGGTGCCCTCAGCCACCCCGCCCAACATTATGCCTCGCTGACCGCTCCCCTTGCCTACTCTGGGATTTCCCCCCTTTCCCATCCCAAAAGTTGTCCATTAAATGAGGGCCCAGGGCCTAATCCCATCTCCACACAGAAGCAACTTCATCACAGTTTAACATAAAAAGATCAGCTGGTATCGACCCGTAATTTGGACCCATGCCACGCTATTGGCAGGAAGACAGAATAAGTTAGGGTGGCCATGTTTCAAAAATTCTCTGTGTGCACTCAATCACAGCCCAGGGAAGGCGGGCGGGTGCGTAATAACCCAGCCGCGCTCTCCATTTCCCCTGTAGATCAATGCTAATACCAGGAGGCCCCGGAAGATGGATGGAACCGACAGGAACCTTGAAATCCCGACACGGGGGCTGGTGCCTCAACCGATAAAGAATTTCATTCTTGCTGGGGCAGGGACACCAAAACCCTTGGGGTTGTGGGGAGACAGTCTGGTGGGGCAGAGAAGCTAGAGAGAGGCAGCTTCTCTGTCTCTCACAGTTACCATCTCCTCTCTCGCAGGCATGCAGACTAATACTGATACATTTTAGCTCCCAAGGAGGCCCTACCTCTCAGAGGGCACTCACAAGACTCACCAACTCACTCAAACACGAGCAGGGAAACTCAGACAAGCCACGGGTAGGCAGATTTGTGGCAGAGAGACAGTCACTCTTGGGCGTCCATGCCTGCCATGGTGACACACCAAGCTAGCAAAGGGCCACACCCTAGGGTCTTTCCTTTCTTCCCTCCATCTCTGCCTTCTTTGTGTTTCTTTCTGGTGTTGTCCAGAAAGTTTCTAAGAAAGACCAAGGCATGTGGACAGAAGCAGGCATCCTAGGCTGGCGCCAAGAGTCCTAGGTGCATAGCCCAGCTCAGTTGCAGACTGTGGACCTCTGTTTCCACAGCTATGAAACCAGACGCTCACGCTCGCTTGACTGAGCTATTTCTTCCCCCTCTCCTCTTCCCCTTTATTTCTTATTTTAAAAAGTCTCATCGTGTAGTGCAGGCTAGCCTGGAGTTCCCTGTGTAATCCAGGCTGACCTCCAACTTCTGGTGATCCTCCTGCCCCAGCCTCATGAGTACGGGGATTATATGATCATAGGCATGTTACATGGCCAACTAGAACAGGAACATTTGTAAAGCCACCCACCTTCCAGATCTGAGTTTGTCCAAACACAAATACTTGCTGCATCACACACAAATACAGGCAACCCCAAAGGTAGCATTCCCAGCTTTGTTTGTTTGTTTTTTTAATTTAACTGATACACTAAAGCATAAAATGTGAACATATTAACATGCAGTATTAATATTCAACACATGCATGTGCTGTACAAAATGTTTAAATATGGTTTAAATGTGTATTTCTTTAAACATGTATCATTTCTTTATGATGAAAAACTGTAAAAAAAAAAAAAACTTTCTACTTTTTTTAGTGGAAAGTATATAATCATTTTCAGTACATGCCTTATCATTTGAGATTGACCTGAACACCACACACACACACACACACACACACACACACACACACACACACACACCACACACACACGGGCAAGGAGGGGGGCGGCTTTTCTACAAGAATCTAAATCAGTGATACCAGCTCCCCATTTGGAGCAAAAAATCAGGAACAAGAAAGAGATACGGAGAACTGTCAACAGGGGAGAGAGAGAGAGAGAGAGAGAGAGAGAGAGAGAGAAAGAGAGAGAGAGAGAGAGAGAGAAGCAGAGGGCTGAGGCTGGCTGCCCAGAGCTGGCTGCCTCCCTACCTGCTGTCTGACTTCCTTCCAGGCCTTGTAGGACAGAAGCCATTTGTATGGCCTGGCGCTGACATCTTGTGGCCACCTCTAAGGATTGCAGGCATCTCAATGAGGCCCTTGGTCATAACCTGGTCAGAACTGCAGATCCCATCCCTGGAAGCCTTCCTCCTTGCTCAGCGGCCAGGAAATACACAGAGGGCTGGCAAGGACCTCCTAGAGGGTCAGGTGAAGGGACAGGAAGCTACCTTCGGGAAAGCCCCCACTTGATGACATAAAGAGCTAGAGAAAGTGAACGCCTGAGGAAACCAGTCTATGGCAAAAGTAGGACTGTGCCCTTCTATAGCCTCCACCTGACAGGAAACTGACCCTGAGCCAGGAGCTGAGGGCGGAGAGAATAGATGTGGCTCCCCTAGGTAACCCTGCCAGAAACAGACTAAGCCTTGGCCCCACGCATAGCCAGACTGCAGGGGGTGTTTACTCCCCTTACAGCCTTAACCTGCTGCAGGGTGAGATAGCGGAAGGCATAGCTTTGCCCTGGCATAGCCTCTAACCCTGAGGAGCAAAAAGACTCAGCTCCTTGCCAGTGCCTCATCCCTTTCTGAGGACAATGGAGGCCCTGGGCCATCACAGCCTGCACCAGTCTGGAAGTCTAAAAGAAGCTGACTTCCATCACCAGCCTAAGGCTGGTGGTGAGGGGGCTGGGGCATAGGCCTGGAATAAGTGGGTTCCCTAGAGCCAGCCTCCCCCATTCCACAGAGATCTAAGGTAGAGACAGACACACAGAGACAGCCATGACTAAAGCAAGGGCCTGACTGGGGACTCCCAAGACCCATTTTTCCTCCTACTTTACAGAACCTCCTGCCACCTCTGGAACCAGGTCTCAGGCACAAAAAATGACAGACCACACACAGTCAGAAGCCATGAGTTCCCAGCCTCAGAACCCTGGAGGTGTTGGTGGGATCAGTTTGTTATAAATTAGAGACTCATTAAGAAAAGGTGTGAAGGGCTCAGTAACAGCTTTCGGGGGCCATCTTTTCGATTTCTTGTTCAGTTTGTTTATTGCGATTGTTCCTGTCTCATAAACTTATTGCAAAACCAATAAAAATGATCTATTCAGAGAGGGGAACTGCTCTTTTGACTAGTAAGCTGCCACTTAGTCATAGACCCCACCCTTCCCCCTTCCCAATGACTGCAGCCCGAGCCTGGTTGACCAGCTGTCTCCTGCCGCGGGGTCAGCAGAGGGTGCCAGATTCCTGCTCACCAGAAACTGTGTCCACCTGCCATGTAGCCACCCTGGGCTGGCCTCGGGCCTCCAACCTGGCCCCATCACACCAATGACTGTGTACCCCAGCCCTCCAGCCCAGCTCAGTTAAAGGGGGATGGGAGGCCAGAACAGGGTCCAAGGACAGTTATGGGAGCTTAGAATTTTAAGTAGAATTTTGCTGTTTCTTCACTGTGCCTCAACTAATGTGTCATTAGCATGAGCTTCCCTGCCCTGAATAGACCTGAAAACTAGTGGGATTATCAGAAACGCCTTCAGAGATTCCCTACAACAGAAGTACCAGCTTTGACCTTGACAAAATAGAAGTCACTGAAGTCACAATTACAGTGACGGACAAAGAAACCTCCATCTAAGGAAATCGGTTCCCCCGATTTCAGGAATGAAGTCAGTTTCAGAAATGAAGTCAGTTGCACTCAGTGATTGCAATAGTCTGAGAGATCCTAGATTTCCCTGTATTGCTGATGTTGATACTAACAATTTTCAGATTGTCACAGGGGAAGGGGACACAGCAAAGGAGAGGAGACTCGCAGAAAACCCAACAGACCTTTCTTAGAATTCCACAATGTCTCAGTGGGAGACTTGAAAGCTTTTTCTTCCCTTTCTTTCCTGTCTCAAATAGGCCTGAAGTCAGTGGCAGAGTAAGGAGAAGGACCCAAGGTTTGTTACAAAACTCTGCTGTCTTCTACATCCTGTTCATGTCAAAGAGTATGGTGTCCTTTGCCAAGTCCCTACAGCCATCATAACCCCAGACTGTCCTTTCCTCCCACTTGCTAAGAACAAGATTGGTCTTTCCCACGGCCAGTGCCTGGCTAACCCCAGGGGCCTGGAAGAGGGAATACGCCTTGGGAGAAACTTTCAGAGTTTCTCTACTGCTCCAAAGAGATAACAGCAGTCAATGGTGTCTTTATCTATTTGGAGAAGGAGGACAAGGAGTGAAGAGGAGGCGACAGAACTTTCTCAGGAAGTGGAGCATCTGAAGGGCTTGGCCTATCTTCAGAGTCCCAATAGCATTGTCCCTTGAGCTCTGTGGATTTGTTTACACTAACAAACACTTAAAATAGCCTTACTATGCGTCAGCACTGTTCTAAGCATATTACTTACTCATTTGCTAATCTCATTTTATGTAAATTTAAGCTGGGCATGGTGGCACATGCCTGTAATGCCACCATGTAAGAGGTAGAAGCAGGAGCATCAGGAATTCAAGGCGTGCCTTGACTACAGAGCAAGTTCAGACCAATGGGGTGTCATAAGACTGCCTCAAAATATTAACTTAGAATTTAGTTAATAATCCTGAATCATCTGATTAAGTTACTACCTCCTCTTATTCTTCTGAAGTAGACAGTGATTAGTCCCACTGAGTCATCGTTTTAACAGCTTCCCCAGCCTCACAAACAGGAAGTGGCAGGAATTCAAAGCCACTCGTTCTGGTTCTTATCTACCATGCTAGTACAGAAGCAGAAGGAATTCCCTCACCACCCTGCCTCTGAAGGGTCAATATTTTAGCCTATGAAGTAAACTGACAATAGATAAACAGAAGAGAGATACAAATGCACAGCATGCACATGCACAAGAGGCAGATAAAATATGACCCAAAGAGGCCAGATTAGGTTGGAAAGATGGGTGACTTTATGCAGAACCCACATAAAAAGCCACATGTGGACTTATCTGTGACCCAGTACTTCAGGTATGTGTTTTGGGGAGAGAGACAGGAAGGCCGCTGAGGCTTTCTTTCTGTTTTTTGTTGTTGTTTTGTTTTGTTAAGACAGTTTCTCTGGAGCTTTGGAGCCTGTCTTAGGACTCGCTCTGTAGACCAGGCTGGCCTTGAACTCCCAGAGATACACCTATCTTTGCCTCCTGAATGCTGGGATTAAAGGCATGCACCACCACTTCCCAACCTGTTTTTTAATTTGTTCGTAATAGCCAGATCTTGGAAACAACCTAGATGCCTCTCAACTGAAGAATGAATAAAGAAAATGTGGTATATTTACACTCAGGGGTAAGAAACAATGACATCCTAAAATTTTCAGGTAAATGGACAGAACTAGGGAAAAAGAAAAAAAAATCCCAAGTGAGGTAACCCAGAACCATAAAGAAAAATATGGTATGTACTCATTCATAAGTGGATAACAGACATAAAGCAAAAGATGCCCAGTCTACAATCCACAACCCCAGAGAAGCTAGAACCCTCCTCCAGAAACAGATGGAAGCAGATGCAGAAATCCACAACTAAGCATTGGGGTGAGCTCCTGGAGTACAATCTAAGAGAGGGAGGAGTGATAATATGAACAAAGGAGTCAAGACCATGATGGGGAAACCCACAGAATCAGCTGACCCCAGCTAGTGAGAGATCACTGACTCAGGCCTGACAAATGGGGAACCTGCATAAGACTGAATTAGACTTCCTTAATATAGGTGACAATGGTGTGACTGGGACAATATATGAGGCCACTGGCAGTTGGTCCAAGATCTAACTCTAATGCTCAAACTGACAGTGGAGAGATGTCTTGCCTAGCCTGGACACAGGGGTATGTGGAGGCTAGAGAGCTGCCTTGATCCTGCCTCAACGAGATGATGGGGCAGACTTAGTAGACTTCTTAGGGGAGGCCTTACCCTCTCTGAGGAGCAGATGGGGGGGTAGGGAGAGTTGGGGAAGCAGGAGGACAGTAGGAAGAGGGAACTGGGATTGGCATGTAAAAAATAAATTAATAAAAAAAATGGAAAAAGAAAAGATTTTCTTTTATGTGGGCTGGAGAGATGTCTCATAGCTTAAGGGCACTGACTATACTTCCAGAGGTCCTGAGTTCAATTCCCAGTAACTATATGGTAGGTCAATACCATCCATAATGAGATCTGGTGCCCTCTTCTGGTGTGCAGGCACACATGCAGGCAGAGCAGTGTATACATGATAAATAAAATCTGTTTTAAAAAAACATTTAATTTTATGTGTGTGAGTGTTTTGCCTGCATGTGTGTATGTATAGCATGTTTGTGCCTGTGGAGGTCAGATGAGGGATTAGATGAAGGCATCAAATTCAGGCGTTGGATCCCCTGGAATTGAGCTATCATGTGGGTGCCGGAAATTGAACCCAGGCCCTCCACTGGAATAGAAAACACTCTCAACCTCTGCGGCATCTCCCTAGCCACTCACCAGAGCCTTCTGCCTAGCTGTAGGGTCTTGGTAAGAGACTTGTCTATCTTAAGGGAATAAGATAGTGATAGAGCAGGACACCAGACATCTTTCTCTGCCCCCTCAAACACACATACACACGTGCATACTCGCACAAACCAAGTTCCAGGTGACCGAACGACTGTTTTATGCTTTTACTATCTGAGACAGGGTTTTGCCAAGGAGCCCAGGGTGGGCCTGGAACTCTTTATGCCATCTAAGCTGGCCTTACACTCCCAGTCCTCCTGCCTCCGCCTTCCTATTGCTTGGATTACAGAAGTATGCAACCATGTCTTTGTGAAAGTTTTAGACCACACATAAAAGAATTGGGGCTTGGGGCTTCTGGTGGCTGACAGGGTGAGCTACACAAAGGCGGGAGAGGAAATGAAAGCCGAAAGCCGCTGTGATGTTATTGTGCAAGTAAAATCTCTCAGGTGATAACCCTCTGAAGAATGCGTGACATCCGGGGGCAGGAGTACGAACGGGACCTCTCCTACAGCCAGATAAGACAGATAAGTGCTTGTTGACTTTACTAGGGGCCAGTGTGGATTTCCTCTCCAAATGCAAAAGGACTGCAGTACAGAGTTAGTCTTCCATCCTGCTGAGCCTACACAGCAGGCTTTGGAAGGGCACATTCCCATCGCATGGGAACCTTCTTTTACAGACACTACAAGGACTTGGGGCTCCCTATGATAAGGAGGAAGAAAGATGCTGAACATTCCAGAGAGATGTGATGTCCTTGGAGCTAGCACTTGTTTACCAGTCTGGGTCGCCTCTGCCCTTGGTTTCTTTGAGGACGAGTATTTCCCACTTGAGATAGTCATGGGCCACAGATCCCTTCGGTACCAATCCTGTTTGGAGGAGGCTTTCTGCTGGATTCTGGAAGCCAGGGCGAGGGGGTGCTGTGCCAGAAACCCACGGCTTCCTGGCTCCCTCCTACACAGCAGCCTGCACTGACATCTCTGAGAGGGCCTTTGATTAAAGAGACAAGTGACTTTGCCCATTCTATTGATCAGAATAAATTACTAGGAACTAATTTATGGGCCTCCCCACTGCCGATGACATGGTGGATTGTGCGCTATTGGTCAGTAAATTGGATTGTCAGGCTAGATTATTGGTTCGTATACAGTTATCTCTCATAGCCATATCAGGCAGTCCAGGTAGAGGAGTGAAATCCTTTCTGTGCTGCCAGATGCCAGGATGTCAGGCAGGAGCCCTTCTCCTGGGCTGCTGGGGAGGGGCGGGGAGGGAAGAGGAGGAGAGGGGAGGAGAGTTGAGTGAGGCCTCTGTGCAGGATGCTTATTAATTAGTGCAGCATCACAGCATTAAAAGAACATTAGTGTGGAATCGGCTGCAGAGTGATGGGGAAATGACATTGTGGGCCTCCTCCTGATTCTCCAGCTATGGCTCTGCTGGGTAGAGGCAGGGAGGGGGTTGATGAGCAGACAGGGGGATGGGAAAGATAAAGGGTGAGGGGCAAAGAGGGCCACGGGGAGGGGAAGAGAGAGGAAAGGCCATATTTGCTGGGAGTTGCAAGCAGCGCCAATCTGCTAAGTGCCAGCATCGCTGAGCCACGCTGGGGAATGGAGCCTGCCGTTCTGCTCAGTACATCACAGCCAACGATGAAAAGTTCTAGAGCTGGGATTTCTCAGGCAATTTGGCCAGTGATGCATGGGGCAGTAGATCCTCGCGCACTCTTCCGTGCTTCTGCCAAGCCAGCAATAACAAAAACTTATTTTTTGCCAGGGAAACGGATATGAGTCAGGCAGCCCATCAGCAGTAAGGGGGGCTTCACCACGCCACTGCGATTTGTACCGCTCCGCTGTTTCCCTGAGCTCTAAAGACCTGCCAGGAGGTGACAAAAGCGAGACAATTTCGCGTTCACAGTCCTGTGTCCTCGAAGCATAACAGCGTGCCAGAGATGGGGACTTGCTGGGCCCATGGGTTGCAAAATCAGCGGTCTTTCCTTCAAGCCCACTGAGAGGAGGGAGTGAGATGAGGGGGTGAGTGGAGAGTTGGGGTGCAGCTAAAGATTCCTGGAAAAGGTTCACTCCCAGCTCTTCCTCACAGAAGCATGGCGGAGGGAGTCCAGGGTACAGGGACCCGGAGATGACAAGCAGGAAGGAGTATGGGGTATCAGTCTGGCCATGATGATGGGAAACACCACTACTTCCAGTTAAGACCATCTGTGCCAGCTGGGCATGGACTGACAGAGTCTTTCCTGCCCATACAATCCAGTCCCTGAACCTCACCTAGTCTTATTTTCTCTATGGCTGTTGAGACAAGAGCCCTGAGGAGGCCTTCACCTCCTTTGAGGCATGATCAGGAACACAAGCAACCTGTTCTCTGAGGCCTCCGGCCTCAGGCCTCAGGGCAAACGGTCAGGTGGAGCATTCAGTCCAGAGTTTAGCTATCACTCATCTGCAGCTGCCAGTGATCCAGCAAATAAACCCCCAAGGGCAGGGACCCAGGGCCTCCAGCTTGCTTGAGCTGCCCCTGAGAACTCCCCAGAGCAGATCTCATTAGCATATACAAAGACCTCAGTACCATTCCCCCTCTCTGTTGAGCATGCTCAGCTGAGTTTTCTGAGAAGAGATTCACACCATGAACTAAAAATACTCTACACATTCCAAAAGGCAGAGGCTTCAAAAGCAAAAATCCCTGGCCAAGCCTCCAGGTGTATTTTATGCCTACCGCCCCCCCCCCCAGTCTCCAAACATGAAACTGATTAAACTGCAGAGCAGGTGAGGAGGCTCACTGGGTAACCCCATTGGCTGCCAAGCCTGATGACCTGGGTTTGTTCCCCAGGATCCACACAGTAGAAGAGCACCAATAGCTTTTACATATGCTCTGTGTGTGAGTCCCCAACGCACATATATGCAAACATACACACACGCATACACACACACACACACATAAAACAAATAGGTAGGTGTAATTTTTTTTTTTTTAAGTTAAGCTGTGGCCCTTGGCTATTTAAGTATGAGTTCCCATCCTGGTTGTTCTCTTAGCCTATTCTCTGGTGACAACCACGAAGCCAAAGAGGAAAGACCTTCAAAGTCAGAAACAGGGCTGGGACAGTGCCATTCCTCTTGTCTAGCTCTACTGTGTCCCAGCTTTCATCATGGCAACTATGTGGAAATGAGCCCACCTGGCCTCCGAGAAGCCTGGCCTCCAAGATGGAGGAGTTTGCAAAGCCTGCAGAAGAAAAGTAGGTCCACTGCCTGCCTATAAATTAGACACTCATTAAGAAGAGGCAGGAAGGGCTTTGGGGGCCTGAGCCTTTCGATTTCTTGTTGGGATAGTTTATTGCTATTGTTTCTATTTCATACGTTTATTGCAAAACCAATAAAAATTATCTATTAAGAGCAGGAAACTCATCTTTTGACTTCTTGGTGGAGGTTTCTACAGAATAAACTTTAACTGGTCCAGCATAGCTTGCCGGAGAGGAGGGCACCCTGTGGAGTTACCTCCAGAGGCCAGCCAAGCATAAAGCAGGGATGTCCAGACCTGGGGGAACAGGCTAGGGAGGTCACACAGTCAAGACTACTATTCTGCCCCTGTTAGCTGGCTGCATGGAGCATCTGCTGCTCATTGCCTAGTAACCCTGGAGCTTCACAGTTCCCACTCCAGAGAGGAAGCCCTCACATGGAAGACGGAGCTAGCCAAATACTTGATTTATGGAACTATTCTTGAAAGGAAATTTTGTAGGGATGTTTCCAAGCCAGATGAACATAATGTCCAAGACTCCAAAAGGAAAGCCTGGGCAGGCGAAAAAGCAAGGAGCTAGACTTGTTGTACCATGCCTGTGCTGTGCAAGGCCCTTTCGTTTGGCTTAGTTTTGCACACCTTTATTAAAATCATTTGTTATTGGTGTGGGTGTGTGTGCACATGTGCACATGGAGGTCACAGACAACTCTGTAGGTTTGGTTCTCTCCACCTTTGTGTGGGTCCCAGGTCCCAACTCAGGTCACCAGGCTTGCAAAGTATGTTTGCCTGCTGAGCATCTCTCTGATCCCTGTTACCCCCTTTTTTAAGGAAAAAAAAATGGATGCTATTTGGGGCTAGGGATGTAGCTCAGTTGGTAGAGAGCTTGCCTAATCAGCATAAAGAGCCTTGGGTTTGATCCCCAGCACCACACAGAACACAATGGCTGTCATCCCAACATTTGGAAGGGGAAGACAGGGGGATCAGAAGTTCAAGGTCATTATTGCTGTGTAGAAATGTGAGGACAGTCTGGGATAAAACATTTTTCAAATGTGTATATCATTTATTAAAAGGGACACTGAAGATAGGCAATGTCAGCCATGTGACCAGGGGCAAAGGACAACATAGTCCCCAGCCTGAGAATACCAGTCCTAGAAGAAATTACCACTTCTCTTTTTAAGAAAGAATAGGAGGCATTCTCTTCACAATTCACCCAACCCAAGTTAGAACTTGCCTCCAGAGTTACCCGCACCCCTAAATCTAGTGTGAAGAACCACAGGGACTTCAATCACTGCTGTCAGGTCACGGGATGGTGACTAATGGGCCTGGAGGAGGGGACTGTGAAAAACACTCTAGGAAATAAATTTGGGTGATTAAATTTCAAGGCAGTTCATGGAACAGCAACCTGAGGCCTAAACTAAGCCATCAAGTTACTAAGAGAATCAAGATTTCACTTTAACCATAGCTGCCTAGGAACCAAGCTTGAGACTGCAAATTATCAGTGGGACAAGAGAAAGGTCCTCCTGCCAAATTTCCAAACCTTCTTTCCAAAAGGCCAGCCAATAATAAGCTAGGTCATTATTGTCTTTCCACGGTTATTGTGTCATTTTTAATGTAAAAAAATAAAATAAGGTAAAAATGATTGCTCACCCATGTCAGAAAGGTAGAAGTGGAGGAAAGATCCTCCAAGTGGGCACAAGCCAGACCACTCACAAATTTCTGAGAGACTCTCTGGTTACTAAAATAACAGAAGTGGCCCAAATTCCTCTACTTCTCTTCTATTTCAACTGAATGTCATGCACCCTGATTGGATCTAAGCCCCTAACAGTCACAGTCTAGTGGCTTGGGACGAGTAACCCACCACCACCCTCACAGCCCAGTCACACCCCAGCTGCTGTTAAGCTTTGCTGATAAACATCACCAAGCCTCAAGATGCTGTCCCCACCCACTGTTTACAGCCCACAGAACTTCACTTTAATTTGTCTGTTGCTTTATGGATAAAGCCAGGTAGGAAGAGCTGGAGTGAGTCCCAGCAGCCTCTGCGGTGGAAGGACCCAGCAGCCTCTACAGGGAAGGGTCCAAGCAGAAAGACCTTAGCAACTGCAGCTGCTCTAGCCCCATCCCGCCCCCTTCAATTTCTTCCTCTCTTGGGAGTTCACCTCTCTCTGCCCTGGCTTCACCAGCTGTTTCATGCAAATCCAGCTGAGACAGCTGCTAACCCCACAGGGCTAAGTTTGCAGGGGCCCTGGCTGTCTTGGCCCAAAGCTGGGCAAATTTCTGGCGTCCAAAGCTGGGCAAATTTCTGGCGTCCAGACAAGGTTGAGATTGTTCAGAAAGTACTTCAATAGGAAACTGGGGAAAAGCCAAAAAAACTAAATTGCAAAAGCTGAGAATCAGACAATGTACAGAGCACAGATTATTCTCCTGAAATTCTCATCCAATCCCAGAACAGCTTGTTGCAAGGAGGAGGACAGAGCCCGGGCCTGGTGCTGCAGGCTCAGAAGGCTGACCGGGGAGGGTCACAAACGGAAGGCCCATCTGGGCTGCAGATTGAGTTCAAGGCTGGCCTGGGAAACTTAGACTTTTCTTCAAAACAAAAAGAAAAAAAATAAGGGGGTTGGAGTCATAGTTCTGTGGTAAAGCAACTGCCTGGCACATGCAAGCTCCAAATTCAATCTCTTGCACCAACCTCTACCCCTGCCCCACCCCCAAAAGGAGGGAAGAAAGGTAGAAGGAAGGCAGTGTAGGAAGAAAAAAAAAAAAAAAAAAAAAAAATTGATCTGTCAGAGTGGCAACATAGGCCCATTGAGAGAAAACTGATCAAGAAACTTAAAACCTCTGGGCTGGCTAAGGGTTTACCATCAGTCATGCTAAAAAGATACGTGGAATAATTACCTCTTTCATGAAATAATGTACTTTTTCTTCCCAGAATTCCTGACCCACAATCATGAGACTTTGCTTGCTTGCCTGCTATTCTAAATTACTTGGGGGGAAAAAGTACATTTTCTTTTCTTTTATTTCAGTTCCAAGCATGCTTTCCCCAAGACGCTGGACTTCCTTACTGTTTCCCTGAAGCCTCCTCCCTGCTTTGTGGCTGACTGTCCTGGCTGGCCTCTGTTGCTGTCTTAATGAGCATGGCCTCCCCCCTCTCTCTTCTCCCCTCCAAAACTCTTCCTGACAGCTGCTGAGATTACAGCTTGCCTGCCCTGGCCTCTTCTTTTAAACCCAGTTAAATTTGTCTTCAAGTGTCTGTTTGAGTCCCTTCTAACTTATTTTATTAATGAGACTAAGAATGTTAAGAGGAAAACCCTGATTTCTCTGTTATCATCTGGCAACCCTACCATTTCTGGTAAGGGTCTCTTTGATACCCAGACTTCCCTGTTCCTCACTGTCAATTCTTTAGCGTTTGGCTTGGAACATGCTCATACTTGAGCTTCAGAGAGAGGTCAAGTCCATTGCCAGGCTTCAGTGTGCTATCACAGGGGCTTTCAGAACCGGCCACCCAGGCTCCTCTAAGGCTCTGATCCCCAGATCAGGGATTTACTACCGGCCTCTTCTGTGCCTGGATGGAAGTACTCCTAGACTGATAGACAAGGACTTCTTTGTCCCGGATCTCTACATCCATTGTTCTCAACCTGTGGGTCATGACCCCCTTATAATCAAGAGCCCTTTGACATGGGTTGGAGAAATGGCTCAGAGGTTAAGAGTACCAGCAGCCCTTCCAGAGGTCCTGAGTTCAAGTCCCAGCAACCACATGGTGGTGGCTTACAATTATCTGTAATGAGATCCGGTCCTCTTCTGTTATGCAGGCAGAACACTGTGTACATTATAAATAAATAAATACTTTTTTAAAAAGAGCCCTTTCGCCGGGTGTTTGTGGTGCACACCATAATCCCAGCACTCGGGAGACAGAGGCAGGCAGATCTCTGTGAGTTCGAGGCCAGCCTGGTCTACAGAGCTAGTTCCAGGGAAGGCTCCAAAGCTACAGAGAAACCCTGTCTCAAAGCAAACAAACAAGCAAGAGCCCTTTCACAGGGGTTGCCTCTAAGACCATCTACATATCAGATATTTACAATAACAAAATTTCAGTTATGAAGTAGCGTGAAAATAGTTTTGGGGGTGGTCAACAGAACATGAGGAGCTGTGTTAGAGCCACAGCACGAGGAAGGTGGAGAACCCCTGCTCTACAGGCTCCTGCAGACTTCAGTGGTCCTAATCCAACTACACTTTCCCCAGGGTCCTCCCTCTCAGAGCTCCCAGGTAGTGACAGTCCCTTTAAAATGCCTGTCCTATACCATCTGGGTATCTATTGAACCAGAGTGAGCTTCCTATACACCACTCCTCTACTGGACACAAACATTTACCCATGCCAATAAGAATGCAAAAGCCCTTCTCAAAGAAGTTCTTTGAGATACTTTTAATGTCATCCATAGACTGAGGCTAAGCCAAGTCCTGCATCCACAGGGACCCTTGTTCCTAGGAAACCGGTTTGGCTGACCCACCAGCACCTCAGTATCCATTAGCCAACTTTCCTCCAACCTACACCTGCACATTCCCAGACAACTGGGACCAATTAGGCCAGCTTTGGGCTCAAATCCTGGTTCTCTTACATCTTAGCTGAACAGCCTCTATGTAAGTCATTTTGAGGGAATAAGAGTTAGACATATCCTTAGTAAACAGACAGGGAGAGGGACCACAGTTAAGGAAGATGGCTAACTTCTGACTTCTTCACCCCCCCCCCCCCAGACCTGTGACAAAGGCCTGGCAGGCTTTCCTTCCAGGCCCCTCTGCTGGCAGACTGGTCTAACAAGTTCAAAGCCAGACCAGAATATATTTACCTAAAAGCTATGGGCTTGTCAGGATCCCTGTCTTTGTTTAAACTGACCAAGCTTAACTTGGGGGAGGGAGACCCCCTCACAGACCCTTTAAAGCCCCCAGCCCTTGAGAAGACACCAGACCCCACCCCTCACAGCTGCTCTTCTGGACCTTTCTCTGTCCCTTGCTGTGTGTGTTTCCTCACTCCTAATAAACGCTCTTCTCCAAAGGCTGACCCTGTCAGATTTCCCCTGCTGCCACCAGTCACATTCCAGAGCTTTTCTGTCTTTTAATTTTTTGATTAGAAGCAAAAACAAAGCCCATCAAGATCCCTAGACAGTAACAGTTTAACCCTAAACTGCTTAGGCAAAATTTTTTCAGTTATTTTGTGTGGAGGTCAGAAGAGCTCCAAGAGTGCTGTCCTTTCCTCATGTGGGTTCCTGGGACCAAACTCAGGTTGTCAGGGTTGATGGCTTGTTCCTTCACCCACTGAGCCATTCCGATGGCCCTGAACTAATATTGTATGTAATAAAATAGGCTTAAGCGTTTGTCTTTCTCATAATTGATGTGGGAAATTAAATGTCATCTTGTAAACCACTCAGTATTTTGCCTGACACATGGTAGGATGGTTTAAAAAGTAGCTATAAATACATAAATCTTTCTTAAGTGGTGTCAATACCAACTCGTTTATATCCTGTCCCCTGAAAACTCTGCAATCACAGAGCAAAGGCAATATCCTTATAGAATCATTCTAGATCCATATAATAATCTCATTATAGATTAGTAAATTTTGTCTTTCAAACGTAATACTCTTTTACCTTTAGGGCCAGGAACTAATTATAGTTACACATAAGATGTTTTCTGAGCCCAGTAAGGCTGAAGGTGTCAGAACTTACACTAGAGAAAATTCTCCGAGTTCATGGCAAGACTGATGGAAACTTTTCTTCTCTTCAGGAGGATGGTCTTGAGTTCACAGTGGGACACGTCCAAGCCCTTGTCCCGAGAAACTTCCCAGATGGCCTGCCCATCATCCACTCTGGCATACTGGGTCGCCTCTCTAAGAAACACCTTGGCTTTGCTGCCTGTTTTCCCATTTGGAATTGATCTACCCTGGGCACTGAGTTCAAACACAACGAGGTTTAGGATCTACTCGTTTTGCTGGTGGGGGGGTGGGTGGCTAGGTGATTCAGTGGGCCGAGAAGAAACAGTGGTGGCCTAGCAACCAGGGAATCTGCCTAGCAACAAGGGTGAGAGGCAGCGCCTGCTGGGATTGTTTGGAATGGCTGACTGGCTGACAAATAAGCGGACGCGGGAAGACTTTTCTGGATTTTGTCAAGCTGAGGTCTCAAGCCAAAAGGAGAAGGGTGATCTCTAGGGATCAAAAAAGATGTGGGGGAGGCAGGACAAACACAAAGTCAGAATACTGGAGACTTTACAGACACAAACTAGAAAAGGCCCCATGCCTTTTCCACAGCACGCTTAGCAAAGAGGTGGCCCTCCTGCTGCCACCAAGAGGAAGCTGACACCCCAGAGTGGACACTTATAAAGAGTCCCCGCCTCCTCTGTGCTCTGGTTTGCAAGGGCACATACAACAGGACACATCGTCACGTGTGCTTCTGACCTGGAGTTGTTCGACTCAGAAAACCACCAACCCTTGGAAAGAATAGAGACCTACATTCCTTACAATGAGCCCATAGGCAGCGTATGCGACTTTCCAAACAGTCTGTCCTGTAAGGAGCCATTAAGAACTCGAGACTGGTCTGGCTTCAATCATTTGCCTACTTCTCTCCTTTCTATCCATCACAGGACAAGGGCCTGGACGTGCCCCCCTGTGAACTCTCAAGACACTCCCCTGAAGAGAAGAAAAATTGTCATCCACCTTTGACCTGATTAATAATTAAAACCGCTGAGTGTGAACTGCCCCTAACAGTGAGGTGCTCCAAAACCCCAGAAAACTTTAACAAATAACCAGCCTGCTGGGGGGGGGGGGGGTGGAGAGGAAGCTCTTTTCACTAGACAAACTGACAATTAGCCGCTATTCAGAATCCCCCTCCGGTTCTAACATATTGGTTCTTCTTTGAAAGTGGCTCTGCATGGGGTAGAATTTTTTGGCCTTGAGTTGGGAACTACTGTGCATAAAATCAAAGAATGAAAGCCAGCAGTTGCGAGAACAGAGGTTATATGGGGATTAGTGATTTCAGGGGTTAGATTTCTAATAACTCGGTGAGTGGTGGGTTAGGAATGTCCTCCAGGAGCATCAGGCAGTCAGCTCGGTGGGACATGTCCTCACACTGAACTGGAAAGCGTGAGTCACTCGCTACCCCAGAGATAGAAATACAAAATGGCAGGAAATAACTGCAATTCAGACGTGCCACATGGCAGGCTGCATTTTAGAGCTGCTGCAGGCAACGTCTCATGCTCGCAGTCTTGGGGTTACATGTGAGGCCCCAAGTTGGGCTCCAAGTCTTCTCCCCAAAGAGCCACAAATGTAGACCGCCCTCCCCGCCATTAGGGAACACACTGATGGAGAACAAAGAGGAGGGGATGGGATAGGAGAAGAGAAAAGGAGGGAGCAGGCATCCAAACTGCTCATTTCCCCCTAGGAAGCAGAAGGCCCAGCCACTACGGTGGGTGAGCAAAGCAAATTGGTAATGGGTGATCCAGATTGCATCTCAGAGACTTGCCTGCTTTCCAGGCACTTACTGAACTTTTATAACTCTTTTGGGGGTAAGGCAGAAAAACCCGTGGTTTCTTATTGACCAGTTGGGAAGAGGGAGTTGAAGCTGGCTGGCCCGAGTCTGTTGCTTCTCTACAAGCCATACTGTAGTCCGCCCAAAGATGTTTTTTAGTAAACTTATTAAGGGAAGAGAGGCTAGAAAATCATCATGGGATCATTGGCTGCAGCAGCTTCAAGACTGCAAAAGCCCAGCCTGGAAAGCACTGCAAAGTCATTTTTTTTTTTTTGCAGGGAGGGAATGCAGAAGGCAGACACCCACACAGACCACCCATCCTCAACACCCTCAGCAAACCTTCGTGACAGCAAATTTCCTTTTTCATTCTTTGTCTTGATTGAAATACTGTTTAGAACTGTAAAGCGAATGCTCTCAAGTATATGACTTAATAAGTAGGTATGTGAATTCATATAACCCCTGGCCAGGACAAACAGGAAGCATAAGCCATCCCAGAAGTTGCCCTTGTCCCCTCACAGTCAGTATGCATTCCCCTCCCCAAAGGAGGCACTATTCTCTCTATATAGACCTTATCTTGAGCTTGTTACGAGGGCAATTACCAAATACTCATATCTACCTTCCTGTGCTCAGCCTGTCTGTGAGATCCTGTTGGGAGCAGTCTTTGTGGGGTTGCAATCAGAGCCAGCCAAGCGGACCCAAGTCCGTACCTGAGTGGGGGAGTGTGGATGAGGGAAAGGCTAGCTCTAGACAGAGAGACAGAATAAAGGTCAGGAGGACAGATCAGTCAACACTGAAATGCCATGGGCTTATTTTTCACCACTCTTACATACCTTAACTAAAAAGGGGAACACAGAATCATGTGTATGGAACAAACAGACTTTTCTTCCTCACTTATCTAAGGATTCAGTAACCACACCTTAGCTCCAACTTCTTGTTCCCTAGCCTTGAGAGTCAGGAGTAGCCAAGCCTCAGACTCGGGTCTGTTGTTATTTAGACTAAAACAGCCAAAACATCCTTCTGTAGCCACACCTTGGACCTTTAGGTCTTATGACTGCTCACAGCTTTGAACTCTCTGCCCTTGTGCCAAGATAGAGTGCAGCCATCTTTATGGGCACCCACAAGATCCATTTATGTTGTTGCAGGTATCAGAAGTTCATTCCTCTTCATGGCTGTGTGGTATCCCACTGTAAAATATACCACTATTTACCTCTGCTTCTATTGGAATAGGAGTGTACCTTCTTTTTTGTTTATTGTATAAAGCCGCTATGAGTGTTCTTGTACTATCTTGTGGTGGATGTCAGCAATCATTTCTACTGAATATATATGCCAGAATGGAATCATAAATGGAGAAGCTCGACCTTCAAGAGAAAGGGTGCCGCATCTGTCTATTGTTACCCTGGGAGATTGCCACGAAGTAGGTACTCAGCAAATATCTTTGGAAATAATAAAAGAATACTGATAGAAAAATCAATTTTACCAGAATTAATGTACACATTTGATGTGATTTTAATTGGATAACAAGAAGGTTTTTATTTGGAGGGGAAAATGAATTAACTGATTTCAAAGTTACACAGCAGAATAAATACTTGAGTGGTGCAAATAAAAATGTGAAGAAGGAGAAATAAAGAGTGAGACTTGTCTCCCAGATGTCAGCCCGAACCGTAAAACCTCTGTAATTAAATCAGTCTTGGTATTGGCATGGGAATAGATAAATGGGTCTGTGGAATAAAATAGAGAGTCCAGAAATAGACCAAGTATACATATGAGAATTTACTATATGACAAAGTTGGTATTTCAATTCCATGAAAAAGAATGGATTATTTAATAAATGGTGCCAAGTCAACTTCCATCTGGAAGAAAATAAAACTGAATTCTTATTTTATACTACTTACAAATATGAACTCTGTATAGATTAAAGACAAATGTGAAAAAATAAGACAATAACAATCTTGAAAATTTAGGAAGCTATAAGCTTGGTACGGAGACAGGGAGGGTTATTCTATACAGCAAGACTGGAAACCCAGGAGCTGTAAATGAAAGTATAGACATATTTTAACCTCGTAACAACTTACTTTTAAAAGTTTTACATGGCCAAAGAAAAGTACAAACAATAGGCATGTGGGCTGAAGGAGCTTAGCAGTTAAGAGCACTGGCTGCTCTTCTGGAGGACCAGTGTTTGACTTTCAGCATCCACATGATGGCTCACAAAGCATCCGTAATGCTACTTCCAGAGGATCTGATACCTTCTTCTGGCTTCTGTGAGCACTGCATCTACGTGGTAGACAGACAAACATAGAGGCAAAAGACCCATGCACATAAAGTACATTTGGAAGCAATAGCAAACAGGAAGGGTTTCTAAGTAGACAAAAGGCAAATAAACAACCCAGCAGGAAAATGAGCAACTGGCAGCAGCAAACACTTAACTTAAGGAGAACACTTAACTGATCAGCAAACACAGAGGGAGGAGCTCACAACTTTTTTTTTGTAATGTTTTAGACCACTATTTTATGTGTATGGGTGTTTTGTCTACATGTATGTCTGGGCACCACATGAATGCCTGGTGCCTTTGGAGGCCAGAAGAAGGGGTTTGATCCCCTGAAACTAGAGCTACAGGGGGTTACAAACCACCATGTGGGTGCTGGGAATTGAACCTGGGTCTTCTGGAAAAGCAGCCAGTTAACCACTGAGCCATCTCTCTAGCCCCACTCACAACTATGGAAATACAAATCAAAATGAGATATCACTTCATCCGATGGTGAGAACTAAACTGAGGGTGATTTCCATTGCCAAAATGAAGGACAAACAGATGTCACATTGTACATTTCTATAACCCTTTGTAATCTAACAACAGCTTCAGACACCAAAGATATGTATTCTTTTGATCCATCAATCCCACTCTTAGGTACTCTAGAAATGAAAACAGTAGTAAATATATGTACATGTATATATACTTTTTTGTGTGTTGCATGCATATGTGCACATGCTTGTATACTGCACATGCATGCATACCCACAATCAATCCTAATTGTGCTAGTCATTTTCTCACTGCCTTGGGCAGAGAGAATAGAAACAAACTAATAGGGACTATATGATCTTCTAATTAAAATTAAAAGTCATTCCCTTAAAGACTTATATTTTTTTTGTGTGTATGGGTGTTTTGCCCACATATTTGTATTTGTGCATACAATACCTGCAGAGGCCAGAAGTGGATGTCAGATCCCCTGGACCTGGAGTTAGAGACGGTTGTGAGCTGCCATGTGGATACTTGGCTTAACTTGAGTCCTTTGGAAAAGAAATATGAGGTTTTAACTGCTGAGCCATCTCTCCAGCCCCCAAAGCTGGGGTGGGTTCGAAACAGGGTTTCTCTGTGTAGCCCTGGCTGTCCTGGAACTCACTCTGTAGTCCAGGCTGCCTCCAACACATAGGGATCCGCCTACCAGTGCTAGGATTAGAGGTGTGTGCCACCACTGCCCAGTCCAAATCACCATTTTTAACTTCTGGAGATTTCTATGGTGTAAATCCTCCCTCCCATCATGCCCAATTTCAAGTCTGCAGTTGATGTCTTGGGGAGAAGAATAGACGTGGACAATCTGCTGTGGAGTACTGGGACTCCATGATACCCAGCCTCAGATGACTTATATCCCAGGGGCATATCTATTGCTCAGGCATGGAGAAGAATGGGATCGGTAGTCTTTCAGAAGTCCCTGATAAAGTTCCAAAGGGTGCTGTTGAGTGAAAGGAAAGAAACATAGAATCTCATTTTTGTAAGACATTTATTGATAAGACTTGTATTTGTATGTGCATCCTATTTGCATCATAATTTATGAATTTGAGGACGAGCTAAGAGAAAAATTAAACTAGAAGGGCACAGTGATGTATTACACATGTTTTTAGACGAGGTCTCACTATACAGCCCTCTATGGCCTGGAACTGGCTTTATAGACCAGTAACTCACTGAGATCTACTTGCCTCTGCTTCTTGAGTGCTTGGATTAAAGGTGTGCACTACCATATCTGTCTTATATAGAAATATTTTATTTACGACTAAAAAAAGACTAAACTATATTGAGCCTCTGACATCTGTCCAGTTCCTTACCAGGCTGTGTACAGCAGGCATTCTGGAATACAGGATCATCTAAGTCATGGTTCCATTTTTTGGTTCAGCTAGAAATATAAAAACAAAGAGAGGGAAAATTATTACCTGTAATTTGGTATGAATTAAATACAATACAGGGACAAATAAAATAATAGTAGCCATTTTACAAAAACTAAGCTCTCCACTCCCCCCTAGCCTTCTCTGCTCCAAGGTTGATGCCAGGACAGATAACTCCATTTCCAGAAGACAGCTCTGGGGCCAGCCTACTTTCTTCTGATGGAGTGACTCTGCAAGACTCTTTAGTTCCCTGTACCCTGCCTGACCCTAAAGATACATTTTATTTTTCAGCTTTTACTGTAGCTGATTTACTGCTAATCTCCATGGAAACAGGTAGAAAATGTGAAGAACACAACCCAGGAAGCCACACAGAGTAAAGAATTTTCCAGGTGATAAAAGGTTTGGTTCTGGGGCCTGGCTCTTGCTCCTTTCCAACATGACTCCTGGAAGGGCTCTGTGGGTACTACCCCTTTCTTGTCTTCCAGAGCCCCAGGTTGCTCCCCACTTTTCTCTGCTTGGGTGGCCTCGGGGTTTCACTTCTTCTAGGCCTCTCATTTACTGGGGTTTTTATCTTGGTATAGCACATGGGAAAAAAAAAAAAAATAGGCAGACAGCAATCTCTGCCTCCAGACCAAGGATTATTAGCTAAGCCCCGGTAAATCCCAGTTGGCCCCAAAGCCTTTCTCCAGGAAGTTCCAGCCCCTGAAGAATGTTCCACCCAGAGAAGTCTCTCAGCTGGTTAAAGTCCTTCCTGCCACTGGGTAGTCCCATCACTCAAATGTAGTCTTCTCATTTCGTTCAGGGACCCCTCCCACTCCAGGCGCTGTTTTCCGTGGTAAAACTGGCAATCATCCTTGGCCATAGAAAGGCTGGCTTGCCTCCAAGGTTTTGTTTATTTATTATTGTTTATTGTTTCCATTTTGCCTACTTTCTTTTTTTGAGACAGGGTCTCATTATACAGCTCTAGCTGGCCTGGAACTTGCTATGTAGACCAGAATGGCCTCAAACTCAGAGATCCACCTGCCTCTGCCCTTGAGTGATGGGATTAAAGGTGTGCGCCACCATGCTGCGCTGTCTAGTCTTACGGCCTTTCCTGTTACATACATGGGTGTTTTGCCTGCCTGTATGTCTGTACACTGCATGCGTGCAGTGCCCATGGAGGCAAAAAGAGGGTTTTGGACCACCGGAAACTGGAGTTGCAGATGGCTGTGAACTGCTATGTGAGTGCTGGGAACTGAATTAGGGTCCCCTGTAAGAGCGGCCAGTGCTGATCCCTCTCTCTAGTCCCTGTTTTGTTAGATAGCTCAGGCTATCCTTACACTTGAGATGTAGTCAAGGCTGACCTTGAACTCCTTAACCTCCACTTGAACAATGCTGGGATTGTAAGTAAGTACTACAATGCCCAGCTAGCTGTTGTTTCAGATTCAATCATGACTGTGTTTGGGGTTGGAGCATACATATTCCACAGAGTGTTTGTAGAGGTCAGAGGACAGCTTTCCTGGGTGTTCCTCCTTGTTGACGAAGGGTCTTGCATTTCTACTGCTGCATAGCATATTCTAAGCTACCTTGCCCATGAACTTGCAGCTAGTTTTCCTATCTCTAGGGCTTTTAGTATTACAGAGGCTTACCACGACTCAGCATTTTACTTGGTTTGTAGGGACTGGACTAGAGTCACAGGTTTTGGAGGCAAACCCTTTTACCTGCTGAGCAATCTCTCTGGCTCCTAGACACAGCCTTTTCAAAACTCTCTGTGTTAAATATTTCATTGATTACATCCAAATTTTACACTCATAGCTTTTTTTTTTTTTTCCTGAGGCAGGGTTTCTCTGTATTGCTTTGGAGTCCATCCTGGAACTAGCTCTGTAGACCAGGCTGGCCTTAAATTCACAGAGATCTGCCTGCCTCTGCCTGGGACTAAAGGTGTGCACCACCACAGCCCTGCCTTGCCTAGCTTCTTAAGGTACTGAAATGCATAAGAAAACATTCAGGAGGAAAGAACATGGTTTCATTAGAAGGTCCAAAGGAGATGCCAATTCTATGGGATCAGTGAGCTGAAAAAGAAAAATGGAGAATGTACTCTTCCTTTTCATTTTCCTTTCTCTTCTGAGATGCCTCAACTCCCTTAGTATCTGGGATTATGAACAAAATTTCCAAACTCAAAGCTTGGAATCTTAAGAATCAGAATGTCAGCTGGGCCCAGGCAGATTCAGGGGTGGGGGTGGGGGTGGGGGTGGGGGTGGGGTAGGGTGGGGGTGGGGTGTGAGGCTGGAAGTCAGAGGCAGCAAAGGGAGAGGTGGAGGAAACTGAACAATGTTGTGAGTCAGTGGTGTCAGTGGTGAGAGCTGGGAGAGGACTTGAGGGAAAGATTTCAGGGAAGCCTGAAAAACTGAAGCAGATATTCCTGGACAAGTCCTAACTGCCCATTGTCAGCAGTTTGTTTGGGTTTTAATCTTCGGTCTTCCTGGCTACATATACTCACCGTAAACATACCAAATGTAAGAGAAATAGGCAAAGTGAAAGTGGAACTCCTAGCCCTCAGAGACATAATCACAATGACATTTGAGTGCATGTACTTAGATAGCTTTCTCTATAGAAATGGATACATTGCATATGCACACATTGGTAAATTGCTACAAAATTCCTATCATAGAACCCTGACCATTTAGAGCTTAAGCAGTCTTAAGCCTGCAGTTAACCATGCTCCCTCATTTCATCTATGTATACATTAAAAAACACTAAACAGGCTGGAGAGATGGCTCTGAGGTTAAGAGGTTAAGGACCTGGTTTAATTCCCAGGACTCACATGGCCTTTTAGAAACATCTGAAGCTCCAGTTCAATAGAATGTGACACCTTCTTCTGTCCTCTACTGGCCCTGCACATATATGGTACACAGACATACATGCAGACAAAGCACCCATACACATAAAATAGAATCACTCTTTTAAAAACTGCTAAACAAGCCGGAGGTGGTGGTGCATGCCTTAATCTCAGCACTCAAGCACTTGGGAGGCAGAGACAGTCGGATCTCTGTGAGCTCGAGGCCAGCCTGCTCTACAGAGCTAGTTCCAGGATAGGCCAAAGCTATACAGAGAAACCCTGTCTTGAAGAAAAAAAAAAAAAAAAAAAAAGCTAAACAATAAACAAGCAAAACACCCAAGTTTTTACTTTTCCTCTAGTCATGATCTCAGTGCTCTTTAGAAAATGTATTCTCTCTCAAAAAGATTGCTATTCTTCAAGGTCAGCCTAGTCTACAGAGTAAGTTCCAGGACAACCAAGGCATCACAGAGAAAAAAAAAAAAAAAAAAAAAAAAGAGAGAGAGAGAGAGAGAGAGAGAGAGAATGGTTGTTCTCCCTCCAAATGTAGGTACTTGCCTGACTAGTGCAAGGCCTGGGTTATCTCCAGCATCACAAAGAACATCAAAAGTTGTGGCCCCTCCTTCCTTTCTTGATGTTTAAACTATATGCATAGTAGATAATCTACAGATGCATTCAAGATATAGCACCCTGGAGCTGGCTGGCTGTGGTTTGTGGGTTTTGGGTTGCTTTTTGCTTTTGGGTGTTTTCCCCCCACATAAGATATCTTGGACATCTGTCCCTGTCAATATCTAAGCATTATTGTGACTGGCAGGTGTGGGCTCCTCTCCAGAGAGAACAGGGTTCTTCAGATGTTGGCGCTTATAGCCATGCATTAGGCTCCCAGGGGAATTTTCATGCTGTAGTGAGTGAGCATTATAACCGCGCAGAGTAGTTTCTTCAGATTCTGAATTGCACTGGTGAGCAACGGACCTGCCTTCAGTCCTTCAAGGAAAGAGGTGAGATACAAATTAACTTGATCATCTATTCAGAGGTATTTCCACACAGGAGAATTGAGTTCTACCATCATAATTGGAAGTGAAGGTTGAAAAAACAAGACCAGAGAAAATTCACCAGCACAAGCTTTTCCTTTGTTACCTCTGTTAAAAAGGTATTTATGCACTCTTATTTAACTATTACTTAATATATGATACTTTTGCTTATTGCTAAGTCTATTACACTAGAGAATAGACAGATCATTCTTTGCGTGTTAATCATCCTATTGGGATCTCACTGAATCTTGCTATGTTTTTTTTTTCCCCGCAAATATTCTGCAGAGAGAGGGGGAAGATAGAACAGGGAGGGAGGGAAAGGGAGAGGGAGAAGGAGGAAGAAGAGGAGGAAGAAAAGAAGGAAATCTTTCAAGTTGAGAGTGGTTTCTCAGGATCCGCTCAGAAACCCAAATCCAAAGTTGTTCAAGTCTCTTGTATTATTTGCACATAACACTTTAGGTTACTTACAGATTATTATAATACTTAATACAATGTATATGCCATATAATTGTTGTAATATAGTTTAGAAGATGACAGAGTCTGTATACATTCAGAACAAAGGTTTCTTTTTCCTCAAATATTTTCAATCTTCATATAAAACTTTTAAACTTCTTATCTCTCTCTGATGTGTATTAGAGTTTTGCCTTCATGTAAGCATGTGCATGCCTGATGCTCAAAGAGGCAAGCAGAGGGTTCAGTGACCCCTGGAACTGGAGTTACAGCCAATTATGAGCCACCATGTGGGGGGCAGGAACAGCAGCCTTAAACCCCTTAATCCCGAACCTCTCTCCAGTCCCAACTTCACATAATTGAATCCACTAATACAGAGGGCCTGTTGCTAGGTTGGAACTCCTGAAATTCACCTTGTCAAAAATCATTAAAGCCTTTTTCAAACAGAATTTTTTATAAAGTAAAAACGTTGTTTAAAGTTGTCAATCCAAGGGGCTAGAGTGATGGCTCAGTGGTGGAGAGTGATTTGCTGCCTTCTAGTCAACCCAGGTTTGATTCTCTGCACTCATGCTTGGCTTGCAGCCAGTTCCAGAGGCTCTGACATCTTCATCTGGTCTCCTTGGGTACTAGACACCCGCATGGTACATAGACACACATGCAGGCATAGTGCCCTTGTGCTTAAAATGTTGGCAAGCCATATAAAGGACCACACAGTTGAAAGTAACAATTCCCTGATTCCTCCTTTATAATCTAATCCTGGAGGGCGGGATGGAGGAATTGCCAACTGTGTTGTGTGCAAACAGACCTGACTTACCGTGGTTCCATTTAACGACTTTAGACTTTATCACAGTGTCAAGGCAGCACACATTTAGTGTGCTTTGGGGCTGTGATCTTTCCCTGGCCTGGCCATATGCTCTCTGGTGGGTTCTTTCTGGGCAGGGGCTGTGAGCTGCAGCTCATGGGAGACACAAGCCAGCACTCTACAGAGAATGGTGCGGCTAGACGGAGATGTATGAAACGCATTTTCCACTCTCAGGGTTTTCAATTTGCCATGAGTTTAGCAGGCTGTAACACCAGTGTCAGTCAAAGAGTGGCTGTACTTCCTTGTAGACATGTCTACGCAATACAAGAATATGTTAGTAAACACTACATGCCTGACCTTAAGAGCACGCACATCACAGAAGGGATTTCGTTATTTGCATACTTTGGTACACTGTGCTTTTTCTCCGTTTAGCTTAGGCTGCCTTTCTCACATCACACACGTCTTCTCCAGTGTTTTTAATGGTTGTGTAGTATTCCAGGGTAAAGCTGTTCTGTGGGGTACTTAGTTGTCCTTTGATGGATCACTTCCACTCTGGTGGTTATGAATATTGCCAGGTGGCTTTCCTTTGGGCATGGCCTTTCCCCTACTCTTTCCAGCTGTTCCCTACAGTGACCCTCATCCAAACTTTCTTTTTCCCTCAGTGCCAGACCCAGGTACTCTTCATGCTCCCTTCCCTTCGGTGGCTGCTGTTTGTCCTTTGAGTTTGTCTACCTCTAAGCCTTGCTAAAGAGCAGCCTTCTGTCCCTAAGCTCTCCTGTCTGATGATCAACATCGGGACATTTCAGTGTTAAGTGGGTTTTGCCATCACTCCACAGTGTAAGAGGGGGCAGCAAAAACTCATCAAATGTGATTTAGGCCCTGGCTCTGGCTCCTGTCCACCTGAGGCAAGAGTAAAGGAAATGCCTATTTTACAGAGTTCTCCAACCCAATTTCTAACCCCAGTATTGGGGAGGTCAGATTAATTCTTCCTCCCATAATATGCCTGCTTGCCAAGCCTGCGAGTGCCGTATTTTCAGAGAAATCTTATCGACTCAGTACCCTAGATTTGGGATCCTCATTCAGTGGGCCAATGTCCTGTCAGTTCTGTTGGTCCTAATCATGTGCTCAAACCAATAAGTCCCTCTTAATTACTGTTCACGTTGACCACTGCAGTGTTCTGTGACCAACCAACAGCCTAAAAAATGCCAGACTCTCCAGTCCCAATGGCAGCTAATCCTGAGTGAGTCATACTTAACCTAACTAAGACTGGTAGGAGTCCTCAGGATGCAGAATTTCTGAGCTCCATGGAGAATCAGTGTGTATGTGTTGGGAGGGGGTGGGGGAGTTTGTTACAAAGGGATGGATTTCATGAGAATTCAGTCTCAAAGTGAGCTGTGGGTACAGTGTCTCATGGGTTACTGCATCTGCAAACACCTGTTGTTTCCACATTTGCTCTGCTGAACCAGAGCCCACTCCGAATCCCCAGGCTGATCCCTTGACTTTCACACCTATCCACATCTAAGTGCTTCCTTGTGATGGAAGCCAGCAGTCGGGGCCTCTAGAAAATCAGGCGTAGCACTTCTTGGCTCTGCTCTACCACACAAACATCAAGCTAAGTTTTCTGCTCCTGGATGTTCAGAAGGGCTGCTTTCTGCCCAGGTCATAAGAAGAACACAAAGTAAAAATGTTGTGCTTGGAAGAGTTCAGAAAGAGAACATTATAGTGAGGGACATGTGAGCCCCCGACATGAGAAACTGGATTCTGGAAGAATTCTGGCCCAGAGGCTTGGAGTTTGCCACCTATTCAGAGTTCAGACTTGAAGCCTGCTTCAAGAGTGAAGGCAGACTTGGTGAGTGGGATGGAGAAGACTGGAGCGTTGGCAGCCCAGGGTGGCTGACCAGGGTTTTACAGATGCCAAGAATGTTCCCAGGCACCGTTGATACAGTGTGTTTTCCTGTACTTCTGTTTCTGACCGGAACTGAGTGACTGGGGTGGAGGGTCAAGGTGTAAAGGCAAGGAATAAAAACACTCTGTCAGGGACCCCAGTCAGGAGTGACTCCTGCGTGACCCCCTGAGCCTTCTGCGGACGCCCAGGGGTTACCTGGGCAGGCACTGCTTCTGTCTTGGATACATCTTCCTGCCAAGTGTCATCCATAATGATATAAATAAATGATAGCGATTAGTAACTAGTTAGTAAGAGTGGTCATCAGAATGAAGATTCATGGAGCACTTACTAGATGCTGCTAGACACTATTGCAAGCTCTTTATATGTATTAACTCAATTAACACAAACCAATGAGACCAGCACTACTGGTATGCCCATTTTCCGATGGCATGGAGGGGTTAAGTAACTTCCCTAAGAGTAAAACAGGCAATTCAAACTATGGTAGGCTGGCTCCAGAGTGTGCACTCCTAGACACCCCACTGTTCTGCCTCTTGAGACAAGCAGTCAGAGCCCTGTCCACCCTAAGCTTTTAATCTAGAGAAAAGATACACACACAGTAAGTTATTTCAGTGTAAGGTCACATAGCAAGCTTGTGAGGAATATCAGGGAAATGCTCACAAGATGCACCACAAATGGCTTGTACAAAAGCCCAGAAGCGGGAGTAACGCTGATGACATGCTCAAAGATGTCCAACGGCCGTTCCTGTGACTGGCTCAGCCTAGGGAGCACCAGGAAGGATGATGCTCTACACAGAAGACAGCAGGGGATCAGAGATGTCACAATCTGGCATGGCAAATCTTAAAAGTTGGCGGAAGGGTAGGGGATGGTCATGTCTTATATGATATGTCACTTAGTTTTCTTTTATGTGATGAATTTAGGAATAGCATGGTCAGAGATAACGGCTTATTCCCGATAGTGGAGGCTTCAATGTGGAAAGTAGATTAAAGCAAAGCAAATTGGAAGACAAGGAGGCCATCGTGGAAGCTGTTAGAAGAAACTCTGAGGACCGCTGACCTGTCAGGGTGCAGCTGAGAAACAGAAAGGGGTTTTGAGTATTCAAAATATGGAGTCTTCTAGCCAGGCAGTAGTAGCATAAGCCTTTAATCCCAAGAACTTGGAAGGCAAATAACAAGGCTAAAACATAGAAATGTGCAATTAACAAAAGATATTCAAGTTATCCCTTAAATATATAAATAGATATTAAATCAAATAATGTTAATGCAAAATAAAACAATGAAATATTGGAGGCCACACTAGGAAAAGTGATGCTCTATACGTTGATGGGGGAAGTATATTAATTCAGCCATTTATGGAAAACGATTTGGAAGTATACAGTAAACTTGATAATGCAACTACCCCACATCCCAGTAATTTCCCTACAGATTATACAACCCATGTGTCTCTTGCATACAGACACAAAGACAAGCGGGCAGAGATGTCCATGGCAGCATGGTTTGTCATGGGCAAATAAGAATACAGACTATTAACACATGAAATATACATGTGCATATTTTAAAGATATACAGAAAGTAATCCTACACATTCTTGTTGACTAAATATGCATGAGAGCCTTTCAGTTGACATCAAAACCATGATAACTGGAAAGAGAATTAAAACTAGATAAAAGATTAACAGTTGTGGATGCAACATGTGCTTATGTTATTCTTTGTATGTATCTATATATTTCACATTTGCAAAAAACAAGAGGGGTTTACAAAGGAACTTAAGGTGCAAGATCAGTAAGATCTGCTGACTGCTAACACACGAAGGTGAGCAAGGAAGGCGAGGCTGTCAGTGCATGTTAACCACAACATATCCTGCATATATAACACCCTGCCTGGTAGCGCACTGTGTGTTTCTATCATCATTTGTTTAACTAGTCAGTTCTCTTTCAATGTTTTGCTACTGACAATATGGCAAGAAATGCCTTCACACATGAACCCTTATGAATGTCCACATCTATCTGTAAGGACATGTACATTTTGTAGTTTTGATAGCTATTGATCATTGGTCCTTGTAGATGACCATAGGTATTGGGACATGTGGTACTTTCTTTAAATAAGAACTCTTAGAGAATGAGGACGGAGTCAGTTGGTAGAGTGCTTGCTTAGCACATCAGGTACCTAAGATTTGATCCTTAGCACAAAAATGGTGTGGAGATTCACGCTCATAACCATGGCACTCCATAACTGGAGGCGCAATCCAAAGTTCAAGGTCACCTTTTGCTGTAACCCATCTCTGTGGGGCTTCTGTCAGATCCAGCTGACTTGCGTGGTTCATACCTGAGAGGGGGAGTATGGATTGAGAAACGGCAAAGACGATAAGAAAAAGACAGACACAGAATAGAGTCCAGAGGGCGATCCAGTGGATACCGGATGCCCCAGCTTTATTCTTCAACACTCTTAAACACACCAACCAAAGGGGGAACATGGCAAAGATTTCTTTATTAAGACACAAGGAAGAAACAGACCTTCCTTAATTCTCCAAACACTGGTAACCACACCCTAAACTACATCTCTCGTTATCTGGCCTTGAGGGTTAAGAGTAACCACACCTCAGAGCAAGACTGTTACACACACTTCAGACCAAGATCAAACATACTACAGTAGCCACGCCTTAGACTTTTAGGTCTTATACCTTTAACCTTGGAAAAAAAGGATAGTTTTGACTCTCTGACCTTAAACCAAGATGAAGTAAAGCCATTTTTATGGGTCCCTACAACCTTTGGCTATATTGATGTTTTTTTTCGAGATAGGGTTTTTCTGTGTAATTTTGGAGCCTGTCCTGGAACTCTAGACCAGGCTGGCCTCAAACTCACAGAGCTCCACCTGCCTCTGCCTCCTGAGTGCTGGAATTAAAGGTGTGTGCCATCACAGCCTGACCAAACCTTGTCTTAAAGAAAAATTATTCAGTGTCTTGCCTACTCTCTGGAGCATTCCTCTAGGCACCGAAGGGCTCATTACTACTTCTCTTGGCTCCAAGAGACATTTGTTTGGACTGGGCTAGACGTGGGGATTAGGGTAGGGGGTGAACATGATCTCACAGCACTGTAGAAATAAACAAGTGTTAGGGTGTATGTGAAACTGCCTGCTTTGACAGCAGGCCTGTCAGAGCTCACTCACAGTCCCCCAGGGTTTGGTGCTGAGGAGAGACAACAGACCCACATTCCCATGTGGGAATTATGGTCTAGAGAAACTGCCCTCAGGCAGTCAGGAATGTGCCCTCCAACACTCCCAGTCCCACCCCCTTCCACACTGAGGCAGAGTACCAGGTACCATTTATCATCATGCTGATATGGACACTGGACAAGGACACTTTCCTAATTTGTAGGAATGTGGTGATTAAATGGGTCAGAATCCAGAAACTCCTCAGAACAGGGTCTGATCCACAACATGGCCAATGAGTGCTTGTTGTGGACATCACTACTATTAAGATATATTCTGTGACTCCATGTCTCTGTAAGTGGGAAGAAAATGGACCTGACTTTATTTATTTATTTATTTATTTATTTATTTATTTATTTATTTATTGAGACACGGTTTCGCTGTTTAACTCTGGCTGTCCTAGAACTCCCTATGTAGACCAGGCTGGCCTTGATCTCATAAAGCACCACCTGCCCTTGACTCTTGGGTGCTGAGGTTGAAGGCAGCTTCCTGGTGACTGATATTTCTTCACTACCTACCTAGTCCCTGTAGAGTTAAGTGTGACAGCCTTAATTGTGCTACTCAAAACAAAGCAAAATTTAGAAGTTTGTGTAGAATCCCTTGAATTTTACATATTGTTCCAGGTCTTTAAAAAATTATTTGGGGCTTGATATTGAAATACAGACCTATAATCCTAACTCTTTGTGTTCATGAATTTGAGGCCAGTCTGGTCTACATAGATACATTCCAGGTTAGCCAGGCTACATAAGCAAGACAGTGTTTCACCAAATCTCGACAACAGAATAAAGGGCATGCCTTCCCAGGAGGCCACCCTATGACAGGCTCAGGCTCGGCCTTATAGTGTTTTTGAAGTTTAAAGCTTGAAGATAAAGGAACTTGTTAAAGAAAGACTAGGGGTGTAACTCAGTGGTAGCATGAGTGTGTGTGTGTGTGTGTGTGTGTGTGTGTGTGTGTGTGTGTGCATGTGCACGTGCATATGTCCCTGTGTTTGATCCCTAGCACCAAAAAGAATCATAAGATGCATCATGTTTGAGGCTGGATAGTTCAATGGTTAAAAGCACTGACTGTTCTTCCAAAAAACCTGTGCTCAGATGTTAGCACCCACACTGTGGCTCACAACTCTTTGTAATTCCAATTGCATGGGATCCAGTGCCCTTGTCTAGCCCCTGCATGCTTATAGTATAGACATATATATATAGGCAAAATACCTGTACACAAAATAAAAATGAATAATTCTAAACATACACATCACAGTCAGTACATTGAATTTTGGTAAGAGCATTGCAAAGGTCTGACAAAGGCTCTCTACAGCTCCAGGAAATTCAAGTTCTCCATGAAGGGGATATAAGGTCTCTTTTTGTCATTATCCCTTCTCATCCATATCCTTCTTGCAGTCACAGGTTACTGAAGAGAAAGGATGCAGCAGACTCCTCTCTATCTAGAAGCTGTTACAGTACAAGAAGGAAAAGATACACTAATAGAATAGTAGTGTTTCCTATTACACTCAGTGAAATATACAGGAGTTTCTCCCTGTCAGCAAGTTAGCATTCAGGCCCTCAGGAAAGACAATCTGTAATGGGAATCAGCTCTGAGCTCATATACCATGTGCACTGCACCAGCATTCTCTACTCCCCCATCCTGGGGCAGTCGTTATTGTTTTAGTGTATCTGTGACTCATTACTCAGTTTCAAAACCTTCTAATGGCTTACTAAGCATGTGTGAGAAATGTCTGGCTGTGGGCTGGAGTCTCTAAAACCAGTAATTCCCAAAACTTTTCTCATATTTTCAGATAGACAAGTCTACTACCACTGTAGAAACTTGGACCTCATTCTCCTCCTCCTTCCTATATGTGTACACACCAACACAGGTATTTGTCACACAGGAAAAAAGCCTGTGGAAGAACAGGTGTGTTTGGGTGTGTGCGTGTGTGTACTATGTGCTATTTATGTCACCTGTTTGTCAGAACAGCTGTGATGGCACACACTTATAATCCCTGTCCTTAAGAGGTAGAGGTGGGAGGATTGTGAGTTCAAGGCCAGCTTGAGGTATACGGTGAGGCTCTGTCTCAAAACAGCAAGGATCAGGGATGTAGCTAGTTGGCAGAACACTTGCCTGGCATGGATTTGATCCCCAGCAAAGATGACAAAAGATGAAGTAACTAAGCAATAGGATAGGCAGTTGTTAGATACAAAAATCACAAATATATTTCTAGTGTGTGTAGGGGAAACTGTCTTGAAACATTCCCATGGGGAAATAACATGAAGTAGGCATCCTTAGCTGTGGTTTTTGCAGTTTTACTATTTACTCTTAGGACATTTGGATTGTGTGACAGTATATTAAATTCGGCACCTTGCAGGAGGTTCCTGAAGCTAAATTCCTGCTTTTCCTGGCCCTGTTTTGCTCAACCCTGTTAAGTTCAACATCTGTTTGCAAAGGTGGTGTGTGTGTGTGTGTGTGTGTGTGTGTGTGTGTGTGTGTGTGTGTGTGTGTGTGTGTGTGTGTGTGTGTCTTGAGCCATAGTGAACCCACCTTCCCTTCTTGAGATCTGTCTTTCTCTGTCAGGCTTTCAAGTTAATTGTTTCCTTGTTTCCTGTTTCTCTGAGTCTGTTCCTTATCCCACCTCTCAGACCACCCTCCACACACTCCTACCCCCACCCTCTCCCCAGCACATGGGTCTTTGTCTCTTGGCCTGCCCTAGGGCACCCTCTGAGAGCCTTGAAGTTAATTTCCAAGTAGAGCAATCTCAACACAAAACCATGCCATTCTTGTAAAGCCAGAAGTTGCATTCCATGTTTCCAGCTTTTTATCGAGTCTTTGTTATCCACTGATAAATCTCTTTAGTCTCTTAATCCCTGAGTGCTGAGGTTCTTTAGCAAGTCTTTGTGATTGCTTGGGATCCTGGTATCCCTTAGATAGTCACTCCTCCCAGGACTCCTACCCAGAGCTCCTTTCCTAGAGAACTTGTTCCATTGTTCACATAAAAGTTTTCCCTGGCTACCTACCTCTCCCATCCCTTCTGTATCAGAGCTTGCTGACTTACTGAGTTGTAGCTCACAAATACTTTATTTACAGAAGCCACTGGGTGGGCAGGGATAGTGACACAGCTTAGTGGTTCAGAGCACTGGCTACTCTTTCAGAGGACACAGAGTTCAATTCCCAGCACCCACATGGCTGTTCACAATGGTCTGTAACTCGTTCCAGGGTTATTCAATGCTGCCTTCCTGCGTCTGTGAGCAGCAGGCATGCACGTGGTGCACAGACATACATGTAGACAGAATACACACACACACACACACACACACACACACACAAATAATTTAGCCGTTAATCCCAGCACTCAGGAGGAAGAGGCACATGAATATGTGAGTCCAAGGTCAGCCTGGTCTACAGATCAAGTTTGAGGACAGCTGAGGGTACACAGAGAAACTATGGCTCAAAACACCAAATAAATAATAAAATTTAAAAAGCTACTCCAGGTCCTGGCCTTTGCTTCCTTATCCTGGTGCTCAGAAATCTTACCAAACTAGCCATTTACAGTTCAGCCTTCCTTTCTCCAAATTCTTTTCTTTTTCCTTTTTTAAAAATTTAAATTAGAAACAAGTTGTTTTTTTTTTTTTTTAAACATGTTTCCTCTCCTCCCCTCCTCTCTGTCCCCCCACCCCCTCCAACCCTCTATTCCATGCCTTTTCTGCTTCCCAGGGAGGGTGAGGCTTTCTATGGGGGATCTTCAAAGTCTGTCATATCATTTAGAGCAGGGCCTAGGCCCTCCTCCATGTGTTTAAGCTGAGAGAGTATCCCTCAATGTGGAATGGGCTCCCAAAGTCCATTTGTACACTAGGGATAAATACTAATTCACTACCAGAGGCCCCAGATTGCTCAGGCCTCCTTACTGAGACCCACATTCAGGGGTCTGGGTTGGTCCTATGCTGGTGGTCATGAGCTCCCCAAAAGATTTTATTTATTTATTTATTTATTTATTATGTACAGTGTCCTACCTGTATAGGTACCTTTATGCCAAAAGAGGGCACCAGATCTCACCATAGATGGTTGTGAGCCATCATGTGGTTGCTGGGAATTGAACTCAGGACCCTTGGAAGAGCAGCCAGTGCTCTTAACCTCTGAGCCATTTCTCCAGCCCCAAATTCTTTTTTCAATAGCAGCTGGAGAGCTGTGTTAGCTCTCACAGAGTCTTGCTGACACTGTTCATCACCATATCCCACACACACACCTCAGTTTTTCTCTCCTGTCTTGTCACCCTGTGAGAACACACACGAGAGCTCTTTTGACAGCGTTTACAGTTTACAGTTTCCTGACCATCTATTTTTAGTCACTAAAATGTAAAAAAGGAAAAAGACTGAGAGAGCTCTCAGCAAACTGGGAATAGCCTAGTAGCAGAGTGCTTGCCTCATGTACATGAGACCTTGAATTCCACCCTCAGCGAGGCAGGGGAAGCTCTTAGGCTGTGCATAGTGTATTGTACACATTTAAAGTGGAAAATGAGGCTAAACACAAGACAGACGTCCAGTTCTCTTTGGAGGAAAGAGTCTCAGGCTCTAGACGTTTGTTAATAGGCTGAATGCATCTCACCTTGCAACCCAAATCTGTATCTTTTCCCTGTGCAGCTTAAGCAAAGAAAGGCCTTGATGTTTATTGAGGATTTAGGTAACTACTTCCCAGTTACTGAGAGATTTTTTTAAATTGTGCTTTCTTTAAGACTCCATCTCCATTTATTGATCAAGGGATTTCTTGCCTCACTTAACTTCATAATCTGCTGATCAGATTAAGAAAACGTGAAAACTATTGTGTGGCAGTATGAGTAGAGACTTTAAAGCGATACATTGGAGGCTGGCTGATTCAAATACTATAATCCAAGAAAATAGGCTAATTGATCATGCAGAATATGTCTTTATGTTTTATTCTTTTTATGGACTGAGCGTGCAATTAAACAAATCGCCTTAAAAGTTTTGTGGTTGTGCTGTCAGGGAAGAAAGGACTTTCCAGTGGAGACTTAGCCAACACAAAGTACTAAATCAAGGAAGGGATAGGAAATAATGTACATAAAAAGACATAAAAAAATATGTCATTAGTCAACATATTTTTGAGCACTTAATGTGCTCTTTTTTAATGTATGGAATAATACATATAAGCAGTACAGCAAATTCTCAGTCATAAGAAGCAGAAAAAGTGCCCCTGATTTAGGTATTTCTTTTCTTACACCTTCAGTACCTAGCATACAGTTGTGCATTCTGGGAAGACTTGTGTTTACTCTTTACCGCCTACCTCTTCCTTTGCCAGCTTATTGGTGGCTTTATTCTCATTAATTCTTCCTCTTGAGGGCTACCAGGGAAGAGAAAAGAGGTGAACTTCAGGTCAGTCTAGTGGCTCAGAAGCAGAAGCAATTCAATCTCAGTACAATAAATTTGGAAGCCCTGTTCAATTTTTTTTGTGTGTGTCATTTAGGAATTTGTTCTATCCAACTGAGAGAACATTCCCCTTAATTGAAGTCTAGACGTCTTTGAGATTGATATTTTGTTTATTAACAAGCATTATAATAGGATTTTTTTTCAGTCTCTGGAAGATTTTATTTAGCTCTTTTGGGACAGGATCTTACTATGCAGTTAAGGCTAGCCTCAATATCTATCTCTCTCTCTCTGTCTCTCCCCCCTCTCTCAGTTTGTCAAGACAGGGTTTCTTTGTGTAACACTGGTTGTCCTGGAACTCACTCTGTAGACCAAGCTGGCCTTGAACTCACAAAGACCCACCTACCTCTCCTCCCAAGTGCCAGCTATTTCTCTCTTAAAAAAAAAAAAAAAGTGTCTTTTACTACATTTATTTCATGTATATGTATGCTGACAAGTAACAGGATAACTTGCTGGATGGAATCTGTTTTCTCCTTCTGCCATGAGGTCCTGGGTCACGAAAGCAAGTTCCTTTATGCTTTTAACTATCACCATAGTCGTGGCCTCAATCTCTTGGCCCTTCTACTTCAGTCTCCCAAGTGCTAGGACTCAGGCCTTCCCTATAGCAACTGCCCTGTTACTGCAGGAGTCTATCTGAAGGATAAAAGATAGACTCTAAACCTATTTACACTGCTCTTTTTTATTGTTTAAAATTACCTAGAGAAGTGAGTAATATACCCATTCTATATACAGGGAAAGATAGGTTTTGAAATACTGTTTGACCAGTCTCTCAGTTTGTAAAGAAAACCCAGCCTAACAGCCTTCAAAGCAGAAACAGATGAAGACCGGTACGTCCGAAAATCTTCAAAAACGTCTATTTGCAAGAACTTCATGGGAAACCCATTACAAGAAAAACACTTTTACAGAATAAAAAATGTCTAATTCAATGATTAGGTGTCCTCCCTACCCTGCCCTTAGTGGGGTTAAAAATAAAGGGGGGGGGGAAACCATATTACTGTATACAAGATCCCTCACAGAACGGTCAAATCACAATAGACACAGCGGATTACTGAGGAAATGGTGACAGCATTATGCACTTTGGCCTAAGATGCTAAAGTGACTATGTAATATTAGCGCAGCTGTGCACTTGTGTAGCACAATCGTGACAACTGTTTGCCATCCTCACTGCAAACAGCTGCAGGCTCGGGTTTACTTCTGCAATCCTCACTCCTAGCCCTCGATCAGGCGGGTGTCGCCAGCTGTCGTATCACCGGCCACAGCCTCCGCTTTCCCACTCCCACGCACCCGCCAAGGCCGACGCGGCCCCGACGCAGAGGCGCGCGCCCCAGGCGCACGTGACGGGTCTGGGGAGGGCAGTTTTCATTCTCCCCTCCCCCTTCCAGAAAGCCCCGCCTCCTCCGAGCAGGCCGAGGCTTCCTATTGCATCACCACCAGAGTGACCCCCAGGTCAGCCAATAAAGACGCGGCACCTCAAGTAAGGCCCGCCCCCTGGCCGTCCTCAGGTTCCTTCCCGCTCACACCGGAGTCACTTCCGAAGAGAGAACCGCCATGAAGAGAGTAGGGGGTGCCGCCCACCTCTGCACCGACAGCCTCCCCGAGTCCCAGCAGCAAGACGGCAACCACGCACCCAGCTTCTCCAGCCACAGCTCATGCCGCCGTCGCCAGCGGCGCCGACATGACAAGGCGCTGCATGCCCGCTAGGCCAGGTTTCCCCTCATCCCCAGCCCCGGGGTCGTCGCCCCCGCGCTGCCATCTGAGACCCGGTAGTACCGCCCCTGCTGCAGCGGGAAAAAGAACAGAGATCCCTGGGGACAGGTACCGTGCAGGGGGCTTGAGACGGGGCCGGGTCGCGGGGGCACGGGTAGAAGGGAGGACTGCGGACCGCTGCTCTTCAGTTCCCGCCATCCTCAGCGAGCTCAGGCCTTGATATTCTGGGGCCTGCAGCCCTTGCCCCGCCTTCGCGCAGGGGCTTCTGGGAGTTGGAGTCTCCTTTTCTGTAGTTGGGGTGTTGCTTTTGGTCTAGTGACCACCAGCCTCGGGGGCTACGGAAAGCTCGCCTTAGGTAGAATGCTATTTTTATTCTTTTCGAGAGCTTGACCTGGTACCTCCCTACTCGATGTATCTGTTTAGACCGTTCTTATCATGGTGGTTTCTACACTGTGAGTGAAATTATGTAAGATGTGATAGAGAAAACCCACGAATTACTTTATAGTACAGTGTACATGATCATTCACACTAAAAACATTTTTGGAATGCGCCTGTTTTCTCATTGAGTAACTTTCTGCCTCTCTGAGAACCTTTGTTTTCCTTTTTCATTTTCATTTTTTTTTTCCCTTTTTTCGGTAAAGATTTTTCTGGGAGCTGTGTAATAATGGAGAGTTTCATCAAATGGCATCTTCTGACAATAAAACATGTTTAAATTATCTACGAACTTGGTACTGTCTTTTTTATTTTAATTTATAAAAGTAGTAACACGTTTTAAAGTAAATGTATGCTTTAATATTGTGACACAGACTCACAATCCTTTATCTTAATTCTGAAAGCCAGAAAGCTATGAAAAGCAAACGTTTTCATTAAGTTTTCTACCACAGCCTACTTGGGAGCCGAGCCAGGCTGGCCAGAGCTAATAATAAAAGGTTGTGGATGGTCTTTATTCTTCTGCGTGCTCATAAGCTTCGCTAGAGAAATAGTATGTTTGACTACAGGTTATAACACCAGACCCTACTGGGGACCATACATAATATATTCAAATTATTTCCTTCCCAAAAATACAATAAATCCAGAATTCTAACACATGTTTGGTGTCTGAACTTCAGATAAAGGTTTGTAAGGCTGTCATAATTTTTTTTTTTAACCAGTTATAGATAAGTCATGGACATTTCTGTGCATTTGAACTTAGGAAGCTATTCTTTTTACCTCTAGAAAGTTTCATTTATGGTTACATTATTTACCCAAAGTCCTTTTTCCCCCTCTTTCTGGTGTATTGAAGAGGAGTATTAGGGTTAATGCTTTAGGGGAGAGATATGTTGTTATATTTAGCAAAGAGGCATTAGTAAATCTTGATTTGAATTAGTTGTTTCTGGGTTCTTTTGCAGCTACCAACAATAGGGCATCATTTGTCTGCACTTTGCAGACTCTAGCATTTCTTTACTCAGTGGTGGAGTTAATTTACCTAATGTAATTTACTTTCTGTAAACAAAGGCCTATGTTCTATAACCTGTCACATTTCACTCAGCACTGTTTAGGTTCTAGCAACATACCTGTAGAGTCTAGATAAACTAGGGAAGATGTGACCAGTAAAATATAAGATAGAAAAGTAGATCAACCTTGGATTCGGATTGCTCAGGCTTTTCACTGAGTACTCTATCCTCATAGAAGAAGTGTTCAGACTCTGATAGCCTACCACTTACTGGCTTTCAGCAAAATAGATGTACTTCAGTAAATTATTTTATTTACTCAATGTTTTTTTACATATAACTTCTCCCCTTTCATAACTGACAACATGCATGAACAAATCAGAGTATAGGTTAGAGCACAGTAACCCATAAAAATTATTAAACCAATTTGGTTTTGGATTTTGTTTTGTTCTTTACTTGTTAACTTTCATATCTATTTTTCATTGTAAAAGGTTGTTTTTTGTTTGTTTGTTTTCTAATTTTACTTATGAGTGTTTTGGCTGCGTGTATATCTGTACCATGTGTGTGCCTGGTGCCTGAGGAGACCAGAAGAGGGCATCACATACCCTGGACATGGAGTTAGACATTTGTGAACAGCCAAATCCACTTCTCTGCAACAGCAGCAAGTGCTCTTATCACTGAGCCATTTCTTCAGCCCTCAAACTCTTTTTTTGTGTTTTTTGTTGTTTTTGGTGTGTATGAGTGTGAGGCGCCCCCTCCCCCCAACAAAGTCTCACTACTGGCCTAGATTTCACTACAGATTTGTCTCAGACTCACAGATACACTTGCCTCTGTCTCCTGGGTTCTGGAATTGAAGGTGTGTGCCACTGCTCCTGGCTAATCTTAAGGAATCTTAGATAACATTTGAAACACATGTTGTAGCTCCTAGTCTTTACTGTTTAGCATTTTATAAACCAAAAAGAGATTAGTGTAAGACTCATACATGCTCCTCTCTGCTTTTGTCTTGCGCATCCCTTTCAACTACCTCCCCAGATCAACTGGATTGTTCATTCTGCCCTCTGTTACTCTACTCCTGCTGCAAGTCTGTTAGAGCTTATGATCTCCACTACGTACCAGGTTTCTATTTGAATGGTATTTTTTGCCAATCACTGGAGGTTATAACAAATATAATCAGATGCTTCTTCCCAGGGTCTGCTACCCTAGCATGTAGGTGTGAGTATTTCCAGACTAAACAGGACTCATCAGTTCCCTAGATTCACACTTTCGTTTTGCCATTTTAGTACTATCTCATTTGTATTTATAGACTTAGAGAAAAATGGTTGTATTTTCAATTTTCTTGTAGCATAGCATAGTATGATTACCATTGTCAGAACTTGACTAGTTAATTCAGTTAGTAGAATCCAGCCTGTATTATATAAATTTAGCATTCATGACTGAATCTAAAATATTGAGGTTTTAATACTTATTAGTTGTGCTTTTATTTTCAGGAAACAATCAATCATAGATTTCTTCAAACCAGCTTCTAAACAAGGTATGCATATTGTTAATGTATTTTTGATGGGTTGTTTTAGAGGTGAAGAGGGTCTCCAGACTTTCATTGTACTGTTCAGAATTGAAAATTATACTTTTATAATGAAGATGTGATAAACATTAAGCCATCTGTTCTACATATTTAACATTTAAAATAGTCCAGTTTATAGTGTTGATATTTTATTCTTTTTTCCCAAGACAGGGTATCTCTGTGTAGCCCTGGCTGTTCTGGAACTCACTCTGTAGAATAGGCTGGCCTGAACTCAGGGATCTGCCTCCCAATGTTTATATTATCTTTATTCTCTAGTACATAACTCACAAATAGAGCCTTAGGGAGGTTAGATGATATAGCAGAAGGGCTTCATCAACATATACTTCATAAAAGGTAAACCTATTTAATTCCTCTCTCTTCCACAATGTACTTTATTACCCAAATAGCAATTGGCTGGAATTTTTTAGTAGCATCAATCCAGTTATGCATTGACAGTTAACTGAAACATTTTTAATAACACAACTTGTATGTGTTTTAATTGTGGCTGTTTTAGACAAACATATGTTGGATTCTCCACAAAAATCAAACATCAGATATGGAGGGAATGGAGGACCCATCAGTGGGACAGAACACTTTGAAAGGAAATTATCTTCACCAAAAAAACCCAAACCCAAACGAATGTCATCAGAGCAAAGTCCTATTTTAGAAGCTTTCATGAAAGGCGGGAAAGAGCACCACAAAGATCATGGTGTACATGAACCACGGCGGCCTTGTATGTCAGTCGGCTCCAAATATTTACTCCAAGGAACAGGTATCTATCCTCCTTCCTCTTACCGATTGCCCAAGGAGGTGAAGCCACGGAAGAAGAAACATAGGTCTCCAGAGAGAAGGAAGTCACTGTCCATTCATGAAAGTAACAGGGAGAAGAATGACAGAGATCGAGGCAAGACCAGTGAAGACTCCAGAAAGCAGGCCCCAGCAACAGAAGGTGACATCTTCAAGAACAGTTCCAGAAGTGTTAGTAGCAGAAGCAGCCTATCCCGGCACCACCCAGGAGAAAGCCCACTGGGAGCTAAGTTCCAGTTGTCATTAGCTTCTTACTGCCGAGAACGAGAGCAGAAGAAGTTGAGAAAGGAACAAATGGAACAGAGAATCAACTCGGAAAATTCTTTCTCAGAAACGAGCAATCTTTCCTTAAAATCCTCTAGTGTAGGGAAAAAATGTAAGCCAAGACATGAACACAGTAAACAGAATGATGCTGTACCTGGAAAGAGTAATCTTTCAAATCTGGTATGTACAATAATAAAAGTAGTTAAGTTTACCACCACTGTACCATGGTTAGCTCCTAAGTCTAAAGATACTTACTAATCTATAACATTTAAGGAAATGCAGATGCATAATTTGGACTGACACTGGTTTTATTATTATTATCAGTAAATTTCTTTCCCCTAATTTTTTCAGACCAGTAACAAAGATCTTTTCTAATGGAAAGTAAACATTCAGGCAAGTATAGTCATTTTTTAAAGTTAAGATTTCCAAAAGGAGGTGCTTAAGGAATGGCAAATGTAAAAGAACAGGAAACAATTTAGAGCAGTGCTTAAAATGTCCTCCGAGCAGTAGTAGAATTAGCAGCACTTGGGAATTTGTCAGAGACATGCAATCTCTGCCTAGTGAGAGACAGTGGAGTTGGAGCCCAGGAGTCTACAGATAACTGATGCACTGCAAAACTTCAAGAATCATTGTTCCAGATATATATCTTTGATTTATTTTATTTGAACCTGTATGTGGAGAAACCAGATCCCCTGGAGATAGAGTTACAGGTGGTTGTGAGCTGCCTGATGTGGGTGCTGAAAACTCAAGTTGCATAAGAGCACAACTTTTAACTGCTGAGCTATTTCTCCAGACCCATGTACAAATCTTAGACAATTATCTGATTTGATTAAGTATGGGTCTTGGAAACATAACTGATGACTTGGAAAACTGCCTGTATTTTTTAGTCCTATCATTTTTCTTTTGAGAATACAAACTCAAGATTAGCATCAAAGCTTACCCTCTTCCTTAGAAAGTTAAACTATGCTGTTGTACATAACCAAGTCCTGTCTCAAAAGCAAAAACAGTATAGAACTGGGAATGCAGCTGTGTGGCAGAGTGCTTACCCAGTATTTGAGAAGTCCTGGGTTGAGCCCCCAACACTGCCAAGAAGTGCGATGTTGATAAGCAACTATGAAACATTCAAATCAGTTAAACCAAAAACTGAATGTTCTAGGAGTGAATATGAAGAAGTCTTAGCATTGTGTATTATTAGAAGGTACTTGTAAATTTAGAGGCCTTTTTGCAATGAGATTATCCCTTTACTGCTAATGTTGTTAATGATCCATAGATGTAAATTTGGTTCATAGACTGTCTTCAACTATTGTTTTAACTTTTGCATTATTAATATAAATTACTGTTAGCTTGTGAAACAGACTTCATTTTTTTTGTTGTTGTTTTGTTTTGTTTTTGATGGTTTATGGTACAGATGGCTGTGTGTGCTTCCCTAGTGCTAGATATTGCATTCAGGCCTTGTGTTTCTAGACAAGCATTGTACCACTGCACCAGCCCATACCCTTCATTTTAAGATCTTTAAAGTTTGTTTTTTTTTAAGCTATCTCTGAATATAGGTGCTTGCTTTATTAGTCTAGAAATCTGTTCAAATGTAAATTCATGTTCTTTACTTCCTTATAGGAAAATGGACATCTCTCAAGAAAAAGATCATCTTCAGACTCCTGGGAACTTTCAGGTAGGTAGCATCAGACTTAAGCATACAGTTTCTAAGTAAGTTTGCATCTTCTTCATACCACTTTTTAAAATAAATTTATTTATATTCAGTTTCCGTCCTAGAATTAAATGTTTCATATAAAAAGTTTGATAAAATTACATTTCAAAAGAATAATATTCAGAGCTAGGTATGGTGGCACACAGGAGAGTCTAGAATTTGAAGTCAGCCTGAACTACGTTGAGTGAGACCTGACCTCAAAAAAAAAGTGCTTGAATTTATTCTTCATAATCTGTTGTCTTTATTTCTCTCTGCCTTCTTTAGAAGTTTCTAATAGTGTGTTTTAACAGTGTGTTCTATTGATATTGAGTGTTTCACTTCTGAATCCTTAGCTATACAAGAAACATAATTTTGATGTTAGATGTGATGGCACAGCACATACATGTAATTCTAGCACTCAGTAGACTGAAGGAAGAGGATTGCAAGTTTGGGGCTGGCTTGGGCTACAGTGGGTTGCTGTCCCAGAACAAATGAGCAGCAGCATATACTTTTAATCTTGGTGTACTGTTAACAATGCTTTGTATGAAGTTAAAACAAGATACTTGTTTATAATATTCCAAATGCAAAGATGCCTTTGTAATGTAACATCCCAAGGACATCTACATGATATTAGTATTTATTTTAATGTCTGTTCATTGAGAAGATACATCATAAATAGCTATTGTTAACTCAGAGACATGGTCTCTCTTTATAGCCTTGGCTGTCCTGGAACCCTGTATAGCTCAAGCTGGACTCAAACTCATAGAGATAGATGCTTCTGCCTCTCCAGTTCTGGAATTAAAGGCATGAGCTACCAGGACCACCTAACTGAGGAGTTAAAGTACCTTTTATTTTTGAATTTTTTCAAGACAGGGTTTCTCTGTGTAGCTTTGTAGACCAGGCTGGCCTTGAACACACAGAGATCCGCCTGCATCGGCCTCCCAAGTGCTAGGATTAAAGGCATGTGCCACCACCATCCAGCTTAAAGTATCTTTTCTTAACAGTAGAAAAATAGAACATTAAAATTTAAACACTGAAAATGAGCCTGATAAGAACCTGGTTTAGTGTTGTATAGTAGCCTGGGAAGTGTCATGCAAATGTTAAATCTCTTTTGCTTTCAGAAAGATCTGAAGCAACTTGAGATGACAACCATGTGTAAAAAGATTTAAAGTAGGGATCCAGAATTATAGTTGTAAAAAATTTAACATTGCAGAAACTTAATACTGAGAAATGAAAAGCCTAGATTTTTCTGCCATAACTTTAAACTTTGGAAAATGAACTGTACGAATTGTTCCTGCATTCAGGAAGATATATTCAGGAAACTCACTGTGTTCCTTGTGGCATTATATGTAATATTAAAAATGGAGCTGTACATGGTAGTTCATGCCTATAATCACAGCCCCTAGAAGGTAAGTGGTTTCAGAGGCCTGTCTCAGAAAACAAAAAGGTGTTAGAGAGATGCTCACTTGATGTTGCTTGTTGTGCAGAGCTCTAGTTTCTGTGTGTAACCTGACACATGGCAGGACTTACCTATAATCCCAGTGCTAGGAGGCAGGACAATCCCTGGAGCTTGCCTGACAGCTAGTTTTGCTGAATTGAGGAACTCCAGATCCAGTAAGAGACCCTGTCTCAAAAAAGAAAGTTAAGATTGATTGAGGATATCCAGTGTTGACCTCTGAGACCCTTCACACACTGGGGCATATACATACATACACACCTACATAAAGACTTGTGCATGTGTGGTTTGCATGTTCAAACATACACACAAAATACAAATGTTAAGTCTGATATTACACTCAAATGTGATAATGTAGAGATCTATACCTATATAAATTTATACTATTATTAGTTGCTACAAGTTTAAGAATCTTTTAAATATTGATAGAGACTTATGGATTTGGCCTTCCAAAGCCTTCTTTTGGCTTCATCTTAATTGGTCCTGGTACATTTGATAGTTTAATGACTAGTCTCCATAATTAATCAACATTAAATTTTTTTGACATTGTACAAGCTCAACTCATCTCTGACTTAAATACTTTATGTTAATAAATAATCAAAGTACTGTGAAACAAATATCCACCTTATAGACTAAGAAGTACTAAAAGAACTGAAAAATTTTCAGTTCCTCTACTTCCTAAAAGTTTAGAAAAGAGCACTTCGGGCTTGGGGAGGATGGCTCCCTGGGTGAAATGCTGCTATGCAAGCATGAAGACTTGAGTCTGGATCCCCAGCACCCATGTAAAAGCTGAGCTCAATGAGACATGCCTGTGATCCCATTGCCCAGGGAACAGAAAAAGATGTTCAGGAGCTCACTGGTCAGCCAGTCCAGCCAAAATGATGGTTCCCAGCTTCAGTGAAAGACTGCCTGCCTTAGAGACAAGGTGGACAGCAAAGACGCTGGGCATCAACCTCTGCTTCCACATGTGTACACACAAAAGTGTGGAGTCTACCTGAGGTACCAATTGACCTCAAATTCAAGATCTTTGTGCATCTGCTTCCAGAGTAGTATTCTCACAGGCATGGACCACTATGCCTAGCTGAAATAGTAACAACTCTTAGTAATTGACTTGTCCTAAAGTATTTTCATAAACAATTTTTGTTTGTTTCTAGGTACTTCTCACCAAATCAAGGCTTTGTCTTCTATCTATATATAAATGATTTGGCTTCCTAGTATAGTGGAGCAAACCCAGCTCTGTAGTTATTGTCTTTCTAATATGATACTTAACTACCTCAACCTTGTCTCTTAGTCATCTGATATCTCTTCCTACATTGTTTTTGTTGTTGGTTTTTGTTTTGTTTTTGTCTAGACAGGATTTTTTCTGTGTAGTTCTAGCTGTCCTGGAACTAGCTCTGTAGACCAGGCTTGCCTTGAACTCAGAAGAGATCTACGTGCCTCTGCCTCCTGAGTACTGAAATTGAAGGCATGCACCATCAACACTGGGCAAATATACAGTTATTAAAGTGTTTCTGGTTACAGCTCTTAATAAACACAGGCATCTGTAACAAAGTACTCAAGCTAGGGTAGCTTAAAACAACAAAAGTTATTACCTCATAGTTCTAAACAGCTGAGGTCTAAAGTCAGTGCATTGGTCAGGCCCTCCTGATTCCTCTAGGAGAAGATTGCTTTTTCACATCTTACAGCTTCTGGCGTTTGCTTGCAGTCTTCCCTTGACTTGTAACTGCATCAGTCAGTTAGTGGTATCTTGTAACTAGCATACCAGTCTTTGGCTCATTTTATAAGGCAGCGTGTCATTTACATTGACCTTGTTTTAATTCAGGTATGTCTGTGAAGATCCTGTTCCCAGTTAAGTTCTCATCCTGTAGTGCTGAAGGTCAGCAGTTGACCATATTTGGGAAGACACAGTTCAACCTGTGAGGGACATTTAAGAATTAGCAGTAGTCACTACATGGAACTACTTGGATGAGTTTATTTATTGGCTTAGTTTTTGTTTTGGTGTTTTCTTTTTTGAGACATGGTTGTCCAATTCTTCTACCCTCTTGTAGCCCAGACTGGGCCTGTAGTCATGATCCTCCTGCCTCAGATTCATTCATGTCTGCTGAGATTATAGGTATGCACCGCATTGCAGGGTAGAATTTATTTTTTGCCTTTTTTCTTTTTTGAGACAGAGCTCTCTGTGTAGTTTTAGTTGTCCTGGAACTCTGTGTAGACCAAGCTGGTTTTGAATTCCAAAGATCCTCTTGCCTTTGTCTCCCAAGTGCTGGGATTAAAGGCATGTACCACAACACCCAGTGAATTTATTTTTAAATAAGTTATTTATCTTCTTTTTAATCCTGTATCTGCTTATAATCTAAACCTCCCACACTTTTATATATAGAAGTATTTCATTTCTTTTATAACCAGGTGGTTTGGGGCCTGAAAAGAATATTCACTTTGAACAGAAGTACTCTAGAATCCCTTCATTACCTCCTGTGTACAAGGTCTTAAGTTTTAAGGAGTGATACCTTTGGTAAGATAGTAATCTGGTAGACTAGTGGTAAAAATGAGCATATGTTGTTAGCTCTAAATATCATGAATATCACTATCACTTCTCTTTTTTAAATATGTGTGTGTGTGCGTATTTGTATATATGTGTGTGTGTGTGTGTGTATGCATGTGCTAAACTTAGAATTTAAGCATTTCATCAGAGTGTTTTATGAATAAGCTTGAGACAGAACAGTTTACCTTTCACTGATATGACAAAAATTAATTTTAGGCTCTAAGCAGAACAAATTCTCCGACAAAAGAAAAAGGAACTCTGTGGACTCAGATCTGAAAAGCACAAAAGAATCTATCATACCAAAAGCAAAAGAGCCCTTCCTAGAGAAGCGTCCAGACACATCACATCAGAGAGAAAAGTTTATAAGACACATTGCACTGAAGACGCCCGGTGGTGTTCTGCGCTTGGAAGACATAGCCAAGGAACCTGATGATGAAAGAGGTCGTTCTTCTGCAGACGTGGCACCTTCACATTCTGGCCACCATTCTTCCAGGAATAGTGACCAAGTCCACGCAGCAAGTACCAAAGAGACTAAAATACAGAAACCCCACTTACCTTTACCTCAGGAAAAATCCACAATTAAAAGAGCTAGCAACCTTCAGAAAAGTAAACCAGCTGGCTCTGTGACATCAAAAGAGACAAAACTACCTTTACTTTCCCATGTTCCAAGTGCTGTTTCCTCTCGAGTACCATTAAATGCTAAAAATTGCACTCTTCCAGTTCCTAAAAAAGATAAAGAGCGTTCTTCCTCTAAAGAACGTTCTGGGCATTCTGCAGAATCCTCCAAACACAAGGAACACAAAGCAAAGACTATTAAGGCTGTTTCTAATGAATCTTCAGGGAAAAGTTGTGGGGGATCTTTGCATTCAGAGTACAGCCCTCCTACAGAGTCTCCCCCGGCTGCCTTGGAAGTTGTGCCGCGTGTCCCAAGCCCTGCAGCACCTTCAGATAAAGAGAGTTCAGGAAATTTCAATGCAGGTAGCAGTGCACTGAAAAGGAAATTCAGGGGTGATTTTGATAGTGATGAAGAAAGTTTAGGTTACAACTTAGAGAGTGATGAGGAAGAGGAAACATTAAAATCACTGGAAGAAATAATGGCTTTGAACTTCAACCAGACTCCTACAGCTTCAGGAAAGCCTCCTGCCTTTTCCAAGGGGCTTAGATCCCCGTCATCAGACTATATAGTAAGTAGTTCTGTGGTAGTTTGTCTTCAGTTGATGGGGAAAAGATGGATTAATTAAAGAAGATAGTTGTTAACTTTAAATTCAGTGTTTACCACTACAACTCATCATTAGACTGACTAACATGGGTATGAATTTCTCTTTTGGTAAATGAGTTCCCCATATCTTCAGTTTTATTATTGTAAATCAGTGGTCTCCAAACTTTTTTGATCACATGTACTTTTTTATTAAAAGGAACTTTAAGCATGTACCCCCAATATATATGTAACTTATAGATTCTATACATGTACCACTATAATACTGTGTACTTTTGAAATAAAGTATATACAAAAACAGAAGTTAGAAGGAAAAAGAAAAATTAAGTATTTTTCTGTGGCAGTTATATAGACGTTACTATAGATTAAGTTCTTCTGGAGTTTCTATAGAAGTTCCATATAAATAGAAGTTCTATTATTTTCTTCCTGCACCCCAATGGATCACCTTGCACACCCCCTGCTTTGGAGACCACTGCTGTAAATGAAGGTAGAGTGTAGAAATGTTGTTAATTGTGGTGTGCAATTTTATTTATAAAGTGCTTCATTCTATCTTGGGAGTAAACTGTATTAATTTTAAGATTTCCGTAAAGCTTGGTGGGGAAGGTGTAATATTCCATGGTAACACCTAAAAATTAGTAGTAGTTTGATTTCACTAAAATAGAATGCAGAAGCAAAGATAGGGATGCCACAGAGCCTTTGGGTGTTTGCATCCAGACTCTGAGGTTAGCAGGGTTTTACAGGCAGCGTCCCTCCTAATGGATGTTGGGATAAAATTGCCTGCAATATAGAATGCTAGATTTAAAGCATGATGGTGAAAATTTTTCCTTTAAGAAGGGTATCATCCAGACCCAGGTTACTGACAGAAAATAGTCATTAATACTCTGAATAACTTAATATTGCAGTTCTACTAAGGTAAGTTATAAAGTATTTTTTAAACCTTCTTTTTTTTTAGGAATATGCTCAGAGTGGAACTTATACAAATACTTTAGAGCGTCTTGTAAAGGAGATGGAAGACACACAAAGGTTGGTTAAAGTCACAATCTGTTAAATTTAACAAACTGCTTTGCTTATGTAGTTGGCTTTTAATTTAACTGAGAATGATAAATTAGTGTATATCGGGCTGGGGATTTTCAGTGGTAAAGTGACTGCCAAGCAAAGCCCAGAAATCCCCAGGGAGCTAGAACTAACATGCACTTGTAGAAGTACCAGTTCTCTTGTAACTGCTGTAGAAATATGATGTGCTTTCTTATTCGTGAGATATCAAAAGACACAAGGTTTTACACTATGTTTGTATTGCATCATTATTATTATAAATTCCTTTCTGCTTGTTGTAACAGTATCTTAACTGATATGCTTGATGAAAAGCATGGGTAGAATTTATTTTTATTGTGTGTGTGCATAGTTCATGCATGAGATTGCTAGTGCACGCTTGCTGTAGCATGTATATAAAATTCTGAGGCTAGCCTTGGGTGTCGGTCCTCACCTTCCATCGTATTGAGGCAGCCTCCTCAGTGCTGTGTGTGCCAAGCTAGCAGACCCATGAGCTTCAGGGTGACCTCTGTCTCTGCCTGCCATCTCCCCGTAGGAGCCCTGGGATTATAGACACTTACACTATGCATCCATTGCCCTTTTTTTTGGGGGGGGGGTTCTGTGTAGCCCTAGCTGGCCTCTTAATTTACAAAATTATGTGTGCCTTTGATTCTGCCTACTGTGTTCTGGCTTTTATGTGGATTCTGAGAATTCAAGCTCAGACCCTGATGCTTGTGCAGCTAGTACTATACTCACAGCCCTCACCACACAGCCCCAGATTTTATTTTGAATAGTACACGAACATCAGTGTAGCCATCATCACCACCACCTAGCTCCAGAACAGTCTTCATCTCAAACAGAAACTCCATGTCTGTTGCCCTTCTGTTCTTCCTCCCTGCCTTTGGCAAACCACCATTTTTACTTTTCTCCCTGCTTCTATGAAGTTGACTACTCTGGATATGCCATATGAGATTATTTAATAGTTTCTTTGTTAGATCAGGAGTATTGTACGTAGCATAATGCCTTGTTTGTAGTGAAAGTTGGGTCAGAATTTCCTTATTAAGGCTGACTATCCTGTCTTTCCTATATGCCACATTTTATTCATTTATCCATTAATGGCCACTTGGGCGGGGCCCATTTTTTGGCTGGTATAGGAGAAAAATGCTATGATTATGTGTGTATATATATCTTCAGCCCCCCCCCCCCCCAGTTATTTTGGGTATATACCCACACAGAGACTTAGTGAATCATGAGGTGATTGTGGGGCTTGGGGGAACCACCACACTGCCCTGCAGCAACTACAGCACTTTTATATAACCACCAGCAAGCAATGCATGAGGATTTCTTTCTCCACATCTTCTCTAGCACTTGTTATTTTTCTCGTTCACTTATTTTTTCCTTTTTTAATAGCCATGATTTTGATTGGCATTTTAAATATAATTTTGTGTTACATTAGGCTTTTCCTAATTTTTTAGTAATGTCTGTTCAGAGCCTTTACCTGTTTTTAATCAGTTAGTTTTTATTGTTGGCACAAAAGATAGGAGAGCCTTTTCTTGGGATGTTTTTATGTTGTGCTTGCTTAAGCAATGCATATACTAAAATTGGAACAATATAGCAAACATTAACATGGCTCCTATGCAAGGATGACAAAGATTTATGAACCTTTCTATATTTTTTTTAAAAATTATCAGCACTTGCCAGATGGTGGTGGTGTACAACTTTAATACCAACCAGTACTCTGGAGACAAAGGCAGGTAGATTTCTGTGAGTTCGAGGCCAGCCTGATCTACAGCGTGAGTTCCAGGACAGCCAGGGCTATTACACAGAGAAGCCTTGTCTTCAAAAAACAAATAAAAAATTAGCAACATTTAACTCTGAGAAAACCCAATTTTCATATAATTTGGATATAAACTGCTCTGAGTAAGGAACCACTCTTTGTTATAAATTGATTACACTTAGGGAAATGCTATGGCTGGGCTGGAACTCCTGGGTATAAAGTAGCCTACTGAACTGTCTCAATCTCTGTTGTAGCTGGGATTGCTGGATCATTATTAGAGGTACCCCACTACCCAGTTGTAAGGTGAATCATTTTATTTATTTTGGGGGGTTTTTTGTTTGGTTTTGGTTTTGGTTTTCTAGAGACAGGGTTTCCCTATCTCTGGCTGTCCTGGAATTTACTTTGTAGAGCAGGCAGTTCTCAAACTCAACAGAGCTCCCTGCCTCTGCCTCCTGAGTGCTGAAATTAATGGCATGTGCCATCACCAGTCAGCAGAAATAAACATTATAAAAAACAAACAAAAATACTCTGGTTTCTCTTCAGATTGTATAAATCTCTCACTTTTTACTAAAAACCAAAAAAAAAATTTTTTTTTTCATGTTTCTGGTATCAAGCATTTTTGTCATGTTTTCTTGGGCTGGGGGATGGTTATTTTCTTAGTTAGACATGATCTCACTATGTTGCCATAGCTGGCCCCAAAGGTTGGTTCTGCCTCTCAACCTCCCCAAATTCTGGGATTACAAGTGTGTACCGCCATGCCCAACATTAAGTACAAGTTTCAAAACTGATGCCCGAAATGACTGCTCATGTATTCCTATATCATGTTACTCTTTGGAAGAATAGTTTAAAATGATTATAAGCAGTCCATTTTATACATATCTGAAAACTGAGGGTCATAATTACCCCAATGAAATATATGTGACTAGCTGAATTTAGTGGCAATTGTTGTAATTCAAGAATTTGGGATACTGAGGCAGGAGGAATGCTACGAGTTCAGTGTCTGTCTCATAAGTAAGTGGATGGCCAGTGAGATGGTTCAGTGAGCAAAAGCACTTTCTGCTCAACACCAGACTTAATCCCTAAGACTCAGATAATGAAAGGAGGGAACTAACTCTTGAGTGGTCCTCTGGCCTACACACACACTTTGTATGTATGCACACACACACACATACACGCATGCAAATAAGGCTAATTTTGGTTGGTTGGTTTTGTTTTTTTTGAGATAGGATGTCACTAATTCTGACTGTTCTGGAACTCACAGAGATCTGCTTGCCTCCGATTCCTGAATGTGGGCATTAAAAGCATGTGCCTGGCTTAAATATGATTTTAAAAATTAAAAAATAAAAATTTTAAGCCGTGAGCCTGGAGACATGGTTCACTGGCTAAGAACATTTGCTATTCTTCAAGAGGGCCTGCTTTTGTTTCCTAAAGCCCATGTCTAGTAGCTCACAACAACTTCCGGGAGTTCTGATACTCTTTTCTGGCCACTATGGAGGCCACACATGGCACATACACAAATTAAACTTTGAATTAAAAAATTATGTGACTAGTTATAGACTTATTGCTAATGAGAATAGTATGCCTTATTTATTCAAATACTACCCATGAAACTAGCCCAGAAAACTTCATTTAAAGTTTAGTTAACAGGAGTAGATGACATGGCTCAGTGGCCTTGAACTCACAAAGATCTGGGATTAAAGGCATATGCCACCACTCCTGCTTTCAAAATCAATTTTAAGTCACTTTAAGTTTAGCTGACTGGATTACATTAAAGTTAATATATACAAATCTCAAACTTGTTAAACATAACTATAGAAAATTTTCAGACATTTAGGTTAAAAGTTTTTCCCTATGAATTTAGAGAAGTTGTTTAAAATTAAGCATTACTACATGTAGTGATACATACCAGTAATCTCAACACATAAGTGGAGACAGAAAGATCTCAAGTGTGAGGCCAATCTAGGATGCATCACAAGACCTATTTTAGTACATGTGCACGCAAACACAGGTAATAGCAATAATATCTTTCCCAGACCAAAGACAGAAGTAACATTTGATGTGATGCTTGACCCATCAGTAGTGAAAGAACAGTGAGTCTGTTGATGGCTTGTTTTCCTTTAGTCTCACCAAGAGTTTATGGTTGGGTGTTCCATAGTAAATGCTCACTCAGTGTTAGATGTGGTGGTGATAATAATAGGATGACCATGATGAGAACAAAAACCTAATTAACATCAGGGTGTTGGTCTACAAGATGTCAGTGAGTTTTAAAGACCGAAAAGAAAATCAAATTTGATCATTATTTACCATTATTCTTTTTCTGTTCTCTGGTTTGGACCGATCATTCTTAAATTTCTAGCTGTAGAGAAATATTCAAGGGTCTAGAAAAATGGCTCAGTGACTAAGCATACTGGTTGTTCTTCCAGAGGACCCAGGTTTGAGTCCCAGCACCCACTTGATGGCTCACAACCATTTGTGACTCCAGTGCTAGGAGATGCAACACCCTCTTTCTGGCCTCTATGGGCAATGCATGCACATGGTTCACAGACATGCATGTAGACAAAACATTTACCCATAAAATGGAAGTTTTTAAAAATAGTGTAATGTATTGTCAAGATATGATTTACCCTTTGTTCTAACAGAATTTGTTTAAAACGGAGTATATAGTAAGAGTTTTCCTTGGGGCTGCTTTTAGATAACAGCTAAAGTCGTCTGAGTTTCTGTTGGGTTTATTGTTGTTTTTTGTTTGTTTGTTTATTTGTAGGAAGTTGTTTGGTTTTTTGGTTGGTTGATTTTTTTTTTTTTTTTTTTTAAATACAGGGTTTTTTTTTTTTTTTTTTTCTGTACCTTTGGCTGTCTTCTGTCCTAGAACTGGCTCTGTTTTTTAAATAAATCGTAAGCCTATCCTGGTGTGTGTGCTGGTACTCCCAACACTTGGGACGCAGAGGCAGGTGGATCTCTATTGAATTTGAGACCAACCTGATCTATATAGAGTTCTAAGACAGCATGGAGAGAGCCTGTCTCAAAAATAAATAAATGTAAATAATGTATTATGACATTCTTTCAATTTTCAGGCTAGATGAACTACAGAAGCAGCTACAGGAAGATATAAGACAAGGCCGAGGCATTAAATCTCCTATCAGAATTGGTGACCAGGACAGTACAGATGATGAGGATGGCCTCTTGGAAGAACACAGGTAGTGTCTTTTCACACCATCTATAAGCTTCTAGTACTAGTTATCATTTTTTAATTTGGTTTTTATAAAATATCTGGCCACTGATGACTGGTTGCCCAGTATGAGATACACTTGGGTTTTGTTGAGAGGCAAACATTAAAACCAAGGTACTCGGGACAGTACTGGCATAAGCCTTTGATCCTGGTACTTGAGAGGCAGAGGCAGGCAGATCTCTGATTTCTAAGAGGTCAGCCTGATCTACAGAGCAAGTTCCAGGACAGCCAGACAGACACAGACAAACCCTGCCTTAAAAAGAAGAAGAAAGGTACGTGTCTTCACACTGAGATACTCAGTGGTTTTTTTGTTGTTTTGTGGGTCTTTAGTTTTGTTTTTTAGTTTTTCGAGACAGGGTTTCTTGTGTAACCCTAGCTGTCCTGGAACTAGCTTTGTAGAACAGGCTGGCCTCCAACTCACAGAGATCCACCTGCCTCTGCTTCACGAGTGCTGGGATTGAAGGTGTGTGCTACCACAAGCTTTAAGGAAGAGGGCAAAACATTCTTATTGAGACAGGGTTTCTTGATATATCCCTGGCTGTCCTGGAACATGATTGTACTGAGACAGGGTTTCTTGATATATCCCTGGCTGTCCTGGAACATGACTGTGGGCCAGGTTGGCCTTGAACTGACAAGAGTACTGGGATCACAGGCATGCACCACCACTGCTCAGCTGACTGCCTTCATCTTTAAGTACAAAACCATTTGTATCCTAACTCTTTGATATTCAATTGTCTTTGTGTTTCAGGGAATTTCTAAAGAAATTTTCAGTTACAATTGATGCTATTCCTGATCATCATCCAGGTGAAGAAATATTTAATTTCCCCGATTCTGGAAAAATTTTCAATCAGTATACCTTAGATTTAAGAGACTCTGGTTTTATTGGAGAAAGTGCTGTGGAAAAGCTTATTCTCAAGTAAGTAAATTGTAAATATTTGGGGTTTTGGCTGAAGAGATGGCTCATTGATTAATTATACTTATTGTGCACATCTTTAATCTCAGCACTCAGGAGGCAGATGGATCTCTGAGTTTGAGTGTTTTAGTTCTAGGTCAAGTCAACAGCTAAGAATAACCATCACAGAGACAAAACACCTATACACATAAACTAAAATCTTTTTTTTAAAGTTGCTCTTAAAAGCTTCAGTTGGGGACTAGTGAAAGAGCCTGCCTTTGCCTCCTGGGTGCTGGTATTACCATCACATCAACACAGATTTTTCCTTTTGTTTACAGTGCTAGAAGTAAAACCGAAAGCTTCAACCATGGTACATCCCTTACGTTTTATTGGCTAGGATTAAGATCTATATGTAATGGCTGGGAATGTTGCTCATTTGGTAGAGTGATTATGTAGCATATACAGGCATATACAGCATATACTGTGTGATCTTCTGCACTTGGTTGATAAAGGTGAAAAATGAGAAGTTCCAAGTGGTCTTCATTTGCAATGCAAGTTTTCCAGCTGTCTGGGCTACAGGAGATACTATCTCAAAGTGAGGAAATGATGTAAAATCCAGCCATTGCAGTTTGCACCTATAATCCTAAAGTTGTTGCGGCAGGAAGATTGCACATTTGAAGTCGCCCTGAGCAAGACTTTGTCTCCAAAAGACATATTCCCAGTACCACAAAAGAAAGGATCAGTGCTGATAAAAGAGTAATAACAGTGGCTGTCAAAATTGCAGAGGCTTAACCAGATTTGTTTTACTTCATGTCTAGGAATTCCTGGCTCTGGTGTATTGTTTTTGCCATGTTTTTTTTTCTGCATGGACAGTGTCTTATTGCTTAATAGTGCCAGCTTTGTGTTCAGTTTCCCAGAAAGCACATACAACTTGTGCTTGATTTCTGCTGATTGACTGAACTTCAGTTAGCAATGCCATACATAGCAAGTGTTTTTGCCCAGGTAAATTTCAGAACTTCGGTACCATTGAGAAGACAAAACACAGATTATTACTGGGGGACCGCTCTTAGGCTCAGCTCAATGCCTAGACTAGGATGGGTCTCAGTGTGTGGCATTTCAGGTCTAGAAAATAATGTGGATTCTGGTGCTGAGTTTTAGGAAGTTCATCCCTAAATTGACAAAAGCCCATGTCCTGAGACTTGGTAGACTCTGAGCGCTGCATGCAAATGTACCTTTGTCCACAGAGGAATCTGGAGCCCATCGACTGAGTCAGCTAGGCTTTATTTGATTTTTTTTATGTAAACCTCTTCCATGTTATTATGGAATGTATCTCCATTGACTGAGGTTTGCTTACTCATTTCTCTGATTGTGTCAAATGTGTTGGTGCTTGAAGTGTTTTACCATGGGTAACAATCATTAATCTCCTGTTTTCAGATCAGGAAAAACAGATCAGATTTTTTTGACAACACAAGGGTTCCTTACCTCTGCATACCACTACGTCCAGTGTCCTGTACCTGTGTTAAAGTGGCTGTTTCGGGTAAGAAATATTTGGGGCTTATTGTGGATTCCTGCTATATTTCCTACTCAATAAATTTCTAGGATACCTCAGTAAACTAGTAGGATGCCTCAAGCCTGACAACCTGAGCTCATTTTCCAGGTCCCTCATGGTAGAAGGAAAGAACTACCTCATGAAAGTGGTGCTCTGGCCTCTATGTGGATCATGTGCACACACACCCCTCACACACACAACACAAAATGAATAAATGAATTTTTTTTCTAAATTTCTAAGTGCAAACCCAACTGTTTCTCTCCCCTGTCCATTCTTAAATCCATTTATATATTTTCCTTTTTTCCTGTTTTTTTAGGACAGGGTTTCTCTGTGTAACAACCCTGATTGTATTGGAACTCACTCTGTAGACCAGGCTGGCCTCAAACTCTCAGATCCTCCTGCCTGAGCCTCCTGAATGCTGGGATTAAAGTCATGCACCACTATGGCCAGCTGTATCTTCATTTTTGTTTTATTTAAGCAGTGTTGATTTTATATATTGTTTTGGTGTTCATCTAGATATGTTGAACACGAATGCATACATTTACTACTCTTGACATATCAGGCAGATAGTAATTTGAAATTTAATACGGTGCTTTGGTGGCCTCTGTTTCCAATGACACCCAGTTAAGGGAAACTATTCTCCTTCAAAGGTCAAGATTCATGTCACATTTTTCTCAGGTTACTGCAGTGTTCTACTTTAATAAAATTTTAGGTGTATAGAAAACAATAGGAGAAACAGTTTTTAAGTATAAGAGGATATTTTACACTATGCAAAAGTTTGCCTTCTCAGCAAAGGAGATGTCTCAATACATAAAAAATCTTCCTGCACAAGGGATCTAAGTTCAGACTCGGAGGACCAGTCTGCATGCAGTGAGTGGCAACACATCTCTGCAACTCCAGAGCTGGAAGTGGGTACAAGGAGACCCTGGAGGCTCACTGGCTGGCTATTGTAGCTGAATTAATAAGCTCCAGGTTCAGCAAGAGACCCTTTCTCAACAAGTATGATAAAATGGGCTGGGCAAGAAGGCTCATTCAGTAAGGATGCTTGCCTCCAAGCCTCACAACCTGGATTCAGTCTCTAGATCCCATATGGTAGGAGACAGCAGGCTCCAGAGGTTGTCCTCTGATGACTGGCTTGCCATGGCATGCATTTGTTCCATCCACCTCCAATCAGTGAAAGTCAGAGTCATACAGGAAGACAGCCAGTGTTGACCTTTGTCTTAATGGGGCCTGTGTGTGCCTTCATGTTCGTACACATAAAAGTCTTGTCCTAGAAATCCTATCTTTTAAGATGGTCTTACTATTATGTAGCCCTCCTGGCCTGGAACTCACTATATAGACCAGGCCTCCACCCAAAGAGATCTACCTTACCTGTTATTGGATGGGCTGGGGAGGATGAGCCAGCAGTTAAGAGCTCATGGGCTGCTTTTGCAGAGGACCCAGGTATTACTGACATCAGAAAACTCCATTGTATGTTGTCTTAGAGTCTCTGTTGCTGTGAAGAGACACCATGACCACAGCGACTCTTTTAAAGGAAAATATTTAATTGGGGCTGACTTATAGTTCAAAGGTTTACTCCATTATTGTCATGATGGGGAGTATGGCCGCATGCAGACAGACTTGGTGCTGGAGAGGTAGTTGGCGCATGCCTTTAATCCTAGCACTCAGGAGGCAGAGGCAGGCAGTTAGGGACCAGCCTGGTCTACAGAGTGAGTTCCAGGACAGCTAGGACTGTTTCACAGATTGGCAGGCAGCAGGAAGAAGCTTGGCAAGATCATAGGAAACCTCCAAGGCCACACTTCCTGATAGTGCCACTCCCTGTGAACCTATGGGTCCATTTTCATTTGCACCACCTCACATAGGAAGACATAGCATTTCTACTCTGAACTTTGAGAATAGTCTAGGAATCTCATGTTTAGCAAGAATCAGACATTCTAGTATACTCTTCTCTTTAATTCTTGTATGTGGTTAGCACTTTTTTAGTGTCAGCTATGCCAGGAACTAGATGGAACGGCACATAAAACCCACATTCTAACATGGAAAAGATGGGGAATAAGATTGTACAGTTGTTTGTTTGTTTGTGTAACCAGCCTGGCTGTGCTGGAACTCGCTCTATAGACCAGGCTGGCCTCAAACTTAGATCTGCCTGCCTCTGCCTCCTGAGTGCTGGGATTTAAGTCATGCTCCACCACCAGCTAGCTGTCTTCCTTGAAGGCAGCCAGGACATAGTTATTATTCTCCCTTGTGTCTCTGGTGACAACCGAACATCTTTTTAAGGTGTCTTAGTTGGGCGTGGGGAATTGGCAGTGGGTGAAGTGCTTCTTCCTTCACAAGCATGAGGGCCTAAGTTCAGGTTAAGACCCCAGAAGTCACGTAAAAGCTGTGCACAGCTGTACACATCTGTAATCCCAGCAGAGCCACGAGGAGAGTAGAGGCCAGTAAATTGGGAGGGAGTTGCTGAATACCCACCTGATCTAGGGAGAATGGTGTGCTCCAGGTTCAGTGAGAGACCCTGTGGTCTCTCTTCAGGATAATTTGAGCCCGAACAACATGAAACCGTCTCAAAAGTAAAATATGAATGAATTCTGTTTCACAGTACACCTGTCCAGCCTCTGTGCTGTCTCTCCTGTGATAGGGCGATCCCCTAAAACCATAAGCCAAGTTAAATCCTCTCTCCCTTAAAAAGAACGGTTGCAAAGTGGGTTCATGTGGTAGTGCTACGGTACACCCTAGGAGATAGAAACAAGAAGATCAAGCCTTAATAAGGCCAATTTTAGATACTTAGCTAAAGTCCAGCTAAAATGTATGGGTATATTTTTATTTGTAACTTCAATTACTAATTTGTAATTTGATTTTCCTGTGTCCATGCTTAAATGCAGAGGCCAGGGGTCAACCTTGAATGTTGTTCCTTAAGTGCCACCCACTTGTTCTTTGAGATAAAGAATCTCTTATTGGCCAGGGCTTGCTGTGTAGACTAGGCTACATGGATGTCTTTGTTTGGTTTCTATTGCTATGAAGAGACACCATGACCACAGCAACTCTTACAAACAAAATCATGTCATTGGGGCTGGCTTACAGTTCAGAGGTTCGTGACAGGAAGCCGAGAATTCTACAAGTGGGTCAGCAGGGAGAGTGACACTGGGCCTAGCTTGAGCTTCTGAGACCTCAAAGCCTGCCCCAAGCATCACACTTTCTCCAGGGCCATGCCTCCTACCTATGAGCCTATGGGACCATTTTCACTCAAACCACCACGCCCAGCAAGCCCCGGGAATTCACCTCCCTGTACCTCACTAGCATTGCAATTGAATGCACAGAACATGGCAACTGGCTTTTCCCTCCACAGGTTTTGGTGATTGAACTCAGGTCCTCTTGCACAGGAAACATTTTACCAACTAAACTATCTTCCCGGCCCTATGTGATTTTTGCCTATGATCATTTTAGGAGCAGTCTTTTTCTTTATGGTTTGGGGTGATGGGAGTTAGAAGGTGTGCGTATGCATGTGCACAGTCATGTATTGGCTAGGGGTTGACGTGGGTGTCCTCGGTTTTTTTTGAAACGGGTTTTTTGGAGCTCACTTACTGGCTAGACTGGGTTGACAGATGAATTCCAAGGATCCTTGTGTCTTTCCCCAAAGCTGAGGATTACAAATGCATATCACCCAACTGGGGAGATGGCTCAGTAGTGAAGAGCACTGTCTGCTCTTCTACAGGACCCAGATTAAATTCCCAGCCCTACCTGGCAACACACAGCTATCTAAACTCCAGTCCCAGAGGATCCGATGCCCCTTTTGGCCTCCCTGGGAACTGTATTCATGTGGTGCACAGACATACAATCAACAAAGCACTCATACACATGAAAGTAACAAACTACAAAAACCCAAATGTACAATACCATATTTGAGTTTGCTTGTATTTTGAGGGAGGTCTCACTACATATAGCCCTAAATGATATGGAACTCTTTGTAGACCAGGCTGGCTTCAAACTTAGAAGAAATCTGCCTGCCTTTGCCTTCCAAGTTATGTAATTAAAGGTGTGCACCACCATACCCAGACATTCTTGGGGTTTATGTGGGTACGGAGGATAGAACTCAGGTCCTCATACTTGTTCACCAACACTTGGACAACTAAGTCTCCCAGCCCCTCCTTTCTGTTTAGTTTGGGAGTGGTGCTACAGCATAGAAAAGTAACTTTATAGTTACAAGTAGAAGTTATAAAAATAAAAACACCAGAAACCAAATAGCCTGTTAGAAGGAGGCCTGATCTGAGACTAGACGGTGTTTGGTTCCAACTCCTTTGTATCTGTTAGTGAATATGTGTCTCATTGGTGAGGTATTGGTCTGTTTATTTATACATACAACTATTTTGGAAGTGGGATGTCACTCCTTTGCCCAGCCTGTACTCACATTTATACTTTTCCTGTCTTAGCCTCCTAAAGAACTAGGATTAGTAACATTGTCCATATCACCAGTGTTGTAATTTAATAGAAGTGGCGCAAGGAAGGAAGAAAGAAAAGCCATGGGACAGGGTTCAAGCAGAGGGGTTTGGTATTAGGGAAAGGGATCATAAAAAAAGGGAAATGGGAGGGAGGAAAGCAGCCTCCAGGGACAGGAGCAGCAGGATAGAGGGAAGAGGGGGAGGGGAAGGGGAAGAGACAGAGAAGGAGAGAAGGATGGGAGGTGGGCGGGCCCTTTTCAAAGGGAACATAGTGAATGTGCTCAGGTGGTGCTCTTAGTGCCTGCAGCTTAGGGTGTGTCCTGTCAGAACCCTAAGGACAGGCCACTACGGATACCTGAATACTAACAACCAAACTGAAGACAGCTTTATATAAGCATAGCAAATATTAAACTCATGTTTTCTTTCTTTCTAATACTTTGTTATTTATGCCTTTTACAGATGATGTCAGTTCACACAAATTGTATTGTGTCAGTACAAATTTTAAGTACTTTGATGGAGATCACCATTAAAAATGGTGAGTACATAAACTGATTTGTAGTATATGCTGTTATTTATTTCATGATCTCTTTCATTTTGCTTAATATTAGAATTGTGGTTTTGTTTGTTTTGTTTTTGCTGGTACTAGAGATTAAACATGGGTCTTCCTAACTCTTGAGTTATTTTTTTGTAATCACACCTTTTTAATTTATTAATTTTTATTTTATGTGTATTGGTGTTTTGCCATGGGTTTCAGGTCCCCTGGAACTGGAATTAGACAGTTCTGAGCTGCCACATGGGTGCTGGGAATTGAACCTGGGTCCTCTAGAAGAGCAGTCAGTGCTCTTAACCACTGAGCCATCTCTCCAACCCTCTAATCACTTATCTTTATTTTTAAAAAGAAATGAAATACCCATCAAAAACAAATATCTGATTTTCTGTGTTCTTTGAGTACAAAGCTCTCAGATCTTACAGATGACAACCTTTAATGTTTAACAGGTGAGGTTATGTTATAGGGCCAGTAGAAATATTTGGAAGATTATTCTTGTATTAAATCACCCAATTAAAATTACTACTATTTAGGCTTACTTATTGCTATTGACACAGTGTCATGTAGCTTAGGCTATCTCAAACTAACTTTGTAAGCTGGGCTGGCCTTGAACTCTTGCTCCTTTCTATCTCAGCCTTCTGAGTGCTGGGATTACAAGTATATACCTCTGGGCTCAGATTTAATCAACTGACATTAGCTTGCTTATGAATTAACAACAGTATTGTCTTAATAGTGTGTTAATTGTGTGAGTGTTGCTTTCTCGACTTTGAAGGCCCTTTTACTACAAGAAGCATTGTAATTTAGCCAATCACTTATTGAAGTAGACTGTAAGGCCACTGAAGATGAGAAAATCTTCCAGTGTTAATGGTAGTTAGGTATTAACCAGTGTTGTAATCATTTCTAATCATTTCAGAGCATATTAATAATTCCTTATGATTTACACACTGATGGATCACTCTAATTTTCTTTGTATTATTTAGTTCACACAATCTGGTAAGTTACACTTTCTATGATGTACCTTAACTATGTAGTTGACATAGCATTAGCAGCTAGCATCTCTGTGAAGTCATTGTGATAAAAGCCAAGTATGGTGGCATATGCCTATAATCCCAGGAGGGAAAAAAATGATAATAATCTGCTTCACAGGCTGACTGCTGTTTTGCAGTGTGCCTTTGTGTACGAGTGATTTCAATAAAATAGTTTCTTGTGTTAGCAGATACTTTCAGTGACTCACCAGTTTGGCCCTGGATCCCATCGTTGTCTGATGTAGCAGCTGTGTTTTTAAACATGGGCGTTGGATTTGGATCTTTGTTTCCCCTGGAGACTCTTCAACCAGACTTTAATGAAGACAATCTAATGTAAGTTTTCTTCTCATAGTAAATGACAAAAAGATCTTCTGGGATATTTTTGAGACCGTATCTTACTCTGTAGCACTACCTGGCCTGGAACTTGCTATGTTGTAGGCTGGCCTTGGACTAACAGAGACCTGCCTGCCTCTGACTCCCAAGTGCAGAAATTAGAGGCATGCGTTACCACACTGGGCTCAAAAAGAAGATTTTTAATGGTGTCCTTTCATCGTCATTATAATTGACTTAATAAATTCAGTATTCATTCTTGACTTAAATTTAAAGCTGAAATCAATCTGGAAATACTTACATTCTTATCTTTTTTGGTTGTGAGCCTAGCCTTTAACTGCTGAGCCATCTTCCCCAGCCCAATACTTACATTTTTTAATATCTGCCCTAATCTAAAAGTTGTCATCATGTTTAATGGGGAAATAATAGAAACATTCTTGTAAAGAGTTTTAAAGTCTTTTCATTGTTATTTAATATTGTTTTGCCAGGCCAGCAAGATGGCTGATCAAGTAAAAGCACTTTCCATGCAAGCCAGGTAGCTTCTCCTCAGTTCTGTCTTTGGGACACATGGTAGAAGGAAATAACTTGATTCCCAAAAGTTGTCCCAAAAGTTGGGACCTTGTCACACACACCCAAGCTCACACACTACCTGCTCGTCTATGTACCTAACCCCACCTCAATAAATTCAATTTTTAAAAATGATCTGCAGATATTTATTGGCCAAAGCAGTTAGATAAAGGCGGGGAGGACCAAAAAATTGGAAAGAACTTGATAAAAAAAATAATTTGATAAATGACTTAGTCTACACATAAAGGCCCAATAGTTAACTGAGAGACTCTGACAGATAGAATTGGTGTGGACACCAGGGAATAAAATTTATAAAGAGAAGCCAGTAATCTTCAGGTCTCTGATTAGTAACTAGTTAAAAGTATACCAAAAGAAAGGAATTTAGCAGCAGTAGGACAAAAAATAAATAAATAAATAAATAAAAATCTAGAAATAAACCAAACTAGAAATGCGTGTATATAAATTACACGAGAAAAGATATTGTACATGATAAGTCTACATGGAATTCTAGCCTAAGTATTCAGATATAGAACTAAATGTCAGCAGGATTTGGAGGAATAGGAAGGAGACCATATACCTGATTCAAAATTCATAAAAAATAGAAATGTGAGGCAAAACTGGCCTTGAGTATAAGAGAGAAGATGATTTTATGTGTAAAGCCCTCCATGAAAGGAATTGTGAATTTGATCATATTTTTGAAGTCTTTATGGCAATTTTTTTTTTTACACGAATTCTCTGCGTTGTGACTATGCCATAAGAGGACAACAGATCCTACTCTAATGGTTGTGAGCCACCATGTGGTTGCTGGGAATTGAACTCAGGATCTGTGGAAGAGCAACCAGTGCTCTTAACTGCTGAGCTGTTTCTCTAGCCCTGGCAATGATAATTTTAAGTAATATTAAAGCAAACCTTCAAAATAAAGGAGACAAAAAAAGCATGTTGGGAGCACAAGTAAGAGCAAGAGCACACACAGCCTGGTCACAGACAAGGGCCTGGTTTTCAGTATGGAAGAAATGAACTAGTTGCAGAAAAAGTAAGTAAAAGCTTCTTACTTTTACTTTTGAGCACACATTCATCTTGGCTCATAAGAAAAATGGAAATTGTTATAATATGATGTGTCCAAAACCAAATTCACTTCCACAATTCTCTTTTCACTGTAACTGAACCCCTTGTTATTTAGGTACACTTCATATTGGAAAATACTTTGAACAGCAAAATTTTAGACATGCTCTAATAATTTAAATAGAAATAATGCCCTTCCTAGCTTATCAAAAAATCCTTTTATATTATTAGAACATTCTGTTTATGTTTTGAGACAGTAGCTCTGACTGTCCTAAAGTAAACACCTGCCTCTGCCATCTCAGTTGTGGGATTGCAGAAATGTGCCACTGCACTCTGTTTCCCAAGTGCTGGGATCAAACATGTGCTCACCCAGCTATATGCCCATTTTAAAATACCTCATAATTCTGAATGATATAAACCTTTAAGGGGCTGGAGAGATGGCTTAGCAGTTAAGAGTTTGTGCTGCTCTTGCAGAAGATGCAAGTTTGGTTCCCAGCACCCATGTTCATTGATTCACATCTGCCTGTAACTCCAGCTCCAGAGGATCCCTATTGATATATCTACATAGGGATATACACATTTAACAATAAACAAATACATAAACATGAAAACATTAACTACTTTTAGTATGTAGTAATGTATACAATGGACTTAAGGGTTTTGTTTGTTTGTTTTTCGAGACAGGGTTTCTCTGTGGTTTTGGGGGCTGTCCTGGAACTAGCTCTTGTAGACCAGGCTGGTCTCGAACTCACAGACATCCGCATGCCTCTACCTCCTGAGTGCTGGGATTAAAGGTGTGTGCCACCACCGCCCAGCTTGGACTTGAATTTTTAATTGATTTTAGTAAGCATATACAATAGTGGGATCAAATAATTGCATTAATAAAAAAAAGTGAATAGTATTTTGCAATATAATTTGGAGGGTTTTCTGGACATATTGTTCCGTGATTCAGAGTCCTTGCTGCTCTTCCAGAGGACTTAAGATGGGTCTCCAATGCCCATGTTGGACTATTCACAACTGCCTGTAATTCCAGCTTCACAAGATCCAGTGATATCTTCTGGACGCCATGGGCATTGCACTTACATGTACACAAACTCACACACAGATACATATATTACATACAACTAAAAATAAAATAACTTCAAAATTATAATTTTGATTATTTGACCCACTGAAGAATTGCCTCAGTCTGATTCGGTACCAGAAGTGGTGTATAGTGGTCGGGGAAGGGGGACACAGGTAAATAAGTATGCAGTGTGGTGAGAGCAAGCGTGTGTTCAGAGAGAATGATCAGGTATGCAGGGTGTTCAGAGGAATTTCAAGTGCAGTCTTTGACAAGTCTGTCTGTCCTGCCAGCCAGCTCCCTAATAATGACATGGAGACTTCTTACTAATTATGGAAACTCCACTGATAGCTCTTAGAACTTAAATTAACCCATTTATTTTCATCTATGCTCTCTCACGAGTTGTTAACCTCTCCTCCACCTTTACCTCCTGTTTCCTCTGCACGCTCCATGGTATCTCCCTCTGCTCAATTCCTCCTCCTCCTTTCTCTCCAAGGAAGTTCCAACTGTCCTCCCTACCTACCTATTAGCCATTTAGCATTTTATTAAACATCACAGTAACACATCTTTATATAGTGTAGTCAAATATCTCATAATATTTTCCCCTTTTTGTCTAAATAAAAAGGGAAGGTTTTAAGTCTTAACATAGTAAAACTGTCTAAGAATTATAAGGTAAGATTACATTTACAATGTCCAGTCCATTTGTATTTGGCAATTTCAGAGAAAACACTCTATTATATAATCTATCTTGATAAGTCCAAAGTTCTATACCTAAACCTCTTTCTTATCATAACTTGTATTACCAACCCAAAACTATCTTTTTAGACCTCAAAATGTTTTCTTGGATAAACAACTTAAGCTTTTATGTTTCTCAGCTTTATAAACTTTATACCTCTCTTGTGGGTTTTCTGAATTTGGTAGCAGGGAAAAGTAACTATAACTGTCTCATCTTCAACTCCATGAGAGACCCGAAGAGGATGTAATATTACCTCAGTAAAGCAAATATCTTCTCAGACTATAGAAATGACAGAAGCTGCTGGCTGCCTGGACAGTCACCCAAGGTTCCTTTGCAGTGTTGGAGCATCCATCTTTGGCCTACAGGCCTAGAATATCAGACACACTGTTCTGTGAAGCTGGAAGTTTGAATAACTTGTCTTGGCAAAGTATAGCAGTTGCCTTCTTTCGTGTCCTGCTTGTCTAATTTGGGCAGCAAATGCTAGCAGTCAAGGGAAGGACAGAATGCAGATGCCATGTGGAGGTTCTTTGATATCCGTCATCCTATTTTGAAGTAAATTGGTGCTATTAGAAGCAGACATATCTCACTGTCATGAAAAGCCTTGTTATTAAAACATTTATGCTATATTCCATAGGACTTTGAAGTATTTGAAAACTATCTGTTTAAAACGTATTGTTTGACCTTGAAAACATATGTAACATGGCCACAAATTAGATTTTTAGTTGAGTACTTACTAACCTGTGTTTCTTAATTATCCTAAATAGTTTCTAATAATAACTTTTGAGGGCTAGAAATTTACATTACATTGTTAAATGAGCTGAATAGTTACAATACCTTAAACAAAAGTAGTAACATATATATATATATATAGTATAACAAAAGTAACTTTAAATTTGTACCAATATACAAAAATCCATACCTTTGTAAAATACTTGAGACTACCAGTTTTTTTTTTTTTTTTTTTTTTTTTTTTTTTTTTAAGTTCAAAAGTACACTCAACAATCCACCCTTTTATCACACCATGCCTATGTTATATCCCTCCCGTTTTCCCTTCAGAAAGAGATCCCGGAATCTAATCTCCTTGGTTCAGCTTTTCTCCTGACCATGACAATAACAACTTGTAACCAGTCTCCCCCCCACTGCACAGTAATTATAAAAATCCATAACCCATCAAATGACCAAAAACCACCTACCCCACCTCTCTAGAGTTCATTCCTTCCTGTTGTCTGTAGACAATGGCATCTTTTGAGAGCCTGAGAAAATTGAGATAATAGTCAACTCCTGAGGAAACTAGCTATGGGGAATCTAGCCCTCTGCAGTGGCACAAGGCATAGCTCAGTCAGCAGCTTTGAAGCTGTTCTGGATGTAGAACTCTGAGGAGTCTGCAACAGAGGGATTCTAAAAGATTGGATCACCTGTGCCATCCAGTTTCTGGTCCCCTTGCTCTGGAAACACAAACATTCAAAGGTAAACATACATGTCTGCATTAACACAAGTATTGGCTGTGCATTGTACAAAAGCCAGCCAAAATGATTTGTTGTTATTGTTTTGGGTTTGAGCAAGTAACATAGATATTGCCTGTCTTGTAGTTTTTCTAGATCTATTTATTCATGTCTGTAGCCAGGATTTTCAAGGGGTCTTCCCTAACCAAACCTGATCTTTACCAACCTCGATGGAATCCACAACCTTTTGTTTTCCACAGAAACAAAAGCATAACCTCTTCCCTAAAGCAATATATTTTCTGGCTTCCATTTTAAAGTTAAGGCGCTACTAGGCTGGCAGTCCCTCTTACAATCCCATTCAAAGTCAACAGGCATCATATCGGATCCAGACTCTGTATTTCCCATCTTTATATGTCTTACTCTTTTTATGTTTTATTCTCTGTCTAAAGACTTTATTCTTATTTATAAACTACCTTTTTCTATGGCCATCTATATCCTTTTTATTTTCTTTTTTAAGCCTGTGCACGTTTTTTGAGCACAGCAACCCGTTTAGAGGGTTTTTCTGTCTGGATCTGTCTTTCTGCAGCATTCTCTGACCTCATGGGACAAATCTTAAACTGCTGTGTCAGCTTAGCACGTGGTGCTGGCACTGTCAGCCAGATCCATCCCACAGGAAGTAGCTGGTAGCATCATCTCACTATGCCTCCTAGCACCAGCCCATCTGAGAGACTACAGGACTAGAAAGCCACATCCAGCTCTCTGTCCAGAACGTTTCTTAGCTTTCTTAGGCCCTGTTTGGATATTTGAACTCCCACATTGCACAATATATATATCAGGCTTATTTGGTCCACTGCTCCCAAATCATGTCACAGACTTATTGTAATTATGAAAGCTCAGCCTTAGCTTAGGATTATCCCAACCCATTTTTATAACTTAAATTAACCCATGTCTTCTTAAATTTGCTTTCTTTTATGTGGCTTGGTTACCGTTACTCTGTACTCCGCATCCTGCTTCCTCTCCATCTTGCTGGCAACTATGCCTTTCTTCCCAGAGCTGTGTCTGTCCAAAAGTCCTGCCTATTCCTCCTGTTTAGGCTATTGGCCATTTAGCTTTTTATTTAAACCAATCACAGTGACATATTGATCAGTTTCTTACCCATTGGATAACTTTGCCACAATAAAAGGAAAAGATTACTAACTACTAACCTGGATTTCTTATTTTACATTACATTTTTTAATGAGATGCCTAGGTACAATACCTTAAGTGTAGAAACATAAGCAGTATGCTGAAACAAAAATAATCTTAAATTTTTTATCAATATACAAAAATCCATACCAATGCAAAGTATTTAAGACTAACAGTTTTTTAGCTTAAAAGTAGATTCAATCAATAATTTACTCTTTTTCCTATCATTTCTATACTATATCCCCCTTTTTCTTTTTAGAATGATATTGCTGAATCTAATCTTCTTTCTCCCTGACTATGGCCAATAACAACTTGTTAACAACCCCCTAAACAATGATGAACATCCATAATCCATTGAACGACCAAAAAGCATCCATCCCACCTCTTGGGAATGTGGGCATTGTGTTCCATAAACTGCTTCCTGTTGTCTGGGGATGACAGTATCTCTAGGGAATCCTGGGAGAGCTAGTTGTTTTGTTTGCTTGTTTGTTTAGTCTCTGTGTGATAGGAAAGTTAGAGCTTATCTGAAGCCTTGGCGGGAGTAGTCTCTGAGGCTGGACTATCTCACCTAGCAGCATTGGAGTAGTAGTGGTTGCAGAATTTTGGGGAAAGTGTAACAGGCATATTGAGAAGTGGATGTCTTCATTGTTCTTTAGTCTTTTTTTTTGTTTTGTTTTTGTTTTGTTTTCTAAAATCACAAACTTTTAAAGGATATGTATGTATATATGTATGTGTATTGTACATATACACACATATATATTTGTAATAACACAAGTATGGAATGTATGCTGTACACAAGTCAGCTAAAGATTTTCTGTTCTGTATTTGAGCAGGTGAAAGGCATCTGTCAATTTTATGTCTTTTTGTACTTTATAACCAAACTAAATCTTCATCCATGTCATAGGAAAGGATGGCATGTGTAATAAGTCACAAGGACTCTGTTACCAACAAAATTTATCATGTCCCATCGGCTCTTAGAGTTCTTCCCATAGTAGAAGGCTCAGCACATATGTCACCTGTCCTGTAGTCTTTCTTGGTTTCTGTCTATAGCAAAGATCCTCAGGAGTTCTTTCCCCAGTCAAATCTGCTCTCTATTTTTAAGAGAGCCATAGCTTTTTGTTTTCTGTGGAAACAAAAGCATAATCTTTCCCAATGCAACACACTTTTTGAATCCCATTCTGAACTTAAGACATTCTTAAAATATGTAGGTCAGTTTAATTTAGCAGTTTTGTTTGTTTGTTTGTATGTATGATGCATGCCCACAGGCCAGAAGAGGGCACCAGATCTCATTATGGATGTTTGTGAGCCACCATGTGATGGCTGGAAATTGAACTCTGGACCTCTGGAAAAGCAGCCAGTGCTTGTAACCACTGAGCCACATCTCTAATCCCTAATTTAGCAGTTTTCATAATCCAATGTCTCTCAGCAGCTATTTGGTTTTTTGTTGTTTTTGTTGTTCATTAGCATTTAAACAATTTAAAAGTCAATAAAGCACCATACAGGTTCCAGACAATCTGTGTATTTGCCATCTTTTTCCTTTTATATTACTTTATTCTCTCTTTAAAGACGCTATTTCTAATTTTTTTTCTATGACTATCCGAACCCATTTTCTTTTCTTTCTTTAGCATCTAAGCACATTTTTAAACATACTGTTCCGTCTTAGAGATTTTCCCTGTTGGGACCTGGCTTTACTAAGCACCTGTAGTGTTCTCTGACCTCATAAGACAAATCTTAAACCGCTGTGTCAGCCACCTTTTGGCTCAGCTTAATGCACGGTTCTGGCACATAACACTAGTGGCTGGCTCCAGCCTGCCTGAGAGACTGCAGGACTAGTAAGCCACATCAGGCTTCTTGTCCAGAATTTGCTTGGCATTCTCAGGCCCTATGTGTGGATATTTGAGCCTCCATGTTGGACACTATATGTAGAGTCTTTCTCTGTCCTATCAGCCAGCTCCCAAGTAATGGCTTGGAGACTTACTATGAAAGCCCAGCCTGTAACTTAGGCTTGTTCCTAACTAGCACTTATAACTTAAATTTACCCATATATGTAGCCTGTGTTCTATCCCTTGGCGCTTCCTCTCTTCCATTTTGTGCCTTCTGTTTCATCTCTGTGCTCCCTGGTATCTCTGCGCCTCAATCCCTCTTCCTCCTTTCTTTCTCTGCCCAGAAGTCCCTCCCTGCCTAGCTGTTAGCCATGTAGCTTTGTATTAAAGCAGTCACAGTGACACTTTACACAACAGCAGTGTGAAGGAGTGAGTGCACTGTGTTCAGAGGGGAGCATCAAAGACTACCACAGTCCCAGCCGACTGAAGAGTTGAGTCCGAAGCGCATTCTACCATTTTCAGTTGCTAAACCCATTGAGTCTCACATGCCAGTGTTCTCTCCCTTTGCCTGTCTCATAGCTGTTTCTTCCTGTGTATGCCTAGTGTCAGTCTTAAGTCAGATCCTCTCCCATGGCTTACCTGCAAGACATCTTTTTTTTTTTTTTTTTTTTTTTTTTTTTTTTTTTTTCTAGCATATCTTTCTCCAAGACTCTTCACTGTTAGACAATCTGCACTTTTACATAATATGCTGCGGTTTTTTATTTTAATTACCAATTTTCTGTTTTTCCTGTCCCCTCTCCCCCCTCCCCGGAGATAAGGGTCACTATATTACCTCGGTTTAGGCTCAAGCTGAGGTCTTCCAGCTTAACCCTAAGAGCTGTGAAATGCTGGGCCTCTGAACAATTTCCTCTTTTGTTCTTACCAAACTGATGTGCCTGTTATTTTTGCACATAGTTGCATCACTGCCTTTATATAGTATTTGCTGTATGCCAGACACCTTGAAGGGTTAACATAGTATCTTCATACAGTTAACTACAGATATTACTAGTAATTCATTCCCATGTTACAAGTGAGCTGGGCACAGGAAGATGAAGTAATTTGCTGGAAGTTATACAGAGGGGCCAGTAAAGTCCACTAAGATGCTACTTGTAAAAAGGGAACAAACGCAGCGTGTGGTGCCTCACACCCGTCCGTGATCTCAGCACTTGGGAGGCTGAGGCAGGAGGAATGCTGTGAGTTCAAGTCTCACTTAATGATAAATGGGAATTTCTAGGGCAGCCATGGCTACAGTTACCTAGTTTTTCTTTCTTTTTTTTCTTTTTTGTTTTGTTTTTGTTCTTGAGACAAAGTTTCTCTGTGTAGCCCTGGGTTAAACTTGTATGTCAGGCTCTTTTTTGTTTTGTTATGGTTTTTTAAGACAGGGTTTCTCTATGTAACCCTGGCTGTCCTGCAATTTGCATTGTAGATAGTTGGCCTTGAACTCACAGAGATCCCAATACCTGGCGCTCCCCCCCCCCCCTTTAAGTAAGTATGATGCCTCAGGTTTGTAATCCCAGCTTATGAGGTGCTGAGGAAGGAGGATAAACAAATTAGAAGCTGGCTTGGGCTACATAGTTCCAGGCTAGCCTGAACAGGGTGAGACCATCTCAAAAACAAAAAAGTGCAGGAAATATCACAGAAGGGAGGACAGAAAGAGTGTGCGAGTTGGAAGCTGGGAAGGAAAGCTGTGGGAGGCTGTCTTCTGGCATGACATGGCTGTTGTCCTATAAATTTAGCAGTGGTTACTGTGGAGCTGTAATCAGTATGTGATTACAAGAAGAGCAGGATCGCCTTTTTCTTTGCTGTGGCTGCCAATAACAGCCTTGCCGAGACGTAAACCCCTGTCATGCTCATGCAAGAGCCCCTGCCAAAGGTCGTGGGGCACAAAAGAGAAGGAGGAAGGTATGGAGGGATTTTCAAGGCACATTGCTAAAAGGAAACAGGGAGCTAGAGAACAGTATATACGATGCCACTGTTTGTAGTAAAGTGGGTTCAGAGGACCACTGTGAAAGGCTGAAAACATTGAGTTCTGACACCACATCTGTGGTTTTCACCCAAACATCAAAATGGGGTGGGGTGGGTGTTCTTTTTTTAACCACCAAGCCGTCTCCCCCAGTCCAACTTAGTTCTTATAGAGGTTCCATTGCACAAGGGCAATGGATAAAAGCATTGCCCATTTCATGATCAATTTGATCTCTAGTCCCTCTGTGTGGAACTTCCTTACCTCTAATCACAGGTTAGTGTGGTCTTCACAAGTTGCCTTATCTGCATGAAGGGAGTTTTCAGCACTTAAGTTCTTGTTGGAACCTGGAACAAAGACCAAATGTATGTTCACAAAGCACAGGGTCCTGTGTTCGTGTTTGCTTTTTATATGTAAGATGCTTGTAGAAGGAGAGACTAAGACTAATAGCAGCCAAGGGAAGAAACAAGTGGCTAAAAGAGTCTAGTTGGGGAGGCAAATCATTTGATAACGTTGTGAGGTTTGTTTTTTTTTTTTTTTTTTTTTTTTTTTTTTTGTTTTTGTTTTGCAAAATGAATATTGTTGGATTTTTATTGTTGTTTCAAGTAAAAATACATCTCAAAAGCCAAAATCCGAGGCTGCAGATATTGCTCAGTGGTTAAAAGCTCATACTGCTCTTACAGAGGGCCTGAGCTTAGTTCCCCAGAGTCTGTAATTGTAGGTCCGGGGTTCCCATGCCTTCTTCTGGCCTCCATTGGCACTGTACTCAGTGCACAAATCCACACACACACACACACAATTAAAAATTAAAAATCCAAGTTCATGCATCTTCTTTTTTCAAATGCTTAGAATTGCTATGTGTGCATGTATCTATATGTGGTATGTACATGTGTGTCCCTACTCCTCTGTATGCACATGCAGAGGCCACAGCAGGTTGAGTGTCTCTATATGGTTTCCCACACAGTTGCCTTGGGGCAAGCGCTTCTCACTGAACCTAGGAGAAGCTTGCCCTTCTCCTAGGCTAGCTGGTGAGCTCTTGGGACATATCCATGCCCAATGCTGCAGTTGCAGACACTTACAGCCATGTATGGGGTTGTACAAGGTGCACAGGGCTTCAGACCTCAGGGCTTCATGCTTGCATGGCACTGAGACATCTCCTTAGCCTCTGTGATGGCCTCTTCGTGTTAGTTTGGCAATTTCTTTCAGCCACTCAGAGGGCTTGTAAGAGTCATCAGTTCATTAATTGTTATGTCAGCCCTGTCTTTCCTAGCTTTCTGACTTGGGGCGTTAAGGAAAGTAGCCGTTTCAAATGAAAACTAAACTGGGTACAGTAGCATGCACCTGTAATCCCAGATTCTGGGGAGGTGGGGGCAGCTGAGGATAAGTTTAGGGCTTGCCTAGGCAGCAAAATGAGACCCTGACTTAAAAGTACTTGTTCAGAGTTTGCTACACTATTTCATACCTGCCTTCCTACTGCTTTTGTTCTGAAACACATGCTTTATTCCCTTCTATATAGTCTTGAAACACGGAAAACGCTGGGGGAAAAAGGAAGTGAAGATTTGTCTTGTAATCCAGTTTTTTCAACTCTACCTGAAACCAACATTCTAAATGTAGTTAAGGTATGAAAGACTTTGTATATCTGTAGCACACAGATGGAATCGGTTTTGTGGTTGTTTAAAATTCCACTGGTTTCTTCCCAAGTAAAAGGTCTTAGCAATTGTATTTCCATTATAAATGCATTTTTCTTTTATTTTAATATTATGAGCAAAGGGAACTTCAGGTCAGAAGTTACAGTATAGTTTAGTGACCAAGAATTAATTGCAGTGTGAAAATATTTAGTTGCTGAATCCAATCAATGATATTGAAAAATGGAAAATACTTATCTTTTCATTCTACTGTTTGTGTTGCGTTTCTTGCCTTTTCTAAACATCTGATAGTTGGGGAGGGGATAGCTTTTTCTTTTTTTTTTTTTTAATCTTGTCAAGAATAAAATTTAAACTCTTGAGGTAATAGGTAATATTTTTTCTTTGTGCATTTCTGACAGTTTCTAGGCTTGTGTACATCTATACATCCGGAAGGTTACCAAGATCGAGAAATAATGTTGCTGATTTTAATGCTATTTAAAATGAGTTTGGAAAAAGAGCTGAAACAGATTCCATTAGTAGACTTTCAAAGCCTCCTGATAAATCTCATGAAAAACATCAGAGATTGGAACACAAAGGTAACATTTCTTAAAATTTAGGTGTTGCGCCAAGGATGGCTAGAGAACTAAAGCATAGTTCAGTAGTTGCATCCGTACGTGCCTAGTAAGTGAAAGGCTGGACTCCATAGCAGAAGAAAACAAAATTACTGTAATAGGATCCAAGCATGCAAGAATTTTCAGGCCTTGAATATGTATGATCCTCTTTCTCTCTGTGTGTGGGTGGTGTTGTTATTGTTGTTGTTGTTATACACACTTTGGAAAACTGGTATTTCAATACTTTATTGTTTTTCAAGAAGGACCACCAAATATGTAAAGTATAGCAACAACATGAGAGTGATATGAAACCCTAGCAGATGTATGTGACCATTCTAGGGTCTAGGGTACTTTAAGAAAAAAACAGAATTTGTATTATATGCAGTTTAGTAGGTTCTAAATGGCATGCATTTTCATAATTCACAGTTCTGTTTTAGTGACTTCCATTAAGGCAGGAAGGCCTGTAGATCTGATCTGGGCAATGTTCTCTTTTTCCAGGTGCATGAACTCTGCCTGGGCATAAATGAACTCTCCAGTCATCCCCACAACCTTCTGTGGTTGGTACAGCTGGTCCCTAACTGGACATCTCGTGGAAGGTATTGAAAAGTGAGATAAGCATCAAGATGTTTTACAATGCTCCTGCTAGTTAAATGCTTTGAAATTTTTATTGTGAAACAAGGTCTTAACTATGTAGCCTCAGGTGACCTCAAACTCATGATTCTCCTGCCTCAGCCTCTCCTGAGTGTTCAGTTTACAGGCCTACGCCACCATACCCACCTTGGGACTTTTGTTTCTACTCATCATTCTTTGAAACTTCTTTTATTTTATTGAGGGGAAATGTGTAGAAATCCTGATTATGTTACTTGATTCAGAACATGACTATTCTTGGCTTTATTTTCAGCTTATCAGATAAGTCAGTATTCTGTGACACTTTAATACAGTTCCTCATATTGTGATTCCCCCGGCCATAAAATTATTTTCATTGCTACTTCATAACTGTAATTTTACTATGGTTATGACTCATAATGTAAATATTTGTTGTGCAGTATATCTGATATGTTACCCCTATGAAAGAGTCATTCGAACTACCCCCACCACCAACACCCCACTGCCGGGGGTTGAGAACTGATGGTATAGGTGATACATAGCAAAAATTAATTTGCTTTTTGCAAGGTTTCTCTGTGTAGCCCTAGCTGCTCTGGAACTCTCTTTAGACCATACTGACCTTGAACTCAAATCTGCTTGATTCTGCCTTCCCAAGTGCACCACACTCGGCTGTCTTTTCTGCTTTTGTGAGATAAGTTTTTAGGAGCAAGCTGAGTTTGGAGCTCACAATGTGGGGGAGGGTGATCTTGAACTCTGATCTTCCTACTAAACCCTAGGATTGCAGATGTGTGCTGTCACACCAGGACTCAGGGCGTGCTGGGTAGGCATGCTGCCACTGAACTATCCCCAGCTCTAGGCAGGCATAACTTGGTGTACACATATTTTACATGAACACCGATGTTCTATAACAGTTAATTGCTTCTGCAAAAACCTTGAAAGACTATGGCTCCTTTTGGCTCATTTGCTTGCTTGTCAAATTATATTGTTTGAACACATTATAAAAACTTTTCATTTCTACTTCTAGGCAACTGAGGCAGTGTCTCAGTCTGGTGATTATTTCAAAGCTTTTGGATGAAAAACAGGAAGATATCCCTAATATCAATAATCTTCAGGTATAAATACACTTTTGTTTGTAATAAATGGGAGAGTTAGTGAGATGTTGGGAAATTTGATGAACCCTAAATCAGAATTCCTAACTAGCAGGATGTGGTGGCTCATGCCTTTAATCCCAGCACTACAAAGGCAAGAAACCCTGTCTCAGAAGACCAAAACTAAGGCTGGGTGGTGGTGTCTAGTAACTTTAATCCCAGCACTTGGAAGGCAGAGGTAGATGGATTTAAGTCCTGATTAAACTTAACTGTAAGAATGATTAGGTGATCTTTTGCATTGTACTTATAAAATGGAGATGGTATAGCCTCTACCCTATAGGACAGTTATAGACAGATGAATTAATCTGTAAATAAACTGAGAAAATCATAATGTGCTTTTAGCAGGTATGACATTGAGAATGTATTCTATTTCCCAGGAGTAGCAGGATTAGAAATTGTGGTCATAGGATTAGAAATTGCAAAGTATTAACCACATCTTACACCTTTTTTAATTTAAGTGGTCTTTATGGATCATAGAACTTAATGTGGTTTGCCTCCAGTACCTGTTCAATAGAGGACATGACAGATATATATGAATACATGTAAATGTATCTTACAGGAACATCACTCTGAGTTCTCATAACTTTGCAAACTTAATAGCACTAATAGGACTGTGGTGATTTCAGTGTAATTGGCCCCCATAATCTCATGGGATGTGGCACTATTAGGAGGTATAGCTTTGTTGGGGTGGGTAAGCCTTATTAGAGGAAATGTGTCACTGTGGGGGCAGAATTTGGGGTTTCCTATGCTTAGGATACTACCCAGTGTCTCAGTTGACTTCCTGTTGCCTTCTGATCAAGATGTAACCAGCATCATATCTGCCATGCTCCCCCTCCATGATGATAATGGACTGAACCTCTGGAACTGTAATCGAGCTACCCCACCCAATTAAATGTTTTTCTTGTAAGAGTTCTGTGGTCATGATGTCTTTTCACAATAGAAACTTTAAGGCAAGGACTGCCCTTAGTTGGATTTGAAAATTCATAAAACTTTGTGTGTCCCTGTATTATTCTTGTTTGAATTGCAGTTCACTATGAGTTATTAGGTTATGTCCTAGGAATAAATAAAAAAAAAAAAATTAGACTATGCTCTGGAAGACACAATCTAGTAGTATGAACCATTATGTGTGAGAGCAGTATTAGAATATGCACAAGATACCATGCCACTCTGGTTAGTTGGAAATGGATTTGGTTGCAGATACATGGGCACCGTTCCTGAGCCACAAGATAATTAAAAATCCTCATCCTGTTCAGCAATATTTATAGCCACAAGGATCTTGTCTATCGCCTTTTCCTTTATATCTATAGAAAAGAGAACTGCATAAAATAATTAGCCATCAGGCTTACTACTTGATGTCAACCGAACCTGCCACTCACTAATAGCCCAGTCAGCCTTGAACTCCCAGTGATCCCCCTGCTTCAGCATCAAGTGTTGGAACTGTAAGCATGAGCCACCATATTGGACATAGTACTTCTCTTTTAGAATTAAATGACCTCTATTATAATATCATTTGATTTTGTTCTAAGCATTTAACCTAAATTACAAAGACTAAATCTTAACATAAAACACCTTCTTAAGCTATCGAGGACTTTCACATAAAGAGAAAAATGGGTATTATAGAACTACCAAGCCACGAAAAGGAGCCAAAGTGATCGTGGGCACCCTGGGATTAGCTCAAGATAAAGCATGTACTAGAATTGACCGAGTCTCTCTTCCCTTGATAGATCTCAGTTCTACACCGATATTTAGTGCAGATGAAGCCTTCTGATTTGTTGAAGAAAATGGTCTTGAAGAAAAAGGCTGAAGAACCAAATGGAACTATTGATGACAGCCTTCATTTAGAACTAGAAAAGCAGGTATCTAGAGTTAGAGCTCGGAGAATGCATAGGGGCATACAGTAGACAATGTTTTAGAGTTTATTGCTGTCAGAAAATTCTTCAGACTTGAGAGCTGGGTGAAAGAGCAGATGTTAGTAATTGAATGTGCTCTGTTGTGACCCTGTACTAAGACAGTTATAAGGTGGTAAAAACAAAGCACTTAATTTAGAAACCAGAAAGTCTGGTTTAAATGAATGGCTTTTCCTTTCTCACACAAAGCTAAATCCTGTCTCTTCTGAGCAACTTTGCTAATTGATAGACTGGGGTGGTATTATGCTGGCTTTTTTATGGGTAGTAATTTTCTTTGTCTCTCTAACAGGCATACTACCTGACCTATGTTCTCCTTCATTTAGTTGGGGAAGTTAGTTGTTCTCATTCTTTTTCTTCTGGACAACGGGTAGGTAATATTCAGTGTTATTATAAATAGATGTTTCCATTGATGGAATGAGTGAGCATGTGTGTGTTAAGACTTGGAAGTTGACTGGTTTTGCTGTAGAAATCCAGGAGTCATAGTACCTGCAACCAAATTATAGTGACAAGAATTATTTCTCAACAGTTGTTTGTTAGAGTAGAGCTTAGTCACCATAACCTGGCAATAGTATATGTTCATAAGATACCAGGGCCAAGTAGACTAGCTTTTAGCTGGTTTATTCTCATTTTCTTCCTTTGAAACTCCACTCGCTTTTGTTTTCCTTTAGGAAAACTAAAATGCCTTTAAAAATGTTTATTTAGAGGAACCTGGGAGATGACTTAGTGGTGTAAAGATCCTTTGCTGCCAGGTTTGACAACCTGAGCTCAACCCCAGGTGCAACATGATGGAAAGAGAGGCCAAGGTGTGAATTATCTCTGCCATGTGGACACCGTGGCACATGGACACACACAAAATTAAATTTTTTAATGTTACTTAGAAATGTTTGCCAAGTTACAATTAAACTACTGTTCAGTCTACTTCAAACAAGTATTTCTGAATTATCTCTCCATATTAAGAATTTCATTTTGGGGCTGGAGAGATGGCTCAGCAGTTAAAGAGCACTGGCTGCTCTACCAGGGGTCCTAAGTTCATGTCCCAGCAACCATACGGTGACTCATCTCTGTTAGAATCTGATGCCCTCTTCTGGCATAAAGGTATACATGCACACATATACATGAAAGAAAGAAAGATTTCTTTCTTTTTTAGACCAGGCTGTCCTTGAACACACAGAAATCCTCCTGCCTCTGCAGGAGGATTAAAGTTGTGTGATGCTGCTGCCACGACCACCATCACCTGGCAAGAATATCATTTTTGAAGCCAGGCATGGGAGTGTATGTACATCATTAATCCAAGCATACCCGAGAACCAGGTTAAAAGCATGTGCTACTACTAGGCCTACTGTTTTGTGTGTTGTAAGCTAGTATCTCATAGCCCAGGCTGGTCTCCAATTCCTGATGTAGATGAGGGTGACCTTGAACTTATGATCCTCCTTCCCCCTCTTAAGTGCTAGGATTAAAGGTATGTACCACCTCTGCAAACTAGGGAACTTTTTGAAGTAAATTTAATTCACTATTAAGAAGAACCTATGCTTGCTGGCTATACTGGCTTGTGCCTATAACCCCAGAATTTTGGAGGATTACCATGAGTTTGTTGCCTGGGCTACATACTGAGTTCCAGGCTAGCCTATAGAGCAGTGGTTCTCAAGTGTCCCAGTGCTGAGACCCTTTAATACAGTTACTCATGTTGTGGTAACCCCCAGCCATAAAATTTTTTTTGTTGCTACTTCATAACTAATTTTGCTACTGTTATGAATTGTAATATAAATATTTGATCTGGTATACAGGAAATCTGATAGGTATACCTGAAGGGGTCTTGCCTCTCGGGTTGAAAACTACTTCTATACAGTGAGACCTTGTCTCAGAAATAGGAAAAATAAACAGTAAAACACCAAACCAGGCCTAGTTTGGTGTGGTATTGCTTATCTTTAATCCCAGCAGAGATAGGCAGGTCTCTATTAGTTTGAAGCTAGCCTGTTCTACATAATGAGTTCCAAGCCAGCCAAGGCTGTGAGATCTTACAGTGGCATGGACACAGGGTACACCTTTAATCCCAGCATTCAGGAGGTAGAGGCCAGCAGATCTCTGTGAGTCTAACCTGGTCTACAGGGTCCAGGATAGCCAAGGCTACACAGAGAAACCTTGTCTTGAATAAATGGAGGGAAAAAAAAAAACTGGAAAAAAGCAAGTAGTACAAGCCTGTATTCCCATCTGCCCCCCAAGGCTGAGGCAGGTATCACAAATTGAAGGCCAGTTTGGAAAGGAGTGTATCTCAGTGATAAAACACTTTCTAGCTTGTTGGAGACACCATATTCAATATTAAGTATTGATGAGAGACAGAAAATTAGGCCAGATGTTGTGGCTTATCCTGGCTACTCTGGAGAATAGGTAAGAGGATTGCTTACATCTAAGGTTTCAAGGCAATAATATAGGCAAACACCTCTCAGAAAACTAGAAAAGAACACAGTTAAAAAATCATGGAGAGACCAACAAGGTGTTTTAGCAGGTACAGCACTTCCTAAGCAAGCCTAGTAACCCTAGTTCACTTCCCAAGAAGAGGACCAGCTCTAAAAAGGTGTTTCTGACCTTCACACATACAGTGATATACTCATGCCCATGAAGGCACGCATACTTACTCAATAATAAAGTTTCTTTTCTTTAACTTTTAAAAAGTTTTATTTTCATGTAGGTGTGTGTGCCTTTATATACAAATGCATTTGGAAGCCAAAGACCCCAGAGCCTTGGAGCTATGGTTAACATAGTTGAGAAATGGCTAATGTGGATACTAGGAGCCAAAATCCACTGAGCCATCTCTCCAAGCCCAATAAAGGACAAGGAGGCAGGTCACATGCCTGTAATCCCAGTACTCTGCACTCAGAAGGTGGGGAAAAGTAGTAGGAGTTACATCATGTACACATGAGCATGCCAAAGCCCACATGGAAGGCAGTGTTGTGGGCGCTGAGGGTTGAGCTCCGGTCAGGCCTGTCAGCAGGGACTTTACCCCTGAATGATTCTAAGGGGCTGGATTTTTATTTTTCCCAAAAGAAATTTGTTACAGTGATCTTCAACTGGTTCTCCTGCCTCAGCCTACCTAATAGCTAGAACCATTAAGCATTTGCTGTGCCACCCCTGGTGTGTGTGTGTGTGCTTAAATTTTTATTATTTGGTTTTTGAGGACAGGGTTTCTCTGTGAAAGCTTTGGAGCCTGTCCTGGAACTAGCTCTGTAGACCAGGCTGGCCTCAAACTCACAGAGATCCACCTGCTCTGCTTCCTAAGTGCTGGGATTAAAGGACCAATACCTGGTCCTTTGTATATTTTTTTAATTAACTAGCAATGATCCATAATCATAATGTTCTTATGAACATCAACACCTTTCACTATTGGGACTCCATCAAGTAAGTTTTAAGTGATTTAGTTTTTTTTTTGTTTTGTTTTGTTTTTAACTGCATAGTCTTTACTTTTCAAGACTTCAGAATTAAGCTCCAAAGCAATACAGAGAAACCCTGTGTCAGAAAACCAGGGGAAAAAAAAAAAAAAAAAAAAAAAAGACTTAGAATTGTTTTCATCTATCATCTATTACATTTGTTTTGTTTTACATAGAAACACTTCGTGCTGCTTTGTGGGGCTTTGGAAAAGCATGTTAAATGTGATATTAGGGAAGATGCGAGGCTTTTCTACAGAACTAAAGTAAGTATATTATTTATGGTGGGTGTGGGGTGTGTACATGCTGAGACACATGGGTGTCTAAATTTATAAACTGTTGGCTGATGTCCAGGGCTTCTTACTGGCTAGCTCTGTCTTAATTATTAACCCAATTCTATTAATCTGTGTATCGCCACAAGGCTGTGGCTTACCTGTAATCCATCATGTTACTCCTTGGGAAGCATGGCGTCTCTAGGTGGCCTCTCTGTCCCCTCTCCCCAGCCTTCTCCTGGTCTGGTGGCCCCTGCCTATGCTTCTTGCCTGGCTAGTGGCCAATCACTGTTGTATTCATCAACAAATAAGAGAAGCATATACAGCAGGCTATTCCCCATCACCAGGTCCTGGGTTTTCTTGTGCAACACAAGACCCTGTTGGAAGAAAAAGAAAGTATAAGCAAGAGAAATACATAAGCCACTCTTTAGAAGAAAAAACAGCAACAAAAACATAGGAACTTTTGGGTGTAGCTTAGCGGTGATGTGCCTGAGGTCACTTCATTGGGCCCTCACTTCACGTATATGTATTTCAAAGAACATCAAGAAGACTTCGTTGAATAAAGACATTTTAACTATATAGCCCAGGCTTGCCTCGAGCTCTTTTTGTTTTGCTGAAACAGGATATCAGTGTGTAGCTCTGGCCTGCCTGGACCTCTGTGTAGACGAGGCTGCCCTTTACCTCACATTCTCTACTGTGCCTGGCTTTCCTCAAACTTCTGGGGTTTTGCTGGTTCGTTTTGTTTTAACACATGTATTTATTTCCTGGGTATGGGTGGGGGTGCACATAGCCCAGTATGTGTATACTGATTGGGTATATAGGTCGCAGGAGAACTAGTGGGAGTTGGTCCTGTCCTTCTACCATGAGGATCCTGAGGACTTCAGGTTGTTAGGCTTAGGGTCAAGTGCCTTCACCTACTAAATTATCTCACCAGCCAAATATCAGATTTTTGGTCCTCCTGCCTCAGCCTTTCTAGTACTTGAAATACAGGTGCTAATTATTTCAAGGATTAGGTCTTAGGTAGCAAATTAGCTTCTACTAAGTACTTTCTAGCTAAGTTGAAAGTACAAATGTATGTATGTATGTATGTATATTAAAGCAAATACATTTTTCACTTTACTTTCTGTTTGAAATTCCTGACATGCAAAGAGAACATTTCTTTGAGCACTATTGGGACTTTCCTGGGTTTTCCCATTGTACAATTTAAAGCACTTACCCAGGGCATGGTAAAGTGGCCACTGCACAAGCCTGAGGAGCTGGGTTTGGATCCCAGCATGTCTGTAACCCTCCTACTAGGTGGGGAAAGGCAGGGCAGAGAGAAGTGGATCTTCCCAACCCAGTGCTCATCAGTCTGTGAACTCTGGGTTCACCAAGTGACTTTGTCTTTAAAAATAAGGTTGATGATGGAGGGAGACGCTGCCCTCCACACACAACAAAACCTTATGTGTAGGATCACCTCAAACATTGAGGCATTTTTTAAATTTATACTTATATATAATTATGAAGTTCCATGGTGGTGGAAAGTCCTGTTGTTTATGGAGAAGAGCTAGAGTAGTTGTTTGCCCTTTGATGCTTCCCTGAAGTCTGTTCTAGGAAGACTCCGCTCTGAGTTCTGTCACCTCACCCACGGTGTCGGATGGAATTTATTCAGCAGCAAGCTTATCAAGGTTTTTCTTATCTTGTTTTGTTGTTTTTCTTAAAGTTTTTTAATTTACAAAGACGTAGAAAACCCAATTTATGAGAATGGAGAAGAAAGCAACTATAATATTAATAGACTGATCTGAAATCTTCCTGAAACACAAAAATTTCTTTTAGAAATATCTAAACATTTTTTTTACTTAATAACAGATTTTTGTTGTATAAAGTGGATTCCTTCTTGGCTTATGTCTGCATAGTAGATGGTGACTGGGGCTGTGTCTTTGTATCTTTACATTGATTAGCTGCAGAAGCTGATTCTTTGAATGACACCCATTGGGAGTGGGGGTGTGTTTTACCTGATTTCAAATAAATATGAAAATGAGCAACTAATGAAATTGAGTCAAACTTTCAAACACACTAGTTACTGACCTATACACGAGTGCTTGTGGCTGCTCTGACACACATCCTAAAAGGGACTGCTAAGGTTTATGATTCATTCCTTTTCTTTCCTTTTTCTTTATTACATTTCATTTCCTATCTGGGAGAGGGGTGTTTGTGCCACATTGCTCATGTGGGGGTGTGTAGGAAAACTTACAGGGTCCCAGGGATGGATTGCAGGCTACCAGACTTACACAGCATGCACTTTTATCCACTGAGCCATTTCACTGACGTGAGTTTTGTTTCTTAAAGCTGGCCCATCAAGGTTGTTACCAGAGCCTCTCTTAGAGGGTGAGCCAGTGGTCCATGTAAATTGCTTCAGGGGATGAGATGAGCTCATTGAAATAGGTTAGTAGTTTCATACTTCCCCAGAACCTCTCTTAGAGAAGTGGTAGTTGTCATGAAGACAGTTTGCTAAACTTTACATAGTGGGGGAACGTGGAGATTTTAATTGACTTTTTTGTTTGTTTTTGAGACAGGGTTTCTAAACTGTGTAGCCCTGGCTGTCCTGGAACTCTCTTTGTAGACCAGGCTGGCCTCAGAGATCTATCTGCCGCTGCTTCCTGATGCCTGCTTCTTCTAGACTTAAGGCCAGGAATGGTGGATCACTTCTTTAATCCTAGCACTCAGGAGACAGAGATGAGCAATCTCAGTGAGCTGAAGGCCAGCCTGGTCTACATAACCATTTCTTGGCTACCAGAGCTCTCCATGATGAAAATGTTTCTCTCAAAAAATTAAGTATTTTTATTCTGGTTGTGGTGGAGCATGCCTATAATTTCATTACTTAGAAGGTAGAGGCAGAGGTAAAAGAGAAAAACCAGTGAGACTTAGCTACAGCTACATAAGGTTTGAGGCCTGCCTGGAAATAGATGACACCCTGCCTCAAAACATACATAACACAGAGAAATGTTTTTCTCAAGCATCAAAATTGAGGAGATAATCAAGTGTGGTAAATGGGCCTTGCTCTTTTGGTGCCGTGAAGTGCTAGAGCTTCACTTGTGAAACCCTTTGAGTGGGCAGACTGGCCTACCGTCTGCCCACAGCAGATGCCAGGTGCAGACGTTTGTGTAGCATTTGCAGAGTGGGGGCAGCAAGGTTGGATCTTCTGATTTTGTGGAGGGAACCAGTGACACATTAAAAAATTTTAAGACATGTGTCATTTTGGTTTGTTTATCTTTTGTTTGTTTGTTTCTCAAGACAAGATTTCTCTTTGTAGCCTTAGAGCTGTCCTAGAACTCGATCTATAGACCAGGTTGGCCTTGAACTCAGAGAGATCCAGCTGTCTCTGCCTCCCAAGTGCTGGGATTAAAGGCATGTGCCCCAGCTGCCCAGCTTAGACTTCTCTAATTTTATGTGAGTGTTTGTCTTTTAACTGTATGTCTGTGTACTGTGTTTGTGCCTGGTAACCCTGGTGGTCTGAAGAAGGCATTGAATTCCCTGGATCTGGGGTTATAAATGGTTGTGAGCTACCATGTAGGTCCTGGGACTCAAACCTGTATTCTGTTAGAGTAACAAGTGCTCTTAACTCCTGAGCCATATCCTATATTTTGTTGTTGTTGTTGTTGTCTTTCTGTTGAGCCTTTTAAAGCCAAGCTATGGTAAAGCTGGGAACAGCCAATGCATTGGACCCTATAAAACAGTTCACCCTTCAGCTTCCCTAGCTGGGGTTTCAAAAGCCAGAGAGTAGAAAGTAGAAATCTCAGGCTGAAGAGTTGGCTCAAAGGTTAAGAGCACTGGCTGCTCTTCCAGAGCCCCTGAGTTTAGTTCCCAGCAACCACATGTTGGCTCACAATCATCTATAATAAGATCTGATACCCTCTTCTGACACTGATACCTAAATAAATACATAAATAAAAAGCTTTAAAAAAAAAAAGAAAGAAAAGAAAATAGAAATTTCTTTGAAGACAGAGTTGTAGTTCTCTGGACCATCTGGACGATCTTTAGTAACAGGAATCAGGTGTGGTACATTGTTGTAATCCCTGTATTTGGGAGGCAAAGGCAGAAAAATGTCTTTAAATTTAAGGCTATCCAGGGTTCTCTATATAGGGCAATCCTGTCTCATAGAATAATAATTTTTAAAAAGGAAATTAAGGACTGGTTAAGAGAATTGACTACTCTTCCAGTCTCGGCACCGACATGAAAGCTCACAACCATCTGTATGTGATGGCTCCAGTTCCAGGGGTCTGAAGCCCCCTTCTGACCTTGGTGTAGGCACAACACCCACAAACATAAAATGAAATATAATTAAGACTACGCGGTATTGTGGCTCACACCTGACGTCAGCACTCAGGAATTGGGCAGGTGGATCTCTTGAGCTTGAGGCCAGCCTGGTCTACAGAGGTAGCTTCAAGACAGCCAGGGTTATATATAGACACCCTTTCTCAAAAAAAACAAACAAGAAAACTAAGTCATAATTTGACATTTTAGACTGTGAAAACATAAATTATGGTTATAAAACATGTTGCCATTTGGAAGCCTCCCCAAAAGATGAGTAGCCTTTTCTTGACTGCAATCAAATAAAATTGTTGGGTATGGGCCTGTGATAGCTATGAGATATATGTGGCTTTTATATTTACTTTGTGTTTTGTTTACTATATGTATTGTTACTTTTTGTTTGGGTTTTTTGAAGCAGGACCTCACACTACAGCTCAGCCTGGCCTTGGACTGTGAGCTTCCCCCTTAGTTCTGGGAGTGCAGCCACGCACCTCCATAACAGCAACTGTGAGAAGCTTTCTAGCCAACGTTAAGTTGATTTTAAGTGAGCATACTCTGATCTGTGATATCATTTCCTCTTGTTATTTTTAAGGTGAAAGATTTGGTTGCCCGGATACATGGAAAATGGCAGGAAATAATCCAGAACTGTCGACCTACTCAGGTGTCTTTTATTTAACGGTTTTATTTTATTATGAAACCCACTGCATGGTGGTATGGTTTGTGTCTGGTTTTTAGGGTTTTTTGAATACATTTAAAAGTGTCAGATTGCTTCAAGGGGAGGTTATTTCATGAGTAATCTAACACTTGTGTTAAGGTAAAATGCATGTTGTACATCTTCCCGCTTCGTCTATGGTGACCAGTGTAGCGATCACCACACTGGAACTTCGGGAGTCCCTCCCGATTCCCCTCCCACCTTCATGCCCAAGGCCAACCTGGTCTATAGAGCTAGTTCCAGGGCAGCCAAGGCTACACAGAGGAACTCTGCAAAAAAAAAAGAAGGAAGGAAGGAAGGAAGAGGAAAAATATTTCCTTTAACATTTATATACAAGCTTTTGTGTAAATATGTGTTCAAAGGAAAACACCCTGAACATATTCTGGGTACAATCTCTGTATCTCAAAGCATTTCAGTGTTTGTGTGGGGCTCAGGCTGCCCTTGAACTCTGTGTCACCAAGGGTGACCTTGGGCTTCTGATCTCTCTTCCTCTACTGCTAGGATTGCATGTATACACCACCATATCCTGTTCATTCTGAGCTGAGGATCAGATCTGGAGCCCTATGCATGCTAGGAAGACTTGTACCAAGTGCAGTGTTATGGGCCTTTTTGGTTTTTTTTTTTGTTTGTTTGTTTGTTGTTTTTTTTTTTTTTTTTTTTTTTTTAACCTTGTGTGTATGAGTGTTTTGTCTCATGCATGTCTATGTACCTCTTGCATACTGGGTAACCTTGGAAGCCAAAAAGTATCAGATCTCCTGGGACTGGAGTTATGGACATTTGTGAGCTGCTATGTGAGTGCTGGGGATCAAATCCAGGTCCTCTGGAAGAGTGGTCAGTGTCGTTTACCATTGAGCCATCTCTCCAGTTCCCTCAATAAAACGTTAAGGCTCTGTGCCAATGTGGCATTAATAGCAAAACTTTACATTAATCAGTTTAACATATTAATCTCCTTAAATATATCCCTTTGTGAGTATGCTCATGATAAAAAAAAATATTCTGTATTTGTATTATTCCTTTTTGTTGCCAGAGCACAAAGTGTAAAGGTTGTAAAATCATAAATTTTCAGCTGGGCATGGTGGCTTTGTGTTTTTAGTCCCAACACTTGAAAGGCAGAAGAAGCAGGCAGATCTCTGGGAGCTCAAGGCTGGCCAGGGCTAATAGTAAAAGCCTGTGTCCACACAAGATGCTTCCAGAGATGTGTATATATGATGATTTTTCTGCTTTCATTATCAAAGCCTGCTGTCCAGTGATTAAAAGGATTAATTCATAGTCTGATTAAATTTTCCCTTTCCCCCCTTTCTCCAGGGGCAGCTTCATGACTTCTGGGTGCCAGATTCTTAACAGGAGTTACAGCAGCAGAAATACAAAAACAGAGGGGTCTTTGCAAGAGGGTTACTGTGAGACCCAGCAGATGCTAAGGAACACAGCTGTGTACCGCTGGTGATGGAGACTTCGCCATTTCTGAAGCCGATATAAAATGCCATTTGCAGCTGACCTGAGAGGAAGGATCGGGGGGCCTATAAAAGGAGGGTAGAGGTAGGCTCAGCTGGTAGAAGAATCCAGCCTGCCCTTCCTAGCACTTGTTAACTTTTCAGCAGTTATCATGTTAGGTGGTGTCGTAGCACTTGGATCATCACAGAAAATAAGGAAAAGTGTGGACCAACTTGAGGAGTTGGACATTGAAAGAAAGGCCAAGGTCCAGCTGGTTTTCATTTCCCTCTTAGTTATTTTAGGGTACAAAGGGAAAGGCTAGAATAGAGTTCTATAATCAGAAGTGTGGGTCTTCTGTAACTCTGTAAACTATAGGCAGTTTCAGTCCATACATTGTCCCTTTACTATTCGAGATTATAAATCTGAAGTTTTTAAATCTATTTAAAGTCAATTAAGGAACAAACAAGCTGTCAGATTGCCCTTAGAGGATGAGATTAAGCTACAAAGTAGTGGCTGTTTTTAAAATGCCAGAACATTCATGGGCAGTTTGTTTAAGATTTCTTGTAAATGCATATGTTTTTAAAATACTGGTTCAGTCATAAATCTTAGCTAAGCCAGAGTTCTGGCCATTGGTAACTATATTACAGAAGTCTCTGTATAAAGGCTTAAAAATCTGGAAGTCTCCAAAACCTTGTTCCCGTGAGTATATAATTTAGCAGAGACTTTGATGATGCTTATTTGGGGACGTACGTGTGTGTGTGTGTGTGTGTGTGTGTGTGTGTGTGTGTGTGCGTGCGTGCGTGTGTGTGCGCGTGTGCTCATGCGCGCGTTCACTTGAATGTTTGTATCTTGAAGTTGTTGCACTTGAAAACCACAGCTGCTCTAAATTCTTTTAAACACTGGAAAGCCATCCTTTAGTTTAGATGGTAGAGGGTTAGCAGAGGTGCACTTGCTAGATTGAGCCTGAGGCTCCTGAAACATTTGGTAGTAACACTCTTGTTGACTGAAGTCTGTTTAGGGAGGGTTTGCTCCCTGAAAGGGATACCAACTGCTTATTCTTTGAAAACTGGCTTAAGTGGCTTGCTAATGTGAGCATGCTAATGTCTGTGTAGGGCCAGGTTGGGGTGAGAAGGGGGCTGGGCTCAATGTTTATGGTTTGAGAGGAGAAAATAAGTTCTGAGAGCTAACTTTCTACCTCTAAATTGAGGCTTAGGAATAGAAACCATTTTATCTTAAATTTATCATTTAAAATAACATTAGTAACTGTTGAGCTCATATCAAGCATTGGGCAGTTAGAGATTTTATAGGGAAGACTGAACAAATCAAATTTTCAAGAACTGAGGCTGATTGAGGCTCCAAGAGTCAGACCAACAAAAGTTTTCTTCTGTGTTGAGTTTACCGGTAAGAATAGTATCTTGATGCTACCTCTCAAGGGTATTATTACAAAATGCCACTATGGTTAAAGAGATAGATACAAAGAGTTATATTTGACAGAAGCTTGAAACTCTGGCATCTATCTGCCCAACAATGGGGGCTTTCACTCTGTAATTTAATACCTTGTAGATACATTATTTGTGTGTAATTTTATAAGTGTTCATATTTTTCTCATTTTGCATTGTGTAAAGTGTACAAAATCTCAAAAGTATAAAAATCTGCTTATATCGCTTGTAATTACAGTGTGTAAATATTTTCTATTGTGTACATTGACGGGGACAAGTGGGTTATTCAGGTTTTTAAGTGACCCTTTTATATTGCAGTTTCAACTGATAACCACCCATCAAATTTAAAACCACTTTGATACATTCTTATTTAGCAGTTCCAATAAGAGTAAAATCTATTTTCAATTGTCTTTCTCCGTGAGAGAAAAATGCTTTATCCTTCCCTTTAAATGGCCAGACAACAGTTTAGGCCCTTGTATTTATGACTCTGGTAGCAGCCTTCAGTCTCCAGGTCATAGTCCAGTCAGTATTTGCATTTGGGTTCTCATAGAAATTTTGTGATTCTGTTTTAGCACAAGTAGTTCATGGTTTTTCTCCCAAATCAAGTGTTTTCCATCTCCTTCTGAGTCCCCATGCTTTGTCTCCCTCCAGCTGTTGTCGCCCAGAAAATGGGATAGTAAAGAGGGAGAAAATGCTCATTGCACAAAGAATGTCAGGCCTCATTTGGGACTTGGCAAACAAAGCTTGCACTGAGTGGTGGTGTGTTTGGCAATCTTACTGTGCCAAAAATCACCTTGTCTAATTTTCTGGATGTGTATGTCAAACTTATTACCCTTACTGCAAGCTGAAAATTAAAGTACTTGTGTTTATGCTTTTGTGTGTAACTGTTTGCCTTTTCTAACCTGCTTTTCTTGTTATCTGAAAATACAGTTCTGTAATAACGTAACGTGAAGAGGCTCCACACACAAGTCATCTGTGTTAGCACTAACGTCAGCATCTGTGCATTTGTCTGTCTTATCTCCTCCTGGTGGCAGTGGTGCCCGTCACCTCTTGGAAGGTTGGCATTTTGTTTTTGTTTGAAGTGCAAGTAGTAGCTTGCTTTTGACTTTACAAAAAAAAAAAATATATATATATATATATCCCCAGTAAAAGATAGATAAGATAGTGTGTTACCATCCAGGCTCTATTGAAGCATTTGCTTTTTGTTTTGTTTTTTCTCTTCCCAATCAAAATAGATACAATTGGAGAGGACTGGCCAGTAATAAATAATGTGTGGAGTCTTTTAAACCGAGAGTAATTTTTTTACATTTGAAAAGTGACTCATTGACAAGCGGCTGAGTTAAGAGAACTGACTTGGCTTGTCTCTCAGGAGGCAGTATAGGGTGTAGATGGTGGGCATGTAAATCAGTCAGCGCAGTCCAATCCCAGGGAGTGTGCTGCCCGATGGTACAGGCACAGCTCATCTGCCTGTCAGTTCCCGGCATTGCCAGCCAGTTAATCCACTAGCTCTTAGACAGTAAATGCAATGTTTCCTCCCCCACCCCACCGCCATTTCTTTAAGATTTTATACTATGTCTTGTTTAAAGTCCTCTAAATGTATGTGTATGTGTTATTAAAACTTTTCTCGGTTTAATTGTGTCTGGTGACATTTGATTGAGGAGTGAAGGTGGCTAAGTATCTGGAATGTCCTGTCTTAAACTGATTTCATCCTTGCTTTGGATTCTCCAGGGTTTTTTTTTTTAAAGCTTTATGTCTCTTTATCTGTGGAAAACAAAGCCACAGCTGTCCACAGTTCATGCTTACATCACCCAATTAATAACTTGCTGTATTCTCTACAGTCAGGAATTTAATAATCTCATTCTTACCTCATTCTCCACATCCATTCAGCTGCTATCATGTTAGGGTTTGGTGTTGAGCAACACAAAACTCATGATTCTTACCTGCTGGTGTCTGGGGAAAACAGACAGAAGAGGAAAAAGTACTCTGTGTGTTGTATTCCAGAACCCAGGATCAAGAAAGATGGTTTTACAATGCCGAAGAGCCATTTGTAACCTGGCAGACAGTTACAGATTGTGATACGTCAGCTGTAGGAAAGGTGGGACCTCATAAGAGAAATGTGTGACCTCATAGAAGGCCGAGGCATTGTTGTGAGAGCCACAGTGTCACAGCCATGCAGGTATCTCCTCTCTTATGGTAGACAAGGTAGAGAAAATGGATGGTGACAGCCCAGGTGTGGGCATAAATACTAAGGGATAGGCCTGTAGTTTAAAGAAAGGACCTAGGCTTGGCCTCCTGCCTCAGATCACCATACTTGCCATTGCCTTTGTTGGCAAGTTACCCGAGTTTCTTCTGCCTGTTGAAAGGAATGACTCAGCACAAAGTCTGCCTTGCAGCATGAACAGAAGACCTTAGCTATTGTTTCTTAGCTCCAAGAAGGCCAGAAGAGGGCACCAGACTTCATTACATGTGGTTTCTGGAACTTGAACTCAGGACCTCTGGAAGAACAGGCAGTGTCTTAACCCTGAGCCATTTCTCCAGCCCCTTCTCCCCCCAAGGAGGCTCTTTTTAAAATAAGAAAGTTGAGCCAGGTGGTGATGGCCCACACATTTAACCCCAGCATTCAGGAGGTAGAAGCAGGTGGATCTCTTGAGTTCGAGGCCAGCCTGGTCTGCAGAATGAGTTCCAGGATGTCTAAAGATTTTGATGTTCCTGGAGAAAATAGTTAAGTACTTAATGTGGCTGTTCTTCCAAAGATCTGGATTCCCATCACTTACGGTGGCTAACAACTGTAACCCCTGTGCCCTCTTCTGACTTTTATGGGCAGCAGGCATGAACCTAATGCTCAGCTACACATGTAGGGAAGAAACACACATAAAATAATAACTAATTAATTCTGAAAAGAAAATTCATCAGAAGCAGGCAACTGTGTGCTTGCTTCTAAATAAGACCTTAGCTCCAGCAGTCAGCTGGGGATGCTGCTCCTTCAGACTGGGTACTGTAGAGGCTTTCACCCCTGTTCCTGCTGCCAAAAATATAATTCTGATGTAGGGCTACAGCTCATGCCTATAATCCCAGCATAAGGGAGGCAGAGGCAGGAGGATCACAAATTTGGGTCATCTTGGGCTACAGTTTGAGACTCAGTCTTTGACACCACTACCAACCAAGCATGCTGCTGATGGAGGGTGTTTTTCCAGCACCTGCAGACATGTCCTGACACATCCTTCTTAATAACCAGGCCTTGGGTCAGGGGAAGCCAAACCACAAAGTCCAGCTTTGGGCCTGACTTAAAGTGGCTAAAGTTCTGAGAAGACATCACAGGCTTCTGAGACACGGTAAGTCTACATACAGCATTGTTGCACATGTGGAAGTCAATACCAAAAGATCACACCCCCATAAGGAAAGTTCTGGGCGACTGGAGGTAGAGAGAGCAGAGCAGGAGCAAAGGCACCGTAGTGAGGAGACAAGGCCTACACTCTCATGCCTCCGAACCTCTGTCTAAAGAGTTTAAGGTAATACGCTGCATCTCCCCAAGTTCCCAACACAAGGAGTTCACTTCTATGTGCCAACCCTAGAGCCAAACCAGCCCTGAAGTGTCTGTCAGGACACCATCGCTACCATCCTCAGTCACTGTCTTACAGCAGAGCTGGGGAAGGCAGTCCAGCCAATGCAGTAAGATATCCTGTTGCACTGCACACCCATTGGGGCATGGGGACAGGTGCAAACGAGACCTGTGGAATCTAGGTCTGGGGTGCCGGACTCCAGCTCCATTCCCAATTGGAGACAGAGCATCCGGGGACATCCTTGGAGTGGGAACCCATGATGGTCATTTCTGGTATAAGTGATTTCTTCCCGAATAAACATCAATCAGCCTATATTGTGTCCCATAATCTTATCTCCCACACAATAAGTGAAAGTTTGTTTGTGTTCTCCAAGAACTGTTAAGCAGCTAGCAGTGATATCAAGGATGAGTAACACCCCACTCAACAAATGAACTTCCTCTGTCCCAGGGAACAAAGTCACTACTATATTAGAACTATTTTTTTTCTTCTTTTGACACAAGACCTTATAGCCCAGGCTGGTCTTGAAATTGTGTAGCTGAGCTTGACCTTGAACTGAGCCTCCTACTTCCGCTGCAGAGATGGAAGGTGTGTCCCAAACAACCTGTTCCAGTAAGTGATAACTTATTTGGATTTCAAGCCTTCACAGTCAAGACTTTTTCTCTTAACCAGCTTGATTTGCAAGGAGTGGAGTTGTCTATTAAGAAAGTTCCCTACAGAAAGATGGGGGGATGCTGAGATCGAAGTGTGAACAGAGCAGTAAGGAATGGATTGTGTCTTGCCAAAAACACTGAAGTAAATGCCCAAGACAGTTTTTTAAAAGTGTCATCGTAGATTTGGCTTTGAAACCATACATTTTATTCATTTAAAAGGGTGCAAGAGCCGAGTGGTGGTGGCGTACGCCTTTAATCCCAGCACTCAGAAGGCAGAGGCAGGCGGATCTCTTGAGTTCAAGGCCAATCTGGTCTACAGATCCAGTTCTAGGACAGCCCAGGCTACATACAAAAACCCTGTCTTAAAAAACCAGCAACAATAAAAACAAAAAGGTGTAAGATTCTACATCAGCCATCACAACCACGCAGAGATCTCACCTCAGAGCTCAGTGCTGTGTCTAGCATGCTTTGGACCTGGAAACCAGACTAGGGCAGAGGAGGAATAAAAGACTCTCTCTCTCTCTCTCTCTCTCTCTCTCTCTCTCTCTCTCTCTCTCTCTCTCACTCATTCATACAGAAAAGCTGTGATTGGGTGAGCTATGTTCCACTCTGATGGAGCAGCACCCCAGTCACCAGCGACCTGACCCTCTGAATGTATTATGTGCAGCACAGGAAGTAGTAAGCTCATCTCCATATGGGGTCTCTATTGGGAGCAAACTCAGGTTGCTGTTATCCAGGAGGAGGAAGCTATAGTTGCTAGTTTTTATGCACAATGATCAGCCATTCTTATTGGGGAGAGTGCGGCAGGATTTCTCTGTGTAACAGCTCTGACTGTCTTGGACTCACGATGTAGACAGGGCTGTCCTCAAACTCACAGAGATCCACCTCCTCTGCCTCCTAGTGCTTGTTCAACCATTTGTAAACACTGTTGGTTGCACACACTGTTGTACTTGCACAAACTCCCAGCGTCTGTGCTGGATCTGCTAAAGGTGCAGGTCACCCAGAGGCCTGAGGTATTGCCCCTGACATGGCCATGCCCATGTCAACCAGTACACTTTCACTCAGGACTTCAGGCTTTCTCAGCTCCTACAGCTCAGTGAGCCACAGAACCTGCCACACTGGCCTACTCACTTCCCCATGAGGGATGTGGAGTCAGCATCCCAAGTCTGTGAACTTGGGGAGCCAGATTTCTTAGCTCACTGGTCCCTACAGTTTCTCTACAATGACAGGTATCCAATACCTGGCTGGCAGTCTTCTGTCCTCTTCCTTCCAATCCACTTTCCCACAAAGCCTACAGTCTTGATTCAGTCTGTACCGAATCTGTCAGCTCTTCTGAAGTCTTTCTAAGCTATTAGCTGGCCTCTCCCCCTCTATCTTCCTCTAAAAACACTCCTGTCTCACCAAAGCAAACCCACCAGCCTTTCGTATGTTCCTTCTCTTCATATCCCACACAAGCCTGTCTGTTCTGGTCATTTTCCCCAGGCTTGCCTAGCAGCTAACCCTTCTCAGACTCTTCCAATCCTGTCCTCCATCAACTCAACAAATTTCAAGCAAGTTACAATCTGCTTAGAACCTGTCTTCCCAGCTATAAAATGAAGCTACTAACTCCTCAGAATGGGATGGGGCCACAGAAAACGAAATAAATCAGGGCAATCTAGAAAGTGTGTGCTTCCCTTGGGAGGTGAGATGGCCCAACATAATAAAGGTGTCACCAAGCCTGACAACCTCTGAGCTCTATCCCCACATGGTGGACAGAGAACAGACTCCCTGCAATTTATCCCTTGGTCTGCTACACATGAGTGGGAACAAAATAAATACAAGAAATGTTGAAAGTGTGTGCACTTTTGAATATAAGCATTTCTCCCAGTCTCCCCCGCTGCACCCCACACACAGTAAGTAAGTATCCTGTTTGCAGAGTGCCAGGAGACATTCTGACAGGGGGTGGAAGTGTGATCTGGGCCCTTCTGTCTAGCATCTGCAGCCACACAGGGTTCCTAACTGTATGAGCTTTGGGGAATCCTGGAAGAGCAATGAAGTCTCTCCCCAGGCTCGTCGGTTTAATATGCCACTAGAAGCCCACTCAAACATCTAGGCACATGCAAGTCTGTTCTTTAGACTTACTTTGGTCCTCTTTGGCCATCGTAATATTGTCATGGGTTGGGGTGGGAATGTTCATGGCCACTAGGTTTCACTAGGATTTAAGGCTGAATTCACTGTTCATTTTGGTTTTGGTTTTCTATGGTGCTGGGGATAGAACCAGGGTGTCCTGCATGATAGGCAAGCACTGTAACCTTGAGTCACAACCCCAGCCCTAGATTCATTCTAATAATCCTTGGGAAGGAGAAGAGCCTGAATTTGCAGGCCAGATCATCCTAAAGGAGTTGGGAAAGGAGGTTGAAGCTGGGAAGCAAAGGCAATTTGGTTGACTGGGAACACTGAAAGTTTGGCGATAAGAATGATGATGGTAAATGAGAAGAAACGCAGTCCCTGAGGTGAACCTAGATTTGGACTAAGATTCCGTGCGCATGGTCATGGCTTATTTATGCACAAAGAGCATTTTCTGTGTGTCCTCCATTCTTCCAGGCCCACAGTTCACCCACTCACACCGCAAACTGAACAGCATGGGGGGGCGGGGGGAGAGGAGGAACCATACACCTTGAACTGGGAACCAGGAGCTACCCAGAAGCCTGATACCTTTACTGTAGTCCCCATCTGCACACAGGCACCCTAGGCCAAAGGCAGGAGGGCATGGTAAACATGTTTTGCAAGAAGTGCAGGTTAGAGAGCAAAGTACAGGACTCAGGGACCCGAGGTTTACGCGTCCCTGCAATAGGTAAATGGGAGGGGTCTTAGGACCAGGGCAGACTGGCAGGCTCAGCCAGTTTCAGGGCGCACGCGGTGGTGAGAACCCACCACCACTAAGGGGCGGGCGGTACCCAGATCGACTGAGCTTGGAAGGGGACGCCAGGAGCCGTGGGCCTCGAGCATCTCCCACAAATCGCGTCTATTGTGCGTGGGGGGCGCGAAGGAGGGCGGGCGCCCTTCCCCGCCCCCGCCTCCGGCCCGCCTCCGGCCCCCGCCCCACCCCCGGCTCCGCCTCCACCCCGCCTCGCTCCGGCCGCGGCCCCTTCCTCCCGCAGCTGGTGCTGTGGGGCCGCGGAGCCGCACGTCGCTGTCTCTACGGCCCCGGATCCCAGCGCAAAGGTGAGGGAGGCTGGGGAGTGCGGGCGGTGGCAGGGCCGGGGGCCGCGGTCGGGCAAAGCCCTGCCCACGTCCATTCCACCCTCCAAGCTAGGCCAGGCCTTTCTCTCCGCCGAGACCCCCGGTCCCGCATACAAGGTTCTGGAGGGGCTCGGGCCAGGCCTCGGGTCGCGCAGGACGCAGACCCGCTTTCGCGGTGTCGGGGTCCGCAGCGGGGCAGGGACCTGCATAGAGAACAATGTTCCCCTGGATCTGGGTCATGTCTCCTGGCGTCCGGCGGGATCGAAGGAGAGCTTGTCCTCGAGCTGCAGCAGTAGATACTGAGGTTAGATCTGATCAAAGGAGCGAACAGTGGACTGTCCAGGATGGTGGAGGGAGGGGAAGATGAGGGAGAGACGCCCTCAAGACAGGTGAGACCGCCATCCTACTGGGCAAAGGGAAATATGCTGCTAACCCCAGGCAGGTGGACAGCAGGTATGAAGGTCGAGTGCCTATTGAGCCTGTTGTTAGGGGGAGTTCTCCCCTCCTTAGTTTTCTCCACCCTAGGGTCTAACAGGAGATGATCAGAGTTCAGCAGGCAGGCCCTGGGAAGGAACCCAAACTTGGAGTGAAGTGTGGGGTGTGAACTAGAGACCTTGAACCCCCTTAGTAATGAGGGAGGGGTGGCATGCTCCACCTCCACCCCACGCCCATTAACCCGGCCCTCCCGACAGGTTAAGTGGAGGCTTCAGCCCAGCTCCCCCGATCTAGAACTGCAGTCTTCTGTAAGGGGAAAGAAGGCTGCTGAGGTAGCATCCCATCTTCCCTTTACTAACTCTGAGAGTCTCCTCCTTTCTGGGTTAGTTGTCCATTCTCCGTTTCAGGAACTCACCCCAGGTCAGAAGCCTCGCCAGACAAACACACACACAGAGCAAGCTGGCCTTACAGCCAGGACTTTCAGAAAAGGTGTCAGGATTTTCTGCTGTGCGTCTCACCCCAGCAAACACTGGCAGCCTGCAGCCAAGCCTGCAGCAAAAGCTGTACCCCTTTTTGCATTTCACGAGTGCTTGTCTCTGCCCAGATGTAATTGTGTTTGGGAACTCTGAATACATGTGTGCATCTGTACCTGGCCCACTATCAACAGTTTTGTGTGCATGCCCCTATACAAATGTGTGTGGACAAGAATCTCCTGTTGAATAGGAAGCAATGTATGTAGCCCTGCTCGTTTACCTCTGGATGGACGGCATGTAAGCACAACTTTATGTGTATATATTACTTTGTGTGGCCTTGGCCCTTTGTGTGAACATAACTTTTGCTAAGCCTCTGTGGGGGTGCATGCATGACTCTCGTAAATACGTGTGCTCTCCAGCCTACTTGAACATGTTGCACTCCTGTGAGCAAGTGTGTCACATTCGTCGAGAACCACATGACTCAAATTAAGTGCACACATGTGCCCATGCACTCCACATGGAGTTTCTCTGACCTGTGATGTGTTCTGCCTGCCTGATCCTTGGCACTAACTTCCTCCAGCCCTAGGGCTCCCCTTCTGTGCTGAGCAAATAGGAGGCCCCAAATGTAAACAGGTGTGCCTTCACAGCCAGGTGGAGCTCAGATAGCCTGAAACCTCCTGTTATCCCAGCCCTCAAAGCAAGAGCTTGAGGCCCTTCCTGTGGCTCAGAGGTCTCTGTTCTTCCTCTCATACTCTTCCTCTCAACATGCTAACCTTTGACTCCTGAGCAGACCCTCCAAATTCCTGCTATTCCTCTGACGAGCCACATTTCCCTCCCCTCTCTTTAAGGCCATATAGTTAATATTTGACCCAGAAGGAAGGGGAGAGGCTGTGACACCCTCTGACCCTGCCATGGGCGTCTGGTGACATTGGGTGGATCAGGCGTCTTCCACACCTTGCCCAGACCAGGAAATCTTTGGGAGTCCCCCAGAGATAAGAGGGAGGCCACATCACACACCTCCACCTCAGCCATGGGACTAAAGGTGGCCAGCAGTCTTGGGGTCCCATTGTTCACTGTCTCCACATTGCTTGGGTCTTAACTGGTCTCACACACACCGCATTCTCCTGCACAGACATTACACTTGTGCAGCTCAGAGACCTGGATACCTGCACCTCACCCCCACCCCCTCACACTTGTGCTGCCTGCCAGCAGGTAGGTCTAGCAGGTAGGGACTCGTGTAGATGCCCAGACAGAGAGTGCAGTATGGACTCGCATGGGCAGGGCAGAGACGTGCACCCCCTCAGAGAAAATGCCACAGAGAGTATCTAATTAAAGAGAAATTCCAAAGGGAGCTCTCAGGCCAATGGGAAAGAACAAACAAAGGGAAAAGAGGACAAAATTAACAAAGGCCCATTAACTGGCTCTGCTCAGGCCTTCCTGCAGAAGGCTCCCCCGCAGGCAGCGCTGGAAGGACAGGCCTGCCGGAGAACCAATGCGATACCAAGGTGGTCCCAAGCAGTCTTCTGTCTGGGCAAGGACTGTTACCATTGGTATAAGTCAAAGCTAGTCTGGGGTCTCATAAAGACAGCACATTCACCACAGCCTTCTTTACCAGAGCAGAGATGGACAGATTGTCTGTGAGTCTGTCCTGATGTGGGAGTTCTGTGGATGTCCGGCCTCTGTCTTCCACAGCCCCTGAAGTCTGGGTAATGTCCTCCATCTTCCACCCACACACAGATCAAAGGGCTTTCCATTAGAGAGATTTTGATTTTTTGTTTTTGTTTGTTTGCTTGTTTTTCTCCTTCAGAAAACAGAGAGAAACTGGCACTCCCCCCCCACACCCTTGGTTGGGGGCAAGGTGACCCCTTCAGTCAACTACAACTTTGCTGGGACCCTCCACTCTCCATGGAATTTGCCTTTGATGCAGAAAGGCTCGTGACCCACCCGTCCATCCCTCTGACTTCTGAGCTGTGATCCCATGGCCCTTTGTGGCTCCATGTCTCCCCCATTCCAAGATCCTCCATGGCCCCATGACTACTTGATCCCCATGGCCTCATGACCCCTGACCTTCCATGTGGTCATAGCCCGGACTTTGACCCCAGTGATTGCTCTTCCCCTCCAGTCCTGTGACTCTAGCCCCGGCTGCCTTTGGGGTCTCGTTGGTCTAAACTTCCCCAGGAAGATGTGGGGGAGGCTCTGGGCCCTCCTCTTCAGTTTCCTCACAGTAACAGCAGTCCCTGGACCCTCGCTGCGGAGACCATCCCGAGAGCTGGATGCCACCCCACGGATGACCATCTCCTATGAAGGTTAGATTCCCCAACCTTGCAAGGCTGTGTCTGGCAGAGCTGGGGGCAGGAAGTAGCCCCCCCAGATGGCTCTCTGCCCCTCTTGTTCCCAGAGCTCTCCCAGGCCCGGCACTTCAAGGGCCAAGCCCAGAACTACTCAACACTTCTGCTGGAGGAAGCTTCGGAAAGGCTGCTGGTGGGAGCTCGAGGCGCCTTGTTCTCTCTCAGTGCCCGTGACGTCGGAGATGGGGCTCACAAAGAGGTCAGCCCCTGGTGTCTGGACCCAACCGCAGGGTCTTCAGCTCCCTGGGACCAGCACTGTCCTTTCCAGCGCAGAACTCCTTCTGAAATCCATCCCACTCCAGAGCTCTGGAGCCCCGTTTGGTTCTCTGGGTATTGAGGTCAATATTGCAGTCTGTTCCTTTATTCTCCCTAGATCCACTGGGAGGCCTCCCGAGAGATGCAAAGCAAGTGTCATCAGAAAGGGAAAAACAACCAGGTGTGTGATCTGCCCTGTCCCCAGCTCTCCTTTCTTCCTTCTCAACCAGGGTTCTCAGAATTGGGGGGGGGGACACAGATGGAGGGCTACAGATGTGCAACCAACTATACAGCCACAGTGAACATTAGGAAAGGCAGCCTTGGGGTAACCATACAGCTTGGCTTGTCAGTGTCTTAATCCCCGCCCCAGGGGACAGATCTCAAATTATCATTGTAACAATAAGTAGCTGCTAACAGGTAACAACTAGATCTAGTTCTAAAACAATCTTATGATGCATTATTATCCCCATTTCACAGATAGGAAAATGAGACTTTGCTGGAGCTCTAGTCCAAGTACCTGGTGTTCGTGGAGGGACCTTAGCCAAGCATTAGTCCTTTCTAGCTAAAAAGCAGGGTGTCTGCTGGGAGGGGGGATCATGTCTGGCTATGTAACAGCCATTTGGAGAGTATTCTGTATTTATTTACTGACTTTGGAGTTAGGAGTTTTTTTGTTTTGTTTTGTTTTGATACGGGGTCTCACTATCTAGCCTTGGCTGACCTCTAGATTTTACTGTGTAGACCAGGCTGGCCTTGAACTCACAGAGATTGGCCTGTGTCTGCCTCCCAAGTGCTGGTATTAAAGGTGTGTGCCACCACACCTAGCTAGAGAGCTTTTAAAGAATACACATTCTTGGACCAGGGACATGGCTCAGCAGGTAAGGAACTTGCCACCAAGCCTGACAGCCCACATAGCGAAAGGAAAGAACAAATTGTTCCTGATCTTTCTAATGTGTGCCTTAGCATAGGCATACACATACACACGTGAAGTAAGTAGATACAAAACAAACAAACAAAGAAACTAACATATTTCAAGCCAGTTATGGTAGCGTATGCCTGTAATCCTAGCCCTTGGGAAGCTGAGGCTACACACACACACACACACACACACACACACACACACACACACTGAGCATTGTGGTGGTGCATGCCTATGATCGCAGCCCTTGGGAGGCAAGTGAAAGGATTAGGAGTTTAAAGAAGCCTTGAAAACCTTGGCTCCAAACAAGTGTGAGGCTAGCCTGGGCTATATGAAATTTTTTTCTCAAAACAAAAGCGAGAAATAACTCAAGGTCCACCAACCTAGAGATTGTGACGCAAGACTCTGTGCAGTGCCCCTCTAGAACTGTCTGTCAGAGACTCCCTCAGTGCATTGTGGTTAATAAACAGAGTTGATGGGGCTGGTGAACCCATACCACAAAGTGTTATAAATGCCCAACAGAGGGTTTGGACTTTATTGTGACAATGACAGCCATACTGTTTGACGCTTTAGAGGCCCTCATACATGAATCATGGGTTCCAGATTAGTAGGTCTGGTAAGGGCCCAAGATATTTCTGCTGTCTCTAGCCCCCAGACCACTTTGAGCAGCAAAATGTCAGAGAGAATGTCCTCAAACATTGTCCTAAAGGACATTCATTTTCAAGGGAGGAACTGAGTGGTCTAGTATGCTTGGAAAGGACGACATTCCCATCCTACAGTGCACAGTGATATCCTTAAGGCTCTGAGAAGTCATCCAGTAAAGATAGATGTATCTGCTTTCCAGCTCATCTGACTACAGAAGTCTTCCCAAACTGGCCTGTCTCTGTCTTAGGGAGCTACTCTAGGAATGTTTGCCTCATCCCGCATGCCTGATGGATTAAAATAGACTGAGTCTAGAGACGGGAAGAACAATGGAGAGTTTGGGGCATCCTAGGGGTTAGGAAGAAGGCCTGAGCAGGATGACAAGGAGCAGATAATGGCTACAGCAGGCGACAGTTAGAGGAGACAGAGTACTCTATGGATTCAAACTCGGTAACAGACAGGAGGATGATAGAGGAGAACTGGACCGCAGCGTAGGTACCTGAGGGGTGCAGAGAAAGCCAGTGTGGCTGGAGGAGATAGAGTGAGCAGTCGGAGCGAGCCCAGGGGCATGCGGGAATGTGTGTTCAGGGCATCGGGAGCTGCTGCCATGCCATGCTCTATTTTATATCTGTGGCGCTTTGGGAAGCGGATTGGACGGGAGCAAGAGGGTGCTGACAGGTGGGTCTCTGGATGGAAACTTCTGACATGGCGTCTGCGGTCCCCTTCGCAGGCCACCTCGCAGGGAGACAGGCGTACATGAGAGGCTGTTGACAACAGACCCCCTTGTGCTGTTAGAATTTTACTTCTGGAGCATCCCTCACTCACTGTAGCGCAGCAGGTTGGGAGGGGGTCAGGTGGCCACTAGAGTTGTCCAAGCACGAGGTGATGATTATTTGTAGTGGATGAGAATAGTGACGGGGGCCAAGCTCAAAGCTGCTTGGCACAGTGAGTCACGGAGAGGGACTCAATGCAGTGCGGAGAGAGTGGGTAACAGCAAAGGCGCTTCCGCAGCAGAGCAAGGTGGGTGCAGGCTGGGGTGGGAACGACTGGGTGTAAGAGAGAGGGTTTGGGTCAGGAAGGGTGGGAGCTTGCTCTTGGACATAGATCGACTTTGCTTGTGAGACCACAGAGAGAGAGAGACTGAGGATTTGTGGGAGCTCCAAGAGTAGAGAGGAGCATTGCTTAAAAGTAACTCTTGAGCTGGGTGATGTCAGCACACGCCTTTAATCCCAGCACTTGAGAGACAGAGGCAGGCAGGTCTCTGTGAGTTCGAGGCCAGCCTGATCTAATGAGCAAGTTTCAGGACAGCCAGGACTACACAGAGAAACCCTGCCGCAAAAAAAAAAAAAAAAAAAAAAAAAAAAAAAAGTAACTTTTGAGGTCATGTCATGCTGTCATTCTCCTGAAATGTTTCTCTGTCTTTAAGTGCCAATGGCTCCTGAAGGGTAGGTGGAGGGGACTGCAGCAACAGACATAGGAGAAGCTGGCAGAGTGGGGACAGGTAATCGGAGGCATCTTGGAAAGTATATCCTATAGATGGGGGGCAAGAATCAGACTGCAAAGCTAGACTAATAGAGGTGGCTTATTCCAGGCAGAGGAGGCTTATGTTACTGCCTCCCTTTGTTCACAGACGGAGTGCTTCAACCACGTGCGGTTCCTACAGCGGCTCAACGCCACCCACTTTTATGCATGTGGGACCCACGCCTTCCAGCCTCTCTGTGCAGCCATTGTGAGTATCTCTGCCCCAGCCCTGACTGCTAACCCCAAATTGGCCTGACCTGGGGCTGTAGCCCTTGCCTGTCTTCAGGACCATTGACTTATTGGGACCCTCATTCTCCAGGACGCCGAGGCCTTCATCTTGCCTACTAGCTTCGAGGAGGGGAAAGAGAAATGTCCTTATGACCCAGCCCGTGGCTTCACAGGCCTTATCATCGGTGAGCAGGCACTCTGCTGCCAGCCCTCATCCACAGGATGCTATGATCTGAATGTGGATCTTGTTGCTAGGGTTTGCCATTTATGCATGCCATGTTCGCTATTGTACATGACATGTATCTCATGTCTGGATGTCCCTGCCCCAGATGGAGGTCTCTACACAGCTACTCGGTATGAATTCCGGAGCATCCCTGACATCCGCCGCAGCCGCCACCCACACTCTCTGAGAACTGAGGAGGCACCCATGCACTGGCTCAATGGTTAGGAGGGTGTGGCACAGGATGACGGGGGCGGGTAGGGGTCTATTTCTTACTGTTACTCCCTTGGGCAGATGACCATCCCACTTCTAAGTCTCCATGTGAGCCTGTCCTTCCTCACCTGTGTATCGTGGAGGGAGGGGACGGGGTGTGGCTGAGGGAGAAGTCTCAGCCAGTTTCATAAGCCACCCAAATACTCAACCCACAGATGCTGAGTTTGTATTCTCTGTGCTGGTGCGGGAGAGCAAGGCCAGTGTCGTGGGTGACGATGACAAGATTTACTACTTCTTCATGGAACGTGAAGAAGGTTCTAGCAGCTTCACTCAGAGTCGCAGCAGCCACCGTGTGGCTAGAGTAGCCCGTGTGTGCAAGGTACATATGATGAAGTTAGGGTATGGGGAGAGGCTAGACCTCTGACCCTGATTCGGTGTCCTACCTCCCCAGGGAGATCTAGGAGGGAAAAAGATCCTACAGAAGAAATGGACATCCTTCCTGAAGGCGCGTCTCATCTGCCACATTCCACAGTATGAGACACTGCGTGGCGTCTGCAGCCTGGATGCCGATGCATCGGCCCACACACACTTCTATGCAGTCTTCACACTGACAACACAGTGGTGAGCTCCGGAGTGCTGGGAGAGGAAAGGAACTGAGGAAATCTAAGGGCTGGAACAGAGGTCAATGATGAGTGGATACGATCTGTTAGGGAGAGGACTGGGTGTAAAATGAAGTGCCGAGACATGTCAAGCTATCCTAGGGCCACAGGGCATCATGATCCACTGGTGCACATGACAGGCCCGTAGGCCTAAGGTGGGGATGGACCGTGGTAACAGGAGCTCCAGATGGAGTGAGGGCTAAGGGTAGGCTCCATGCAGTGTAAGTCCTCCCCTATGTCCCGTTCTAGGAAGACCCTGGAGGCTTCAGCCATCTGCCGCTATGACCTGGCTGAGATGCAGGCTGTCTTCACAGGCCCCTTCATGGAGTACCAAGATGGTGCCCGGAGATGGGGCCGCTATGAGGGTGGGGTGCCTGAGCCCCGGCCTGGCTCGGTGAGCACTCAGGCCTTGAGCCTATGCTGAGTAGACAAAGCCCTGGGAAGGGAGAAAGGTGGTAGAGTCCTGAGGCTTACCCCCCACCCCCCAACCCAGTGTATCACAGATTCATTGCGCAGCCGAGGCTACAACTCATCCCAAGACTTGCCATCCCTGGTCCTGGACTTTGTGAAGCTGCACCCACTGATGGCTCGGCCTGTGGTACCCACACGTGGGCGGCCCCTGCTGCTGAAGCGCAATGTACGCTACACACATCTCACGGGAACACACGTCAGCACACCTGCTGGACCCACCTATGACCTGCTCTTTCTGGGCACAGGTGCTTCTGACCCAAATCCCTGATTCCCTAATGGCCTTGGTTATCGATACATCTGAGCACAGTAGTTCCTGCCACATTGGCCTGGAGCGCCCAATGTCCTGAGGGACCACTCTGGTGGCTGATTCCTTGTCTCTAACTGTGTGATTCCTGAGCTGTTCCCATTAGGCCTCCTGTGGGGTACTGAGAGCAGATCACACTGGTGGGTTCTGACTTTTGTCCATTCTACATCAGCTGATGGCTGGATCCACAAGGCCGTAGTCCTGGGCTCTGGGATGCACATTATCGAAGAGATACAAGTGTTCAGGGAGCCCCAGTCTGTGGACAATCTAGTCATCTCTCCCATGCAGGTAGACCTGACTTCTGGTCTCATACACTAACAGAGAAGGGGACTGGGGAGCCTGGGTAGAGACTGGAGGGTAACTGACCAACTGTCCACTCTGATTCCAGCACAGCCTCTATGTGGGGGCTGCTAGTGGAGTCATCCAGTTTCCTCTGTCCAGCTGTTCACGCTACCATTCCTGCTACGACTGCATCCTGGCACGGGACCCCTACTGTGGCTGGGACTCCAGCACCCATACCTGCATGGTGGCCACCACCGTAGCCAACAGGTCCCAGGGTAGAGGTTGGAAGTAGGGGTGGGGTACATGTGCCCTCAATGGAGGACAAAAGGCCGCCAACCCATAAGGGATGTGAGCTGTTATTGCTAATCCTGCTGCACATTCCTTCTCGTTCATGAGTCTTGATTTCCTGTTCCCAGGACAGCACTGATACAGGACATAGAGAGAGGAAATCGAGGCTGTGAAAGCAGCAGGGATACAGGTAGGTGGAATTCATAGACTCCCGTGGGTATTTCTGAGTGGCTGTGTTTGTGTGGTTTTGGTGAGGATGATCCAGCACAGGGTAAGTGCTCAACTCATACTTACTTCCCAAAGAAACTGTAAATGAGGAAACAGGTTCGAGATTTGGAGATAGTTGGTGATGTAACTCATGGGTAGAGAGCTCTTCTTGTCTGACATGTGGGTTTACTGTCTAGCAACACACACACACACCAGGGGGGGGTTAGTGAGTTAGGGTTTTATGATCACATCTAAAGAATATTTCTGGTCAGTGGTGGGGCACGCCTTTAGTCCCAGCACTCGGGAGGCAGAGGCAGGTGGATCTCTATGAGTTCAAGGCCAGTCAGGTCTAGAGAGTGAGTTCCAGGACAGCCAGAGCTGTTACACAGAGAAACTCTCTCTCAAATAAATAAAGTATATGCCTGAGTAGTGGGAGAGTGTAAATACAAATAACTAACTGAAATTATTCATAATTACAACTGCCGTGGGGTGCAGAAGGGTAATGCGTTTTTCTCCAAAGGAAGATCATGTAGCAAAGATGATATCAGAAGGCATAAAAAAAAAATAAAAAATAAAGTCAGTAATCAGAGCTGAGCACTTACGTGCCTGGCACTAATCTAAGTACGGCCCTGTGTCTGTTCGCATAGCATTCTATGTGAGAAGCACTATTGTCAACCCCATGAGGGACAACCCCTCTGAGGCATGGGGAATATAAGGAAACTGTCCATGGTTACTCAGCTACAAAGCGGCAGGGTCAGAGTCAACCCTGCCTAAAGCAGTTGGATTGAAGTTTATGCTTTTGATTGAAACCATGCCATCCCCAGGCTGGCCGAGCAGGGGCGAGCATGAATACGGCAATGGCACTCAAGCAGTAGGGTCAGCCCTTACAGAGCTCAGGGGGAAAAGACTGAAGAGGCGAGCAGGGACCATGTGGGCAGTTTTGGTCCTTATATGAGAACCAACAGGAACCCTCTGAAGAGTTTTATACCAAGGAATACTCTGATAAGATTTGTATCATTAAAAGTTTTTTGCTGTTTATTTATTTATTTGGTTTTTCAAGTCAGGGTTTCTCTGTGTAGCCCTGGCTATTTCTGGAACTAGCTCTGTAGACTGAGCTGGCCTCGAACTCACAGAGATCTGCCTGCCTCTGCCTCCAGAGTGCTGGGATTAAAGGCCTGCACCACCACTGCCTAGCTTGTTAAACATTTAAAAAATATTTTAAGAATGCATTTTGCCTGCATGTATGTATGTGCACTATTGCATGCCTGGTGCCTGTGAAAGTTCAAAGAGTATTTCATTCTCTGGAACTGGAGTTATGGGTGTTTGTGAGCCACTATGTACCAAACTCAGGTCCTCTGCAGCAAGGGCAACAAGTAAGTGCTCTTAACCACCGAGCCATCTCTCCAGCCCCGGTATTGAAATTTTTTAAAACTACATTTACTTTGCTCACAAGCATGTGTGGGGTGTGGATGTGCACGTGTAATGCATCTTATGGGAGTCAGTTTTCTCCTTCCTACATGTGGGTCCCAGGGATTGAATTCAGGTTGTCAGGCTTGGCAGCAAACACCTATACTCACTGACCTCAGTCTAGATTTGTGTTTTCAAGGGATCCGCTACAGTAGCAAAGGACAGAGACTGAACGAGGGCCCTAGAGGCCAGGCAGCCATGAGAGGAGAGAAGCCAACAGGTCTGAGTCTCATGAGTGTAGACAGGAGGAGGCGAAGCAAGGGAGACCCCTGGCCCCTGAGCTACAGTGCTGAGCAGCTGGTGCGATTCAAAGAAAGGACTTGGTGTGGTTGATGAATGAGCCTTTGGCCTTGGTGAGATTCCCAGCACATGGCAAACGGTTAAGTCCGGTGTTCCGGAAAGAAAGCTGTGCTGAAGGTAAAGATCAAGAGTCCTTGGTAGATGGCAGAGACTGAAACCACAGGCAAGTGGAGATTAGAGAAGGAAAAAAGGCCCTTCTTCCCGGGAAGGGCCAGTGTGCACCCTGGGATGCACGCACTCACAGGCTTGCTTAGCTGTCACCGATTCTAAACTTGGTGTCTGGAGCCAAGAATTTAGCTATCTACAGTCTGTCCTGCTTTTTCCAATGATGTCTGGGACGGGCAGATATTGATCTTTCCTCTCCCATCCTCCCCAGGACCGCCACCACCACTGAAGACTCGCTCTGTGCTCCGGGGTGATGATGTCCTCCTGCCTTGCGACCAGCCATCTAACCTGGCCCGAGCTTTGTGGCTACTCAATGGGAGCAAGAGCCTGAGTGACGGGCAGGATGGCTACCGCGTGGGAGTGGATGGGCTGCTGGTAACAGACACGCAGCTGGAGCACAGTGGCAACTATGGCTGCTATGCCGAGGAGAATGGTCTCCGTATGCTGCTGGCTTCCTACAGCCTCACTGTCCGGCCAGCCACCCCTGCCCCGGCTCCACAAGCCCCTGGCATGCCCGGGGCACAGCTGGCACATGACATGAGGTTGTTCTATGTGGTAGCCATCGCTATACTCGGTGGCCTGTGCCTCATCCTGGCATCTTCCCTCCTCTATGTGGCATGCCTGAAGGAAGGCAGACGAGGTCGAAGGCGAAAGTACTCATTAGGTCGGGCTGGCCGGGCGGGGGGCTCAGCCGTGCAACTGCAGACAGTCTCAGGCCAGTGTCCTGGAGAAGAAGATGAAGGTGATGATGGAGAGGGGCCTGGGGGCCTGGAGAGTGGCTGCCTCCAGATCATCCCTGGGGAAGGAGCCCCAGCCCCACCCCCTCCACCGCCACCCCCACCCCCGGCTGAGCTGACCAATGGATTGGTGGCACTGCCCAGCCGGCTGCGGAGGATGAATGGCAATAGTTATGTGCTCCTGAGGCAGAGCAACAATGGAGTGCCAGCGGGGCCCTGCTCCTTTGCAGAGGAGCTCAGCAGAATCCTGGAGAAGAGGAAGCACACACAGCTTGTAGAGCAGCTAGACGAGAGCTCAGTTTGAGCCTAGCTTCCCAAACAAATGCTCTTCCAAGCCAGCCTGTCTGCCCTGGGCTGGGCCTCTGCCTCCCCAACACAGCCATCCTTCATCCTCCCAACTCCATTCCCCTCTTCCAACTTTTTGTTGGATGTCTCTGTAGGGCTGGCCAGAGTCATGGTTAGCCAAAACCCCTCTTCAGTCTCCAAGGCACACGTGGGAGCAGCCCAGGCCCACCGGTGCTCCTTAAAGGTAGGTGCTCCCTCAGGACCAAGTACTCTGCAAACCCAGACCCAGTTTCTAGCCCTTAACCTAAAAGCCTGGGAGGAGAGGATTGTCTTCCTATCCCATTACCTGCCCAACCTTCCTCTTCTTCTCAGGTAGGGCTCTGCAGGTCCAGATGGCCTCAATGTCACCACCCCCTGCACAGCACAGCTCTCTGTGTGTGCTGGGTAGTCCTGAATTCAGACGAGACCTCTCTCTGCCAGCCACCTGAGTCCTGCTGACATTCACATGTGCACATGGAAGAATGTTTATCAGCTGGGCTGCACTGTCCCCTCCCCCTGTCAGTGCATCCTAGTTTCATTCCTCCTGATCCCAATTGTCACTTTCCTATCTAGTCTAGTCTTTCCAGTCCCAGCCCTGTGTGGTAAGCCTTTGGCAAGAAGACTGGGAATAGGCCAGCCTGGGAGGTAAGAAACACCCCTCCCCTCTTCTCCCTTCCTGTGCAGCCCTTGTGAGTCAGCCTACCCATTCCTCTCATTCACATGCGAGAGTGCCAGCGCTCCAGGCATGACACCCCCCCCACCCCCCCACCCCCCCACCCCCCCGCCACACACACACAGTAACACACCCATATCGCCCGCTTACATTTCCACCCACGCACACATTCGGAACCTCCCTGTGCTGCCTCAGTCAGACCTGTGCCTACTAGGTTTGGTCCATGGATATTTCAAAGGGAGATTTCCGCTGCCATTTAGCTGTCCTCACAAAACTAGGACAAGTGACCAACACTGCACTCAATGAGCCAGCCTCCCTCTTAGGGACCAAGCAATTGCTTCTCCTAGACCAGAGCAGAGGGGAAGTGACCAGATATCTCACCTGGCACATGAAGCCCGTTCTTGGAACTATGCAAAGGGCAGAGGCTGGGAGTTTGGATGCTTGGCTCCCATTCCTGTCCTACCTCACCAGGGCACTTTCAAGGTCCAAGGGCCTCAGACGTCTTCAGGCCCGTATGGGACAATCAAGCCTGACTGAGCTCTCCCATCCCACTTGGGTGAGGATGACTGTTATTTTTGTAGCTGAGAACGTGGAACCCCACGAGTTTTTACTGCCCTTCACCTGTACCTCTCCCACTCTACCCCACAATGAATGTATTTATTGTGTGAATGGCTGTACTTCTTCAGGAATGCCCCCCACTCATCACCTAGGTGGGTGGAACAGGCATGTGATGGAACGGGGAGCCTGGGCTCTGCTCCTCCTCATGTTGGTTAATAAAAGCCCTCTTTCCCCACAGCTTTGAGTGTCTGCTTGGTCTAGACTGGCTTTACCAGGGACAGGTTTCTGGCCAATGGAGAAGGCGCTACAGAGATTTCTTCATCCTGCATTGGCTTTGCTCCCCATAACAATATTTACATAAGCAATGAGATCCTCCTTTGCTGCTCTCCTGAGCTGGGCAGGCACAGGGGCCATTGGCTAAGGCTCATACTAGTCACTGATGACGAGGGTGACAAAAATCACAGCAGCTCAAGAACTCACCAGGATTCCTAGCTACTCTCTTCCTCTGGCTTTATCTTTTCAGGTAGGAATCTCACTGTTGCTCAGGCTGGAGACAAGCTCAGCCTCCTGGATATGTGGACTACAGACACACACATCCCACCCAATTTGTTTGTGTGCACCCGGATTGCACTTGTCAGGGTGTGTGGAGGTCAGAACTCAGAATGGTGGCTGCTTCTTCCACTGAGTCCTGGGGGTCAAACTCAGGTTGCCAGTGATTGTCTCTACCCACTGAACCATCTCGCCAGCTCTGCCCTCTAATGTAGAGACGAGGCTGGCCTTGAACTCATCCGTCTGCCTGCTTCTGTCTTTTGAGTGCTGGTAATTAAAGCTGTACCACCAGACCAAGGTCTTTCCCTTTCCTGTCACCCATGCACACTTCATGTGTTTGGGTGTTTTGTCTGTGTGCAGCCTGTGTACCACCTGCATGTCTGATGCCCTCAAGAGACCAGGAAAGTCAGAGCCCCTGGAACTGGAGCTACAGATGATGTAGGTTGCCACGGGGGTGCTGGGAATTGAGTCTGAGCTTTCTGGAAGAACAGAAAATACTCTTAACCCCTGAACCATGAAGACACTTCTTGCCAACCCTTGTGTTTGTCCCTGACAAGTTGTTCAGCACTTCCCACTCCCTGATCGAGGGAAAGGTAAGGGCTCATTTCTGTGCAAAGAATTTTGAAGTAGGAATGCAGTCAGGACTACATCAAGCCTTGTTATCTTTAACTGTTCTGCCTTTGACAGTAACCACTGAAATATTTTATGTTGTTTCTGGTTTCAGAATTAAAAGTAGGGCTTATGCTTAAAATATGCACACATTTTGAAGCAGGTATAGTAATGCACACCCTTAGTCACAGCATTTGGGAGGCAGAGGCAAGCCAGTCTGAGTTCGAGGCCAACCTGGTCTACATAGAGAGTTTCAGGGAGCAACACAGTGAGACTCTGACTTTAAAAAAAAAAAAAAAAAAAAATCACATTTTGAAACTTGACCTCAAGGGGCTGAGAAATGGCTCAGCTTCCAGAAGACCTAGGTTCAATTCCCAGACCCCACAAGGAGAACCACAAATGTCTGTAACTCCAGTGTCAGGGGATTTCCCACAGTCTTCTGTTCTGCAGGGTTACTGCAAGCCCATAGTACAAAGACATACGAGAGCAATCTCCAAATGCAGTCTTAGTAAGTTTAATGACTTCAGCTTTCTAATCTGCACACAAACACACACAGATATAAGGTGCCTTGCCCAATGCCAGGCCATAGCAAGAGCAAAGGGCATCGTGAGTCCGCCAGAAACCAGCCTCCAGACCCTTCCGTGTTTGGAATCAGTTCTCTTTGGACTCCAGAAAGTAAGGACCCTGTACAACACCTGGAAGCCTTCTCACATCACAGCTCGCAAGGAGGCCAACTGAATCAGAATTAGGGAAGTCACAAGGTCACTGTACCTAGCAGTGGGCAATTCTAGCCAGCTCTTCTTTACCCCGGGCCACGCCCCCGCTGATCGGCTCCTTGTATTTGCCTGAGCTTGACATCCGAAAGAGGAACCCAAGGCCTGGTTCTTCACTGTGCCTGCACCAAAGCTGGAGCAGGATCCTCGAGTTCTCTGGGCCGCAGCCCGCGGGGGGCCGTCCGTTTGTTGGTGAAGGGGTGCCACTGGCCCTGGATGCTAGGGTTGTCCGTGTGGAAGGGCTTGCGGATACGGATCACATCCAAACCGGACTGGTCTGCCAGCTTCTGCACCAGTGACGCGATCTCCTCCACCGACTTGCAGTTGACAGTTTCCTCGCGCACGGCCCCGTTAACTGGCAGCGGGGAGTGGGGATGAGTGGAAACGGCCAGGTCGGACGTCAAACACATCGAACCCAGCGCGCCAGCCGCGATCCCGCCCTCGTGCCCTCCCGCGGCCCCACTCACGGTATTCGGCCACAATTCTGGGCACGGCGCACGGCCGCGGGTTCACGTATATCACGACCCCGGGGTTCCGTCGGGCGAAGTCGGTCACTTCGCGTTCCACGAACTCCCTGCGAGGCCCAACGAGGGTGAGAGCCGTGACCCGGACCCAGTCCCGCCGCTGCCCGCCCCCTCACCCCGGTCCTCCCGCTTGCGCGGGCCTCACCTGGCGCCGCGGGACGAGGGCGCATCCCGGCTGAGGCTGAGGCTGAGGCGCTGCAGCTGCTGCACGTAGCGACCCAGCCCGTTATGGAGCACGCTCGTCAGGAAGCGGCTCGGGGTCCCGCGCGCGGTCATGGCTACCGGACGGTGAGCGGGAGGGCGGGACTGGCCGGCGGCTTCCGGTTCCGGGGTCATGCGCTCCCCGGAGAGTTTTGCTTCCGAGGTCGCAGCGGGAGGCGCGTGCGGGCGGCCCACGTTCCGGACTGAAGGGTAGGAAGGAGAGGTGGCGCGAAGCTGAGGCGGGAGCTTGGGGCTCCTGCCGCGGAGGGTAGAGCCCGGGAGGCAGTGAGAGGGCCGGGTGTGTGGGCGGCCCCCGCGCGCGCCGGGAGCCGAGGAGGGCGCCTGGGGCCGGGGTTCAGGCAGGATGCAGAGCGCTGTAGAGATGAGGATGGCGAGAAGAGGCCGTGGAGGGGTGGTAGAGGTGAGGAGATGATGCGGAGACGCCGTTTAGATCGAGGCACCGGAGAGGGCCCTCGAAGTGAGCTGGTGGAGAGAAAGTGTAAAGGACCTCGAGAGGGACGTCGCGTGCAGAGATGTCAAGTAGCAATGTACAGGCAGCCAAGGGGACTAAGAAGGGTGTTCGTCAGGGAGAAGTTTGAGGAGAGAGAAAGAGAAGCCAGCTGCGGTGAGTCCTGTGAGTGCCCTGTGGAAGGCTCCTAGGGTCTGGCCTAGTGAAGGCACCAAGCCAGACACCAAAAGTTTTTGCAGAAGAGGCATCCCACTGCATTAGGAATGTGGCTCCTGCTCCGACGTGCGTATCCTGTCCGGATCTTGCTGCCACTGCGAGGGGAGTGGGTGGGTCGGAGGGGCTTGCCCCGAAGCTTGGCTCCAGGCCCTCCTCGCAGAAGGTACAGGAAGGAAGCTCTCCCAGCCTTAGAGATGCCAGTGTCGCCTGTGACTACATCTGAAATCCGCCAGTATCTACGGGCGCATGGGATACCGTTCCAGGATGGCCACAGTTGTCTTCGGGCACCGAGCCCTTTTGTGGGGTCCTCAGACTTCAACAATCAGAAGAAGGATTCTACAGCTTCCTTCTGCCTCTTCATTGACAAGACCACAGGACACTTTCTCTGCATGACTAGCCTAGCAGAAGGAAGCTGGGAAGACTTCCAGGCCAGTGTGGAGGGGCGAGGGGATGGACCTAAAGAGGGAGTCCTACTTACTGAGGGCCCAGAAGCTGAGGACAGGGAGCAGGTGCTGAGAATCTGGAACCGAGCTGTACCTCTTTGGGAGCTGCCTGACCCTGAGGAGGCCAAGCTGGCTCGTGTGATGTTTGGCCTTACCAAGGTGACAGATGACACACTCAAGAAGTTCAGTGTCCGTTATCTTCGATCTACTCGAAGTTTGGTCTTCCCTTGGTTCACCCCTGGGGCCTCAGGATTACGTGGCCTGAAGCTACTGGGCGCAGAAGGTCAGGGGGATGGGGTACAGTATGTGGAGACCACCATTCCCCGGCCTGGTGCCTACCACAACCTATTTGGATTACCACTGATCAGCCGTCGAGATGCTGAGGTGGTCCTGACAAGTCGTGAGCTGGACAGCCTGGCTTTGAGCCAGTCCACGGGGCTGCCCACCCTTTCCCTACCCCGAGGAACAGTCTGTTTGCCCCCAGCTTTACTCCCTTACCTTGAACAGTTCCGACGGATTGTGTTCTGGCTAGGGGATGACCTTCGGGCCTGGGAGGCCGCCAAACTGTTTGCCCGAAAACTCAACCCCAAGCGATGCTCTTTGGTGAGGCCTGGTAACCAGCAGCCTCGTCCCCTGGAGGCCTTAAACCAAAGCTTGAGTCTTTCTCGTATCCTTCGCACTGCCCTCCCTGCCTGGCACAAGTCTATTGTGTCCTTCCGGCAGCTCCGTGAGGAGGTTCTAGGAGAGCTATTGAATGTGGAGCAAGCGGCTGGTGTTCGCTGGAGTCGATTCCCAGACCTCAACCGTCTGCTGAAGGGGCATCGGAAGGGCGAGCTGACAGTCTTCACAGGTGCCTCTAGGAAGTCTCTGTTTGGGGCTGAAGAGATGGCTTAGTGGTTAAGAGCACTGGCTCTCTTGCAGAGGACTGGAGTTGGATTTCTAGCACCCATATAATGGCTCATAACTGTCTGTAGCTCCAGTTCATGGGGATCTGGTGCCATCCTCTGACCTCTGGGGACATCAGGCATGCTTATGGTCACAGACATACATGCAGATGAAACACGTATACTAATAAAATAATGGGTTTTTTGGTTTTGTTTTTTCAAGACAGGGTTTCTCTGTGGTTTTGGAGGCTGTCCTGGAACTAGCTCTTCTAGACCAGGCTGGTCTTGAATTCACAGAGATCCACCTGCCTCCCAAGTGCTGGGACTAAAGGCGTGTACCACCAATGCCTGGCTCAATTATTATTTTGGGGGTTTATTTATTATGTATATGAATGTTTTCCCTGCATGTGTATGTATGCACAGCATGTGTGCCTGGTGCTGTCAGAAGCCAGAAGTCATCATATCCCTTGGAACTGGACCTACAGATGGTCGTGAGCCACCATGTGGGTGCTAGGAATCATATCTACATCTTCTGCAAGAACAAGTGCTTTCAAGTACTGCTGCATCTCTCCAGTCCCCTACTGGCAGGGTTAAAAACGGGCTTCCTGCTGGGCACCTTTAATCTGTGAGTTCGAGGCCAGCCTCGAGTGCCAGGACAGGCTCCAAAGCGACACAGAGAAACCCTGTCTGAAAAAGGAGGGGGGGGGTGCTTCCCCTCCCAACTTTTACTAGAATCTTGGCTCAAGAACTAGAGTTCCCTCCTAACCCAGAGCTGTGTCTATCCCCCATAGGACCCACAGGCAGTGGGAAGACAACATTCATTAGTGAGTATGCCCTGGATTTATGCACCCAAGGGGTGAACACACTTTGGGGTAGCTTTGAGATCAGCAATGTGAGGCTAGCCCGGGTTATGCTGACGCAGTTTGCGGTAGCACGGCTGGAAGAGCAACTGGACAAGTATGACGAGTGGGCAGACCGCTTTGAGGACCTGCCTCTCTACTTCATGACTTTCCATGGACAACAGAGTATCAGGTAAGAAGACTGTCAAAGGCCGCTGCTTTTCAAAGTTTTAAATGCTTATTTATTTGGAGCAGAGTCTCTCTCGGTAGCTCTGACTGTCTTGGAACCTCACTATGTAGAGCAGGCTCTGCCTTCAGAATGCTGGGGTTAAGGACGCGCACCACGGTGCCTGGCCTTCACTTTCACTTTTGAGAGATTCCCAACACATCATACTTTTATTCCTTTTCTGGCTCCAGTGAGAGTTATCTTCCAGGTGTCTTTAGACAGGTTTGTGCCTTCCGAAGCATGGGAAGTCAGAAGAGCTGATGATGTCAGTGTTCTCAGATGCACGCTCTTCTCCCTGCAGAGCCCTGAGCTTGCCTGTAGTTGACTTTTTAAATCACTGCTTCTCTTTTCCAGGTCTGTAATAGACACAATGCAACATGCTGTCTACGTCTATGACGTCTGTCATGTAGTCATTGACAACTTGCAGTTCATGATGGGTCATGAGCAGCTCTCTACTGACAGGTGAATTCTTTTGTCTGACTCAAACACACTTGTCTTCTCATGAAGCTGGCCTCTAGGTGCGTTCATAGTACTGTTATTTTCTGAGAGGTCATGGCAGTGGGGAGTTGTCCAGGGACCTGAGTGCGAATCCTTAAGTAGAAGGAAGTGTAATGGAGCTGGGATATTAGTGTGGAATGACAGGCTCAAGAGTTTATGTATGTTCCACTTAATAACCTCTTCTGTTGCTGAACTTCACCGCTGCAGGATTGCAGCTCAAGACTACATCGTTGGAGCTTTTCGGAAGTTTGCTACAGACAATAGCTGCCATGTGACCCTGGTTATTCATCCACGGAAGGAGGATGATGACAAGGAACTGCAGACAGCATCCATTTTTGGCTCAGCCAAAGTGAGTTGGCTTTAAGGCGCTCAAGTTTTAAAGAGTTAGAGCCAGGCGTAACTAGAAACAGTCTTCATTCAGCCTTAGATCCTCATGACTGTGATTCTGGGGCCGTGAAATGAGGAATACAGGAGCCAGGAATACAAGGGATTGGTTGGTTGTTTGCCATCTAGGAGCTGACATCTGTTGGTAGGCAAAGAGTGAGGTCATAATTGCAGCTTAGTGGGATGAGAACTGTAATAGGCAGTACAAGTACTTGGGACGTGACCTAAGTCATCCTGTGACATCTAGGGAGACTTCCTAGTGGATGCACCAACAAAAGTTACATGGAGGTTTCCAGACAGTAAGTGTCAGATCATCAAATAAATGGGAAGGCCTTCTGGGCCATAGGACCAGCCTCATCCTAGAGCTTCCTTTTATATATCAGGCCTGAGCTAGACAAGGGGCATTCAGGTTGAGGAGCAAAACTAGGTTGCTTTGGGCCAAACAAGGAACAAGAATAATGCAGAAGTTTAAAAAAAATTGGTACTTTCTTTAGGGGATCAAAAAGCGGTCATTAGTGGAATGACACAGGAATGGTAAAAGTAAGCGGGGTAGCTCAGAAAGTCCTCTGTAGAGGAGAGGCACTGCACAGAGGAGCAGCAGCATGAAGTCTGAGGCAGTGGCAAGCTTGTTATGAGGCTGGGAGACCCGGCAGCTCTAGCATCGATTGTGATTAGTTGTTTAAAGAGCTGGCTGGTAAGGGGAACTTTTCCCTTTTCCCATTCTTGCCACTCCTCCCTGAACCTTCAACCTTCCTCTCACAGTCTTCTTTCTGCTGCGCTCTCTCCTCTAGGCCAGCCAAGAAGCAGACAATGTTCTGATCCTGCAGGATAGGAAGCTGGTGACCGGGCCAGGGAAGCGGTATCTGCAGGTGTCCAAGAATCGTTTTGACGGAGATGTAGGTGTCTTCCCACTTGAGTTCAACAAGGGTTCCCTTACCTTCTCCATCCCACCGAAGAGCAAAGCCCGACTCAAGAAGATCAAGGATGACAATGGACTAGTGGCCAAAAAGTCCTCTTCCGGCAAAAAAGGTGCTGGGCACCAGAACTCTGAGACTTGCCTAGGCCAGGACCCCAGCTCCTTCCAGCCAGACACCAAGTCCTCAGGGTGAAAGCTGTGCACAGCTGCTTGCTAAAGGGAGCTTGACGGGCCAGGCTGACACAGACCCTTGGCCTTTTGCTAGGGCTCTTCTTCCATAAAGTCCCGAGATAGGGCTCCATGGTGAGAAAATTGAATTCAGCAGCTATTGAGGACCTCCTGAATGCTTGGTTTTCTGTATAGTTCATATACGCACACACACAGCACTGAAAAGACAAGGCCTGTTTCCAAAGAACCAGCATTTTGGTGAAAGGAACTAAGTGAAGAGAAATGTAATAAAACCTGAGGTGGGAATGAGCAAGTCGGACGTTGAGGGTAGCCCCTGAACTGTCATACGACAGGCTTGCTGTAACTCCCAAGGTTAGGCATTTGGAGGCACCAGACCTCTGTGCTCTCTGCTGTGTAGAGCCAGGCTTTGCAAGGTAGCTGTAACCCTAGGTGCTTATGCGGGTACTCTCAGGGCCTCAAAGATGGGAGCTTCCTCCCACTGTATTGCATCGCCATAGAACTCGGAAAGAAGCCGGGAGCCCTCAGTGCCTGGCCCCTGGATACTGATTCCATTGTGTGCTGCCTCTGACAACTGGAGTTACAACTCTCGTAGAGCCTTTTCCAGTTTGAATGAAGCATTGCCTTTGTTTCTGTGCTTTTTCTTATTTGTCCACCAGATGTCTCCCCAAACTAACTGGATTTCCTCTCAGAATTGGGAGTGAAGGGATGCTTTCCGCCACTTTGGCCTTTCACTTCCCACTTCCAGCCAGTCAGATAGCAGGGAGAAGTACAGGGTCTTCACATCCCGTGCCCTAAACATAGACCTTCCCTTGGCATAAGGGGAGATAGGATGGCATGTTGCCTTACCTGAAGCCTCCATAAAACTCCTGACAGGTGTGGGTCAATGGGTCACATTCCCAGACCTTGCCTGACCAGCTGGCCCTCTTCCCCTGTGAGGTGAGCCATTCACATTTCTCAGTGTAGACTCAAGAGTCAGCCCTATCTGGGTGTGGTGGTGAATGCCTTTAATTCCTGCACCTGGGAGGTAGAGGCAGGAAGATCAGGGGTTCAAAGTTATCCTAAGCTTCATACTTCAAAGCTAGCCCGGGCTACTCAAAACCCTGTCTTAAAATCCAGTCGGTTTATTTTCTTATCTCTAGTCCTCCACCCTTATCCATTTCCTTCTGGTATCCTCCCATTTCTTCGTATGTGCTTGAACTGGGAATTTGTTGAAAACTCAGCTTAGGGGGCTTCTCTTTCTCTTCTGCCTGTGAATGTTCGAAGTTCCGACAACTGAAATGGGATACCGATGCCTGGGTTTAACGAGCACTACAGAAGACTAAAAAAATGACCCACAGACTGCCAGGCATATTGCTAAATGCTTTTTCTCTAACATCCTCTGATGCTCTTAAGTACCTGCCTCTGCTGCAGGTAAAGGGAACATGTTTTTACTCTCTAGAAGAGCAACCTTTTCAAGTCAACCCAAGAGGAAGTTTTTGGGGCTGGAGGGACCCAGGGATTCTGAGGACCCTAGCCATAAAGAGCTGAAACAAATTTTTGCAAAGCTGTTGTTGGGGAAGAACCTAGGGGTGGGGGTAGTTCCTCCAGGGTCTGCCTTCTTGGGGGTCTCTCCCAGACTGGCTGGAGCCAGGCCTCTCTAATCCTGCACTAATCATTCCCAGCAGTTGGCTGCTTGGGGCCTCATCCAGGGTCTGAAATATTTAAGTCAGCCATGCCTTCCAGATGTACAGAACAAGGCCATTTCTACCTAGAAGGGCATGGTCTCCATATTCTACTTTTCCTAGAATGCCTGATGTGGTCTCAGAAAACTTGAGAGTTTGGAGTCTGTGAGGGCTGTACAATCAGCATAGAGAAACAGATACACGTTTGCCTGTTTGTCTTGCCCTACTCTCCTAGCAGACACCTCCACACCGCACAAACCAGAATGAGGAGGGGCAACTAACACACCCCGTACACAAACACATTCCACTCCATACCTGCTTTAAACTTCCCACAGCAAGATCTAGCACAGAGTATGTTCAGGAGCCTAGGAGGTGGGAAAAGGTCAGTCCCTATATCCTGCTTACAAAGTCTCTAGGAGCCACTTTCTGTGCACACGCTCAAAGGAAGTGGCTTGAGGCAAGCCTCCTGGGATGAGACAATTGTGTGTGCAGCTAACTTAAGAATGTCCCAGAGACCTCCTGGAAAGGTCTGGCCCAGCAGCATGAAATTAGGACTGTACCCTGTGTTCACGCCAACACTGTGTCACGAATGGCTGTGAGGAGGCAGCTTTAGGTCTTCAGCGGCTGTTACTGTGGGTGGATTTGAAAAGAGACCAAACTCACCTTGGTCTCTGCAGTCCAGCCACTCAGATAGTGGGTATGGCTCAGATAGATGTCAACTTAAGCAACGTACCTGGTATGCCAGGGAGGAAGGGAGCCCTTAGTACCTCCCTGAAACCCAGGCCAACTTCCTGTCTGTGCCTGTGGGTGGGACTTTATAGGGGAGCCTAGCCATGGCCTATGGGGGGCCAGGACTAGCCGCTTTCTCACCTAGGTTGGTAACTCCAGGGAACAGGGAGTTGTGTCCTGCCAGGACAGCCCCAGTGTGTGCGTGCATATGTGTGTGTGTGTTTGTGTGTGTGTTGGGGGGGTTGTGGTTATGAAACTCGAGAGTTCTTTGTCTGCTTCATGGGGATTTTCCCTCTGGTTGTGGGCAGAGTGGACCGGATTGAGTTCCCTGCAGGGCAGGAGAGGGTGACGGAGTCAAGCCTTAGAGCCCCTTACTTAGTTAAGGCAACCTGGTAGTTTAGCCGTCGGTCCTATCTGCCCTCCCCTTAGGTCAAAAGTCAGTAGGCTGTGCAGTCAAAAGGCCAGAGTTTAGACCACCGTCAGGCTACTTTTGGGCTGGGTGCTGGGCCGGGGTACTATTGGGTTGGTACTAGGTTGGTTGTTCGGGGGTGCGGGGCAGACCACTCCCCTCTCTGGGTGAGGGGCGCGGCTTCAGCCGCCCCGCCCCGCCCCACTCTTCCAGGTCCGGCCTGGCGGGAGCCGACAGCCGGGAGCCGGGAGCGCGGAGCCTGTAGAGGGCTGGAGAGCCGGAGTTCTACCGTGGCGAGGAAGTAGGCACGCTGGAGCAGGAGCCCGGCCAAAGAGGGAGCAGCGGCGCAGGTGACGCTGGGTGAGTGGTGGGGTGGACGGGGTGCAGGAACTCCGGCTCCCGCACATCCACGCTCTGGAGAGAACTTTCCGCGTCTTGAGAAACAGGGCTGGGATGACGAAGGGGTCCTCACTCTTCGGAGTGCAGGCGAAATCTGAATAGCAAAGGGACCGAGAAACTCACACAGACGCACCAACATACACGCATGCATAGACCCGTGCATTCGCTTAGGGCACGAACACACGTGCGCTCAGGAAAGGACAAGCAGAGCGAGATACCCTAGCAGTGCCGTCGGCCCGCGCGACCCCCGGAGAGATGGACGCTGAGTTTTTCTGCCCGAGGCTGAGGGAAAGGGGCCGCCCTGAGACTCAGCGGGGGCGGGCGGGGTTTGTCGCATCAGGCGGTTCCTGCTTCCCGGCCGCTTGCCTGCAGGTGAAGACCGAGGCGTAAACAGCGTTGAGCACGTGACTGCTTCGCCGACCGGTGGGCAGTGCTCCCCTAACCCTGTCTAGGCGGGGACACCCCTCTCATCCACTCTCTCCCAGTCCTGGCATGTTAGCTTCTCCCTGCACAGAGCTTTATTCCATACTCTACCTGAAATGGTGATAAACCCTCTCACCCAGAATGGGAGCTCAACGCCTCCAGGGGCTTGGGTGGTACAGGAGGCCTGGACAGTGTTGGACGGGGTGGGGTTGCTTGGACTCCTAGCCTTCCTGCTCACTAACACATTCTCGGAATCCGAATCCTTGAAAGGTATCTGAGAGGACCTTGATGGCCCGGGACAGCTGCCCGTGTCTTACACACAGTTCCGGGAGCAGCTGTCTATAGGTCCTGTCCCTCCCACCACCGACTTGCAGGACTGGGTACGAAAAGCCCACCCATGCAAGAGGAACAGTCTCCCTCGACCCTCTCCCCTCGCCTCGGAGGATGCATAGGAGTGAATATATCCTTAAACCCTGAGGGGAGTTTGCCTTCTCTAGCAGGGAAGAGGACCAGATCCCCTTCTCAGAAAATGAAGGAGGGGGTGGCTGCCCTAGGCCCCTCTCCCTCGCCAGCCCCCACCCTTCACCCCGACACACGCTGAGCCCAGCTGCTGCCTGGGCTTCTGGGCAGGCGGCCAGAAAGGGGAGGAGGCTCTCAGTGCCCCAGGAGGCAGGGATCAGGGCAAGGCCAGAGGAGGGGGTCTCCGCTGGGGAGAGGGCTTCAGTCTGTTCCTATGAAGCTGAGGGGCTGGAGTGAGCCTGAGGGTGACTGGGCTGTGTTTCCCTTTCCAGGGAAAAAGAAAGAAAAACAACCCTTTCCATGGAGCTAAAAATAGAGCTGAGAGCCGGCCAGGCTGTGGCCTGAAAGGGGGGGGGGGGTATGCGTCTTCCTGGGGCTGAGCCCAGCTCTGGCAGGCCGTCTTGGCCCTTGGGGGGCAGCGGGGAAGGGAGGGTGGCCTTACCAGAGGATGTGACTGTCAGCTGACCTGACCAGGTCACAGAGACCCCCTCAGGGAAAGTGGGTAGTTTGTGAATATGATGTAAGAAGTGGCTGAATACCGCTGTCATTGCACGGAAGAGGGTTGGTTGGGAGACTAAGTGTATTTTAAGATTGTGACTGGATGCGAAGGACTGTTGTGAAAATGCACGACAGGCATGAACACCAAGTATTTTGTGAGTTGGCCCGAAGGATTATGGAATGAAGGAATATGGAACCACGTGATGGGTGAGCCAGTGATTGTGGCTGCCTGAGACAGAATGTGGGAAAGGTCGTGTGGGTGTTAAGAGTGTTTTCGAAAGGGTAAAAATATTTGTGACCCCCGAGAAAGACAGACATTGGGATGTCTGCTGCAGAGCCAGTGTAGGTTTGAACCGTTCGTCCTTGCGATTACTGGGGCCAGCCCCCCCCCCCCCCACACACACACACTTTGAGCAGCGACCTTTCCCGTAGCAAGTGACCTCGAGGTTAGGCTGGGGAGCCTGGAGCCATGCCAGGGACAAGCCCAGGCTGGCGGCCTGAGGGAGCTGCTCTGGGAAGGGAGTGGGATTGGGGGGAGGCTTGGGGGGGGGGCTGATGTGTTGCTGGAAGGGGCCGCCAGGTGGCGCCGCTTCTGAGAATCCTAATGTGTGACCTCCAGCCAGCTGGGGGTGGGACAGACAAGCGACCGAGCCAGTCCCTCAACTTGTGCCCGGGAGCCGGCAAGCGGAGAGGGACGGCTGACCCTCGGCCTCCTCTCGGACTGGGAAGCTGGAGACTGGGGAGGGGAAGCCTCGTCTGGAGAAGCGGCGGGGGAGGGGCGGGCGCCGCGCCTTGGCTCTTTGTGCTGGAACAATGACCAGCTGCCGCCGGCCCTCGGGCCCGGGCAGGGACAGCCCCTATCCCGCTCGACGACGAATCTCGAGCCGACCGAGTCTCCCGACGCAAACGCACTCGTGGGGGTCTCTGCGGGAGGGATGGTGGGCGCCGTGCAGCCGTGCAGCCCCTGCGTGCGCCCGGGCGGGCACGCGTGACGTGGGGTGCTTGCGCGTGTCCGCGCCCCGGGGCGGGGACGCCCCTCGGACCCCTCCCCCCGCTCCTCGCGCACCGCCCACTCGGGCCGGGCGGGGGCCGGACCGGGCCGGGGGCGCCGGCTGGGCGGAGGCGGGGCCGGGCCGGGCAGCTCCGAGTGGCCGCGCGCGGGCGGGCCGGAGCGGGCGGCGCGCCTGTGGAGTGCTGGGGCGGCCCGGGGCTGAGCATGGAGCAGCGCGGCGGAGGTGAGGGGTTCGGGGCTCAGGGTGCCCCGTCTTCTAAGCGATGCGGTCTGGTGGGGAGGTGGCATTCATTCCACAGACGCCCCCAGATCGTGGAAGGAGCGGACAGTTGTGGGTGGGCCGGGGGACTCCGGGCTTTCGGTCTCGGCAGGGGAACTCGTGATCCCACACTGGATCCCGCTTGACTGGTCTCCGGAGTTTGAGTGTGTGTTGAGGGGACTTTCCCTAACTCTCCAACCCCCAGCCCCGAGGTCAGAGACTTGGGACCCGGGCCAGATCCATCCCAGGCCCTGGCACGACCCCAGGCTCCAGAACCCCCAGCCCGCTACGGGGGTGGGCGGTCGCTGGGGTCTGTGTACCATCGTGCTGGATCAGGCAGTGCTGGGAAGAACCAGGGGTTCAGTTTTCCCACAACCACAAACGCATTTCTCAAAATGGAGCCGCTTGCCCCTCCTTCTCTCTTGGGCCTCAAGAGCGGGAGCCAGGCTGGCTAGGCCTGGCTTTCCAGACTCCTGGCCCGCACAGCCCAGCTTTAGGGGCCCTTGCCTGCGTGGCTTCAGCGGCTGGAACTCATGAGCCTGCCTCGTGTCTGAGCTTCTTGGCCTCTTTGTCTCTTGACTTCTGGTCTCTGTCTCTCTGAGTGACGACGGCGGCTCTTGCCCCTGCTTCTGGGTCTCACTTTCTGTGTACCGTGGAGTGGAGAAGTATGAACAGGAGTGCCAGCCCTTTCCTACTCTTCTCTCCATACTGTGGAGCAATCTCTATCCCCGGGCTGGACCTTGTGGGGGCAATCTCGTGTCCTAGCCCTACAGAGCAATGTGTGATCGCCCCTCCAGTTCACCTACGAGTCTAGCTGCCAGCAACTCCTCCCTCAGGCCGGACTCCTGTGATTCTCAGCGTCTTAACACTTGGGGACACTTAATGGAGAGCAGTATAGAAAGACCTGATGGGACTAGGGGGTCAGATACTGTGAGCTCACCTTTCCTCAAACCCTTACATTAAGAGGAAGGGAGGGGTTAAAGAGGGAGAGGCTTCCATTCACCCAGGTGGTCTTGAATGTCACCCAGAAATGCTCACTCATACAAATTACTCCAAACGAGCTTTTCACACTTTTAAATTAACTGCCCTGGAAGAAAGGAAGATGTTCTGAGGGACTCATGTCTCCCAGTCTATGAGAGACTTGAAACAGTGCACCCCAGAGGAGTGAGGATTTCCCTAGGAATCTTGTACTGAGAGGAGAAAATGGCTAATTGAGGATAAGTGACTTCAAATGAGTTGGGACATAGACAGTGACCCCCTAAGTTTGGTGATATTCACACAAAAACTCAAATATCTCTCCAGACACTTTTTTTTGTCCTATAGTTACATTCAGACCCCACAGATTCATTTATCACATATACATTAATAACTTGAGTACTTTCTAACTAATAAAACTCAGTCTTGTGAACATAAGAATTCACACATGCATCTGTGCATGGTGCCACCAGCTTAGAATCCCAGCACTCTGAAAGCTGGGGCAGGAGGATCCATGACTGAGTTGAGGCCTGCCTGTGTCAGGCACACACACACACACACACACACACACACACATACACACACACGTGAATGTCCTGACATCTGTGTGATCACACGTCTACTCACTGCATGTCTTCATGCACAAATGCACTCCATTTTTATGCGCCTGTACATGTGCTCACACTCAGGAGTAAATGTGCACACTCCTGTGGAAGTCTCTGTCCATGTCTCGGCCCCTCCACATGATGACTTCAGCAGATGCCTAATTCTTGGTCATCAGCAGCCTTGGGACTGGGAGGGAGTTCCGGGTGCTGTCCCTTCCAGGAAGGAGCTAGACTCGGGAGGGGGAGCCGTCTTACTTGAGATCCCACCAGAGGTGGTAATGGGCTTCTGCTCAAATCCCATAGGGGTACTCTGAAGACCAACTAAAGCAGGAAGGTTTGTAAAGGTCGACACTCGGACAGGGCCTATGTAGGCTCCCTTAGTCCTAACTGAGTGGATGCAGAAGCTAGGAGTTGTCATGGAAACAAGCATAACCAGCGTCAACCTCTGGGAGGTAGGAGACCCCAGAGGGCAGCTGTGAGGTTTCCTGTTTGGCCAGCTCCACCCTGCCGCCTCTGTGTCTGGGAGAAACTGAGGCCTAGCAGTGGGAGGCTGGACACTGCCTGGCTTTGGCTCTTTGTTCGTTAATTACCATCTGAGTTGCTGATTGCATCCCTGACGTGTCCTCTGCCCAAACAGCCCAGTAATGAGGCCACCTGTCCCAGGAGAGTAGGGACCTGTACCCGGAGCTCAGCTCGTAGTTAAGGATCTCTGCCCAGTTCGAGTCTTGACCTTTATAGGGGATGCAGGTTTGGGCTTAAGACTGGGCCTTCCCTGCCAGGGAACCTGCATAACCTAGGTCTCTCATTCCTTCGTTTCTGATCAAATTATTCCTTAGCCATGTCCAGACTAGAGTTGGGCCTAAGGCCCAGGGGAAACTGAGGTTCATGCCAGTACCTGGAGAGGAAACTTTGATACTGTATTGGGAGTGTCCTGTCTGGAGGAGGGGGTCAGGAAAAGGCCTGTAGGGGGAGGGTACTCAGGTGCAGGGACTCTGACACCCACCAATGCCCTGCTCACAGGTTGCCCTGGAGGCCCCTGGCCAGGCCTGAGCCTCTGCCACCATGGCCATTGTGCACACTCTGCCAGTGCCACTGGAGCCCGCACGTGAGACAGCCACTGCCCCACAAGCCCCAGCCATGGGCAGCGTGAGCAGTCTCATCTCAGGCCGGCCCTGTCCTGGGGGATCTGCTCCTCCACGACACCATGGTGTCCCTGGGCCCACCTTCTTCCGCCAGCAGGATGGGCTGCTGCGGGGTGGCTACGAGGCACAGGAGCCACTCTGCCCAGCTGTGCCACCCAGGAAGGCTGTCCCAGGCACCAGCTTTACCTATATCAACGAGGACTTCAGGACAGAGTCACCTCCGAGCCCAAGCAGTGATGTTGAAGATCCCCGAGAGCAGCGGGCACACAATGCCCACCTCCGTGGGCCCCCACCAAAGCTCATCCCTGTCTCTGGAAAGCTGGAGAAGGTAGGGGCCAGCCCTTTTGGGAGGATCCGGGTGGAATCAGGAGCCCCTAAGGGAAGCTGGAATTTGGAAGCATATACAGAGCAAAGAATGTGGGCTGTCTCAGCTCTTATTCTAGCCCAGGGAAATAGCAAGCTATCTGAGCCCCATTTTCTGTGTCTGTATCTTTGTAGGCTCCTGTTAGAATTAGTACTTAGTATAGTACCCAACACCGCAATATTAGTTGCTTCGATTATTTTTTTGTTTGTTTGTTTGTTTTGGGGGGATAGGGTTTCTCTGTAGCTTTGGAGCCTGTCCTGGAACTAACTCTGTAGAGGCTGGCCTCGAACTCACAGAGATCCACTTGCCTCTGCCTCCTGAGTATGTTTGTATGTTTGTTTTTTTTTTTTTTTTTTTTTTTTTTTTTTTTGAGACAGGCTTTCTCTACATAGCCCTGGCTATCCTGGAACTCACTCTATAGACCAGGCTGGCCTGGTCTGCCTGCCTCTGCCTCGTTCTCCCCCCGCCCCCACCCCCAGTGCTGGGATTAAAGGCGTTTGCCACCATGTCTGGCCTAGTTGCTTCATTTATTATCACACAGATGTGAGTGTATCTGGGCATAGCCTTTAACTGCCTGGGGCCTCTATTTCCTCATTTTTTAATATGAGGAGAGGATAATATTTTGCTGGAGTGGCTTTGAATGATTAAAAGTAAGCATTTTGAATTACTTAACCTAAGTGGACATTTGCCTGTTGCTAGTGGGAGCAATTGTTTTTTAATTTTTAGGGATTGAGGGCCCTGTGTGGGAAGGTGGAAAGATCAAGTTCTGGGGAGATGGCTCGTGGGTAAAATGCTTACCGCATAAGCGTAAGGACCTGAGTTCAGATCCCCAGTGCCCATGTCAAGAGCTGGGCACTATGGCACGGGGCTATGATCTCAGCACTCGTGGGCCCTGGGGCTTGCCGGCCAGTCTGAATAGCTGAATTGGTAATTTGGAGGGACAGTCATAAAAGGAGTCAAAAAAAGGTAACCGAGGGAGCCTCCTGTTTGACGTCTAGGCTCCATACGCAGGCACCAGTGTGTGCACAGGCACACACTCATGCACACACACACACACACACACACACACACACACACACACGTGCATGCACACACATTGACTAGTGTTTTGAAAGCAAGCTGGGCTTGGTATCTCACACCTGTAACCCTACTGCTTAAAAGGCAGAAGTCTTACATGTATTTAGGGCTAGCCTAAGGGGGGTACATGGGGAGTTTCAGGCCAATAGCGTAAAACCCTTTCTCAGTAAACTAACAACAGTTAAAAAAATCTTAAAAAGACAGTGACCATGCAGATCACCCTCACGTGTCACACGGTACCTCGTTTCAGAACATGGAGAAAATCCTGATCCGGCCAACAGCTTTCAAGCCAGTGCTACCCAAAACTCGGGGGGCACCATCCCTACCTGGCTTCCTGGGTCCTCGAGCTGCTGGGCTATCTGGGAGTCAGGGCAGCCTGACACAGCTGTTTGGGGGACCAGCTTCTTCCTCCTCCTCTTCCTCCTCCTCCTCTGCTGCTGACAAACCCTTGACACTGAGTGGCTGGGCCAGTGGCTGCCCATCGGGAACATTGTCAGACTCTGGTCGAAACTCTTTATCCAGCTTGCCCACCTACAGCACCGGAGGCGCTGAGCCGACCACCAACTCCCCAGGCGGGCACCTGCCCTCCCACGGCCCCGGCCGAGGGGCACTGCCTGGTCCAGCCCGAGGGGTCCCTACTGGGCCCTCCCACTCGGACAGTGGCCGGTCCTCCTCCAGCAAAAGCTCGGGTTCCTTGGGGGGCCGTGCAGCTGGGGGGCTATTGGGCAGTGGTACCCGGGCCTCCCCTGGCAGCAGTTCGGGTGGAGACCGTTCTCCGCCCCCTCCGCCCCCTCCGCCCCCTTCGGATGAGGCCTTGCTGCAGTGTGTCCTGGAAGGGAAGCTTCGTGACCGAGAGGAAGAGTTACAGCAGCTTCGGGACAGTATGGATGAGAATGAAGCCCCGGTGTGTCAGGTGCGGCCCAGGGCAGTCCTGGGGTGGTGTGGTAGGACACCCAGAGGCCTAGGAACAGTGCTGTTGGGGAGGGAGGGGATGAAGAATCACGGTGTTGCACCCCAAGGTTTTAGGCTTAACCTTCAAAGGAGTAAGGAGGCGGGGTTCGTGAAGTGGATCCAGCCCTGGCTCAGAGCGGCTGCTCTTTTTAACTTAACCTCACCAAGCCCAGTTTCCCGTCTAAATGGGAATAGTTCTGACTTCCTAGCGGGCTTATGAGGATTAAATAAGGCAAAAGGTATAAAGTGCTTGGAATAGTGCCCGACACCTGGGAAATGCTGTATCAGTGCTTGTTGTACTGTTGTAATATGCTGGGCTTGTGTGCGCTTCCCTCCTTCAGCCCAGGCAGGGAGCCACCCAAGCAGGAGAGGCTAGAGCTCCGGCGGGGAGGGGGGGACAGACACGCAGAAGGTTTCTAGCCTGCCTCCTTTCTCTAGGCGTTCGGGGCCCGGCAGAGGCACTGGCCACGAGAGCGGGAGGACTGCGCAGCCCAGGCACAGCAGGCCACGCAGCGTGTGCAGCGGGCCCAACAGCTGCTGCAGCTGCAGGTGTTCCAGCTGCAGCAAGAGAAGCGCCAGTTGCAGGATGACTTTGCACAGCTGCTGCAGGAGCGAGAGCAGCTGGAGCGCCGCTGCGCTGCCTTCGAGCGGGAGCAGCGGGAACTCGGGCCACGGCTGGAGGAGACCAAATGGGAGGTGTGCAAGAGGCGCAGGGCAGGCTGGAGGGGCGGGCCGCACTGGGCCACACTGCAGAGGGCGCCCCGGGGAGGCTGCCCTATAGCGCCCGCCCTTCCTCGCCTTTCTGGGTTGGGGTTTCCCTGGACCTCTATGTTGGACCTCACATGTCTGATCTGATGCCCACAGAGCATTGCCTTCTCTATTGGGTGGACATCGTTAATACATCCATTTTATGAATGAGGAAACCTGAGTCCCAGAAAGGGCTTCAGCCCCGAATTAAACTACCAGGGGCTGGGCTGAGATACGAGCCCAGGCAGTTTGTTTTGGATGCCCGTTGTCCATTTGTACATGTGGCCATTGTCTTGGATTTCCCCCACTCCAGACCTAGGCAGCACTTATTCAACCCTTTGTGTAAGGATCCCAGCATTGAAGGGGAGAGATCTGGGTCTCCTCTCCTTTCAGTTCTTACCAGAAGTATAACTATGGTTGTGTCACTAGACTGGCACCCTGCTGTGCCTCTGTGTAAAACAGGGAGACAGCGTCTTCTCTCCTGGGCCCAACACTCAGAGAGGCCTCACCATCCTTCCCCACTACTTTTTACCCACAGGTGTGCCAGAAATCCGGTGAGATCTCCCTGCTGAAGCAGCAACTGAAGGAATCTCAGGCAGAGCTGGTACAGAAGGGCAGTGAGCTGGTGGCGCTGCGGGTGGCCCTTCGAGAGGCCCGGGCTGCCTTGCGGGTCAGTGAGGGCCGTGCCAGGGGCTTGCAGGAGGCAGCCCGAGCTCGGGAGGTGGAGCTGGAGGCCTGCTCGCAGGAGCTGCAGCGGTATCGCCAGGAGGCTGAGCGGCTCCGGGAGAAGGCTGGGCATTTGGATGCTGAGGCAGCAGGACTCCGGGAGCCCCCTGTACCCCCTGTGCCCCCAGCCACCACCGACCCTTTCCTCCTGGCAGAGAGTGATGAGGTTAAGGTGCAGCGGGCAGCAGCTGGGGCAGGGGGGAGCCTGCGGGCTCAGGTGGAACGGCTGCGCCAAGAGCTGCAGCGGGAGCAGCGGCGAGGAGATGAGCAGCGGGACAGCTTTGAGGGGGAGCGGCTGGCCTGGCAGGCGGAGAAGGAGCAGGTGATCCGCTACCAGAAGCAGCTGCAGCTCAACTACATCCAGATGTACCGGCGTAACCGGCAGCTGGAGCAGGAACTGCAGCAGCTCAGCCTGGAGCTGGAGGCCCGAGAGCTTGCTGACTTGGGCCTAGCTGAACCAGCCCCCTGCATCCGCCTGGAGGAGATAGCCGCCACTGAAATCTAGGGCTTTTGCAAGGGGCACAGGACCACCTGGGTCCCAGGGTCCACGGAGCACTGCAGGTGTCAGAGCCCAAGGGCCTCTGCCAAGCACTCAGGTGGCCTTGTGACTTGGGGGAGCAAGATCAGACCCTTTGAGGTTCCATTTCACAGTCGCCCAGAGGCCCCTACACCACTTCACTCCCCAGCCGTCGAAGCCACTGCCAGCCTGGTTTGCCCCGGACGTGAAAGGGGCTACCCCACCTCCACAATCTACCTGCCTGAAGCCAGAGAGAGCCAGATGGCACCAGCTGCTCCAGATGTGCCTGCCGCCCACAGGCCCAGGTAGAGGGACAGGGCTAGGTCTGGGGTCTGATCCCCACGTCCCGGCTCTGCAAGCCTCTTCCGGGCTGAGGGGGCTGAAGTCAGACCAAAGGAAGAACTCAGCAATGTCTTGTTTATTTGTGTTTGTGACCAAGCAGCCCCTCCTAATAACCAGGTTTATGGCCTCG